>NC_090922.1:553699646-554002676 GCF_040938575.1 Ambystoma mexicanum
ACAAAAATGTAACCAACATTCAAAACCCCTGACTCCTCCGTCCACATCAGCAACACAAAGGGAAAACAACACCATTCCAATCACAAAACAATAGTGGATGAACAAATATAATGGCTGCAGGAGCACTTTTAAATGCACCATATGTGAGGGAAATAAATGTATGCTTCTGCATTCTCATGAACCACCGACATCTGCACTTCCAAAAAGTAAAAGTCCCACATGTCCGCACATGCCCCTCCTGAAAGAAAAACATAGTCAATTGCCAAAAAATGCAGAGGGTACAACACATAGTTACACCAAACACACGGGAAGTCCAACCATGTAGTGAACTCCACTCCCACATGTACAAAATGTACCCCATAACAAGAATGACACAATGCCCCCAAAAATAATAGAACACCCACATGTCTAAATTCCCCCCTGGAAAGAAGAACATGAGTTAAACGCATGGCAACACTATAAAAACAATGTTAAGGGCACTCAGGGGCTACAACACAAACACTCGCCCAATACTCACAGGCCTTATACTGCATCGACCCATGACCAACCCCACTAACAAATAGTAACCCGGAGGCCACAACACCGGCACCACAAATAAAACATTTTACTGGCCTCCCTAGACACCTAATATGACATCATTCTGAAGATAAATTGAGGGTTTCCAACCAAACATAAAACCCCCATAGCTCTGGATCCAATTATCTTAGATGTTCTATGAAGCCACTACACCTCTCGCAATACTACTTACACCATAGTCTACCCACTGTACAGATGGGACAGTCCGTCTGGGCACTCTGATGCACCAGAGACACATCTTCTCTTTGGCTCTTCACTTGGGTCAAATTTAGATTACCCCAATGACTGCTCCATGATGCCAACCTGCCGCCCTTGACCCCCTTCATTAATTCTTTTATGGTACAGTCCACCGGCACTACCAACGGCCCTCTAGCCGCAGGCACAGACAAGACGTTGGAGGTCACATTTCATTGCACACACTGTAGGGTGCATTCCACTTCAGAGCCACGTTCCAAATGGCACCGCTGCGCAGCTCCTCCATGTGCAGATGATGTCATCACTTCAGCTACAGCAGTGGACCGGGACGCTTCTCTATCCTGACCAAGTTAAGTGCAAACAGCCTCCAAAACGCTGTATTATGGCACGCTTCCTCCTCTGCTCCACATAATACAAGGAGCGAGCAGCAGTCTCTCCAGCAGTCTCTCCATTAAGGGCATCCACACTCCTCCTTTCCTGGGAAAGCACCCGCCTCACTCTGGCAGGCACTGCACCATGTGCCTACTGCTTCTCTTAGGCTCCCTCCTGCGCCAACCCGCCCACAGGATACCAGATGCCTTCCGCCTTCCTCTAGGCCTCCGAACACCAGCTACCTCTACCCTGACGCCGGCAATGGCCTGCAGCTCCACTGGGACCACACACGTCCCAACGATCCTCTGGATGACAGTCGTGCCTTCAATCTGACCCGCAGGTCTTAGGACCTGCACCTTGATCCTCCTGAATGATGGCTGGACTCCAGTGGATGGGAAATGGTCGGGGCAGTGTCTTCCACTCGCGGCTCCCCCCTGCAGCTCCTGGTCCTGGCAAAAATCCTTGTCACCAGTGAAGTAACCAAGGTGGGGTTATTCTTCTAAGTACCATGCTGGACACCAGGTAAGTTAGCTGCAAGCATTAGTGTGCCCAGATGTACATATAAGTCCTCAAGTGCACAGGGAATAAACACTGGTCAATCCACTCCAGCTCACTCTGACTAACCACCTAGAACACCTACACTCAAACCAGATCAACATTCCACCCCAAACATTCCACAACCACCATGTGTTGTGCACATCAGTAGAACTTAGTGCTCTCCCTGTCCAGTTTTGGCCAAAACCAGGGGAACCCCTTGTTAAGTGGGATGTACGGGCTATTAGCGCCATGACTACCTCCCATACTGGTAGCGACTCTGCCCCGGTTCAATGGGGACTTACAGGTCTAGTCCAACCTTTGTAGGACCGGTAAGTCCCCATTCAAAAACCCATTCCCCATTCCCATTTGATCCCCCATAGGGCTCAATGGGAATGGGGAAGTAGCTAATAACGGTACCGCAAATTGCGGTACCGTTATTAGCTCCGAAGTCCCTTAACGGGTCCCGTTCACAACGCCTGGTAAAACCAGGCATTAAAGGAGGGACCCACTAAGGGACCTAGGAATAGGGCGCAAAGGGATTACCGGCATCGGTGTCCTTACCAGTGCCGGTAATCCCTTTGCGCCAAACTCGGAATAAGGCCCTATGTAATGGACATCCATGGTCCCAACTTCAGTATTGAAAGACGCAGAGCACTGCTCATGCATAGTTTGGAATTTGAAGGGAGACACATCTTAAAGAGCCTACCAGACCTATGTACACCAGCTGTTGGCGATGGGGAATCTGCAGATGTTGGTCCAAATGCCTTTGATGCCATCATCAAAAAAATGGACAAGCATTATGAAACAAAGGTTAGTGTTAGTGTTACAAAAATATTTTCTTTTACAAAAGGACCAATTAGAGGGTGAGTCTATAGAATGTTTCATCACTGCATTACATGAACTAGCCAATAGTTCTATGTTTGTCAAGATTTATGAGGAAAGATTGAGAGATATATTTATGCTTAAAGTAAAGAGAATAGGACTAGGGAGGAGATATGGACCAAAGGTGACCCCACACTGGAGGAAGCCCTTGATATTGCCAAGCGCATAGAACACACTACTGTGTGTGTTAAAGAACTTGAAATTAAGTCACCTGGCATTGGCAAAGTGTGTAAAACTTCCACACCTAAAGCATTTCCACCCTCTAGTCAAGGTGTGTTTCCCTCCTTGGGCTTGTCATGTTGTACACTCTTTTTGGTTTTACTCTGAACTATGCTGGTTTTCTTACCAGAAGCATTCCGCCTGCTTTAGGTGTGAAGTTTTACACACTTTGCCAATTCTGCAGATTGCTTAGCCCCCGTCAGTGGTATGTTGAAAATGCAAAAAAGAAGGGCCACTTTGCCAGATGTTGCAGAAACGTCAAAAGAACTAGTGTTAAAGAAATGTCTGCTGGACAAGGAGGTGAAAATAATGCTGAGTGTGATTATATGCATGAAGAGGGCCTTACATGGTCATTGAGTGAGATTGGTGCAAAACACAAGAAAGGGCAAAAACTCCATGCTAATATTTTAGTTGGTAATATCTCAGTAGAAATGCTGCTGAACTCTGGATCAGATTATTCCATTATTGATCACAATATATGGAAAGAGTTAGTCAAGGGAAAGTCACCACTAACCCCACAAGTCAAAGCCAGCACATGCAGTGGTGTACCCATTGAGTTTGTGGGTTATTCAAAACTGAGTTACAGTGGCATGACAAAATAATAAATGCTGATTGTATGTCTCAAGCAAAGGGGGAAATTTGTTAGGTTGGTTTGAACACACCAAATTGGGGATTATCATTAACCCAAAGGTACCAGGCCATATACCGACTCTTTCCATGGACATCTCCAGACCTGAAGAAAAGTTTACCAGTGTGTTTGAAGAAAGAATATGGTGTTTGAAAGTATTTTCTATAAAATTGTCTTTAGGCAGAACTCGGTACCGGTCATAGCCAAAGCTAGGTGTGTTGCCACAGCACTTAGGGAAGAAGTGTCGAAGGAAATTAAAAAACTACTTAAGGAATAATTGAAGAGGTAGAAGTCTCAGAATGGGTTTTCCTGGTGTTAATAGTACAAAAGGGAAATGGAAATGTCAGATTGTGCGTTGACCTTCGAGCATTGAATAAATGTGTCATTGTTGATATATTTCCACTTCCTAATTCAAGAAATATGGTAGGTAGGATGCAGGTGCCAAATATTTCAGCACATTAGATCTCACATCAGCATACCACCATGTTGATTTACATCCCACATCCCCCAACGTTACAACGTTTGTTACACAGGAGGGCACTTTTAGGTATAAGAGAATGCCCTTTGGCCGAGTGTCAGCTGCACAGTATTTTCAAAGGTTACTGCACAAGTTATTTAGTGAGGTTCAAGGAGTGTGGTACTTCCAAGATGATATTCTGATAACAGGAAGTTCTCTGAGAGAACATGACCAGAAGATAATTCAAGTCTTAGGTACGCTAGATAGAGTGGACCTGACCCTTCAAAAGAACAAATGTAAGCTTCAAGTAAAAGAGGTTGACTATTTAGGGCACACACTCAATGGGCAAGGCATTTCTCCTAAAGAGAGTTTAGAAAGGCTATCGTGAATATGGAAGCTCCAAGTAATAAACATGGTGTATTATCATTTCTTGGTTTAGTAGAGTTCTGTAAGTGACTTCAATCCAGCACTCCAACTAAGTCAATGCCTAGTCTGGGATGCCCAATGGAAGCCCTTATTTATATATTTTTATGTTGAAGTTCTTTAAATCTGGATGATGAACCCTTATATAACGCCCCTCTCTTTAAATCTCCCCAACCTCACTGAGCCAAGAAGTAGGTTTGTTTTGCAAATTAAAAGGTTTATTTGAAGAATTGAACACTTTATACATCACACTTTTATGAATAGAACAATATCTAAATAGCACACTTATGAATATGACAATGATCAGCAATGGGTAACATCACAATCTCAACAATCTCTTCAATCAGTAATGAGTAGGAATAGGAAGGATAACGTAGCAGAGAATACTTTGTATGATTCAAGGAAATGCAAGGATGGGAAAATGCAACACAGAAATAAACTTGATATGGTTTCAATCAAAAGACAATATGATCACTTTTTCCCCAGTGACTACTCACTCCCCCCCCATGCAATATGATTAGATGGAAATGAGGGCACACAGGTTTCAGGAATATTAATCAACAATGCAGTTCAATTCCAGTTCCCCCAGCAAGCTTAGAGAAAACAGGTATGATTTTGGTCCTCAAGTTGTTGAGAATACATAATTACATGACAGATTGCTTAAGGTACATTTCTGTTCAAATCCCATGTTTCTACGAGCTTGGGTTCAGAAATGACAACATTTTCACACTTTTGGAGGGTTTCTCAATATTCATTCTGCACCAAATTTGATACATGCATGCATATCCTCTCTGAGCATATTACTGTTATTTCTTATATTCATAGCAAAAATACTGCAGCTGCAATATGAATAAATTCCGGGGTTTAGTCTCAGAACATCGCACATAGTCCAGCTTAGTCTTAAACTGTGAGTGAATTTTTCATTTTCACAATCTCAAAGTTTCACATTTTTTGTCAGTTCCGTACACTTTGTTATAAGCATTTTATAAAACATACATTTACTCCAATATTAAATCCACATCTCAGTCTGGTCTGCCCCCAGAGCTGGGCTGACTCAGAGGGTCACATGTCTTGTTTCCTGCCAGCAGTTTGTTGTCAGTTACACCCCAAATTAGCATTCCCTATTCAGTTAAATGAATCTATTGTTCCTTTCTCTGGGCTGCAGAGAAAATCTCCTCCCCTCTTGATTAGCATGCCAATGCAACATCCTCCTTCTGGTGGGAATGACACGGTGTGAAGGGTTTTCTGGGGAAGCAAGCCTTTTGGTGTTTTAACTGCATCAGGTTACTTTCTGATCAATTGTAACATAGTTCCTTGTGAAAAAGATACATTTATAAACTTAAAATAAGCAACCTATCTTTTTCAACATGAAATCCCTGTGTGGCACTCTATATGGCATTTTGTTGGAATTGTCTTCTTTTGGCATAGTTTGGGTTCAATTGTTCAACTTTACAGAAAATGGTTTTAAAACGCCGGCTTTCTGGTAGAGGTGAGCTACGGTATTACACCCATTTTGACAGCTGTCTTTCCATCAAGTATCTTTAAAATAGGATTTTGTTCTTAGAACATATGATTCTTGCTGACATTCTATTGATGTGGATTCTTGCAGTAATGATGTGGAACACCCAACAAAGAGGTTGGATCTTTTAGGTGATTTGTGAGCCATGATTTTAGCAATTTTTGACAATCAAGAAAACGGATTTTCAAACAGCTCTGTGTTTCTTTTTCACTCAGCATTGCTATTTTCCAAGTGGTTTCAGGCTACTTTGTGGGTAGCCCAATGGTGGTTTTTGGCAGTGATCTCCTGTGCTCTCTAAGATAGGCAAAAGTGGATGGTGGCCTATTTTTTAGGTTTTTACTGCGTAATTACTGGTGATTTCTGGCGAGCAGCATGCTTTCCAGTGGCCATTATGATGTTTCTGCTGCCAGCAATGCACAGTGATGGTGCAGGGCTTGGATGAGTGGGTTGATACATCCCACAGTACTACATAAAATGTGTTTGTGGTTTTGCCGATAATTCCCGAATTATTAGGGGGTTATTTAAAAATGATACACAATTTGAATGGAATGAGGAATGTCAAAGAGAATTTGAGACTTTTAAAAAATGCATAGTAAATGCCCCAGTTCATAGCAATTTTGACACCATGTGCAAAACCTTAGTGCACACTGATGCCAATAATATATGACTAGAAGCTGTTCTAGTGCAAATACAGGAGGGCAAATAAAAAGTGACAGCTTATGCATCCAGATGTTTGAAGGGTGCAGAACTCAAATACTCTGTTATTGAGAAAGATACCTTATGTGTTTCATGGTCTATCAAGAAATGTAAATCATTTTTATGTGGTAAGAGGCTTAAAGTATATACAGATCACAAGCCCCTAGTACGCATATTCAACTCCAAGGCTTTGCAAGGACACCTATTTTGTACAACACATCTCAGGGAAAGCCAAACAATGTCTTAGCTGATTTCTGATCTAGATGTAATAGTTGTCAAATTGATGAAGAGAACTGTAACAACAAGGAATTGGATGGAGAGGTGTTTTGGACCTGTGGACCCTCTATTTCGGAAGCTGAGTGGAAAGTGGCAGGAAAAGCAGATACACAATTTAGTAAAGTGATAGAATTTTTACAAAATAATTGGTCTAATTGGACATTGGAAGATGGATTGTGTGCCTTTCATAAAGTGAGGGATGAATTATGCGCTGAAGGTGGTTTTCTTTTCACATCTGGTAGAGTGAGCCTTTCTCAAGGCATCAGACACAAGTTAGTAGAAATTGGTCATGGGGGACACTTAGAGATGTCAAAGACCAAGGGCCGCTTAAGGGCGGATTACTGGTGGCTAGAATTGGACATTCTAATAGAAAGTGTGATAAAAATGTTGAATTATGCAAGGAATCTGACAAGAAAATGATGTGTTCTACCCAACCATTAAGATCAATTGAATCTACTGAAATACCATGGGGGTATGTAGCCATTGATATGTTGAGACCAGCAATGGGATCTAATGGTGCAAGAAAATATATCAAAATGCTGATGGACGTATTCTCCAAATGGGGGAGACTTGTATTGTACAAGAGGCTGATAAGCATTCCGTTGTGTCATTTCTGGACAGTGTATTCCAAGGAGAGGGCTTTCCTATCAGGATGTTGTCAGACAATGGAGTACAATTCTTGTCCTCTATGATGAAGCAATTTCTGACATATATTGGTGTGATGTATATCAAATCATCTCTCTTCCATCCTGAGACGAATGGGATGGTTGAGAGATTTAATGGTACTATAATGCAGGGAATCCGCATGGCAGTGAATGAATGGAAGGTCTGGGAAGATGAAGTTAACAAAAGAGTATATGCCTATAGGTTGTCTCCCCATGCAACTACAGGTATGGTACCATTCGAAGTACTAAGGAGGAAAATAATGTCTACTGAGGTATGTCCACCATGCCTATGGAGGTCCAGATTCATAGAATGGGATAAAGAAGATTTGAGAGAAAGGGTGGAGAGGAAGATGAAGCTCATGATAAGTAGATATGAGGCCCGAAAGAGGGCCAGACTGGTAAGAGTTTCTGAATGGGATAAGGTCTGGATTTCCAAGCCTGGTTTTGTGCAAAAGAGGGAAAGAAGGTATGAAGGCCCTGTATTAGTCAATAAAGCTTTGTGTTGGGCTGTTGTTCTTGTGGATGGAAGGATGTTCAACAAAGGTAGAATTGCGTGCAGAACATTAATCTCCTTCTATTCTGTTGGTAAAAAAGGGGAGATGTGTTATATTGTGTACATCTGCATAGCATTTAATGTTGACATTAAAACTTGCATTTAACATTGCCCACTGCAGTAACCAAACCATATGTACACATGTATTTATTTAAAGCTGTTTGTGTTCAGGCTGGGCTTCCTGCCAATCTGCTGCATCGTAACCTAATAGAAATCCAGGAATGTAGATAAGAAGCTGCTTGGTGAAGCACACGCAGTTTATACAGCCAGAGTGTGGAGAGGGGCTTTCAGATAACCTTAAAAGAAGATCAGAAATAGCTGCTTGTGGGCCTTCCTCATTCCTGGACATCACAACAACACTCTCAAACAGTGAAGTATAGCAGTCCAAAATTATTTGAATTACAAACACCATATGCAATACAATCTAAATAGAAAACACTAAAAAACACCTCTGTAGACAGAATATGCAGGATATCAAGAGGCAACACTCTGTGTAGTGAGACAGGGGTAGGAACAGCAATAAAAACCACAATGTTCAAAAAGGATATGTTCTTAAGTTGCAAAAAGTGATGAATTTGACCTAGCCAGTGCCTAGGACCCAAGGGTGGACCAAGAGGGCAGTTAAGTCAGTGGTACATTCTGCAATTCTTCATGGTATGGCAGCTTCAAACTAGGTTTCCTGACTACGTTGTGAATACAATAGCCCTCTCCAGAGGATGAGAAAGTCAAATTAGAGTTACTCAGAGTAACTTCTTTGTGAGTGCAATAGCCATCCCCAAGAGAAGGGTAAGATTAATTCAGAGTTTCTCAGAGTAACTTTTTTGAATGCAATGGCCCTCTCCAAGAGAAGGACATGGTCATGATATGATATGATATGATATGATATGATGAGTCAGAGTTACTCAGAGTATCTTCTTTGTGAATGCAAAAGCCCTCTCCTAGAACAAGGCAAGGTTTAGTCAGAGTTATTTTGGGTTGTGCATTCTTTGTGAATGCTGTAGTCCTCCCTAGGATAAAGCAAAGGTTAAGTCAGAGCTACTCAGAGTAACATCTTTGTTAATGCAATAGTGGTTAATGCAATAGTGCTCTCCAAGAGAAAGCCAAGATTATGGTGGAGTTCCTCATAACATCTTCTTTGAGAACACAATAGCCTACTTTAAGAGAAAGGCAGGGTTAAGTCAGAGTTACTCAGCGTCACATCTTTGTGAATCTAATATCCTCAAAATAAAAGAAAAAGGTTTAGTCAGAGTTACTCAGAGGAACCTCTTTGCAAATGCAATATCGCTCTCTTAGAGAAAGGCAAGGTTCGGTGAGAGTTACTCAAAGTAATGTCTTTGGAAATGCATTAGCCCTCTCTACGAGAAAATCACGGTTAAGTCAGGGCTACTCAGAGTAACATTTTTAGGAATGCAATAGACCTCTACAGTGAATGCCAAGGTTAAGTCGCAATAACCCAGAGTAACTTCTTTGGGAATGCAATAGCCCTTTCCGGAGAAAGGCAAGGTTAAGTTAGAGTTACTCAGAGTAATATATTTGGGAATGCAATAGCCCTCTTTAGGATAAATACAAGATTACTCTCAGTACTTTCTTTATGAATGCAATAGCACACTTTAGGAGAAAGGCAGGGTTAAGTGATAGTTACTAAGAGAACGTTCGGTAATAGCACTGAAAAAGGGCATTTTGCCGGCGTGTTTACCCCCAGCTGTCAGCTGGGGATAAACACGCCGGACTTGAGATTGGGTGGAGTTACTGCTGCATTTAAGGGCTACCACCCAACTCGTGATGAGGCCCATAGGAAAGACTGAGTCGACATTGCTGGAATGTGAAATTGTAATCTTGCATGTGAACACAAATCTTTACGAAGAGTGATTAACACACTGAGCTAACTTGTGATGCATCACGGTACTCAAATGCAACAATATTAATTTACATTTTGGCCGCTGCACATGGACAATAAAATCCACATAGTAATGTGAGACTGCTACAGGACTTGTGCTTTACTGAATGCACAAACGATCTCTAGCACAGTGAACACAGAAAGCACTGCAGGATTAGTTGATCAGCGCACAAAATGGTCAAGGCGCTAGGTTTAGAGCCTCAGTAGCATGCCATAGCATATCCTGGAGAGTCCTCTTTACATATTGTGAACAGATATATTTAGATCAGGCAGCCTTATGGATCCCCCCCCCATGCCACCCCTCACGGTGGGGGCCTTGGCCACGTGCCCCCTTTGCCCTCCCGTAGAGACGTCACTGTCTGGGCCTTATGGCTTCCTTAATTTTCCAGCGCCCAGAGACGTTTAGTCCTACAGGATACTCTATACAAATGACCCCACTCCCTCCCTAACTCTCTAAATGTAGTGTAGCTGTCTTTTTTCTATCTACGTCAATTCTCCCAATAGCGGTCCGTTCTGATAAAAGCAGAGTTTTTGTGTGGCTAATTTATTGTGGCGTGCCCCGCCCTTCTTCACTTATCACCACTGTACAGTGGGAGGAAGCAGAACAAACATGCAGGGAGGAGGATAGCATTGAAATGGCAATCGGCTCACAGAAAGGCAAGGCTGAAGGAACAATGGGTGGCAGAAAAGTAAACACATAACTGCGGCCTCACTCAGCGGTGCTAATTAGCCTGGCCGGCAAGGAAATGGGACAGAAATATCTTTTCACATGACGCTTTTTTATGGCCAGAATGGGACAATCGTGGGGAATGAATGCTTGGCCAGGCGTGAAAAGGGAAACGATCTACTAAACCCAGGGGGCTCCACATTGATAACCTCGACACACAATTATGGATTGACTTTCACACAAATAACACATTTTATCAACAGAATAATGTAAAATGTTGAAAACCACTCTGTTCAATTAACATTTCTCCAACTGTTCTTGACTGTATGTGCCTCAAATTCAATGTTCCACTGTAACCAAGGAACGTGCACCTTTGTCTGTACTCACTGTGAATGTTGACCACGTGCTGTATGTTTAAAATGTAATCCATAAGCCTTCTGTAACAAGCGCCACAATACCCCCTGGCCGCTGTATACTATATACATTTAAATAAAGAAATATATATATATATAAGAACTACACTAAGCAGTGAATCTTGGAAAACAGCTATTAACTTAAGCTAGTCTGTCAATGCATCCGGTATGTGTACTAGTGGATCCGTGGCTCGGCCTTTCATTCTTTCAAGGCAGCATTTCATCTTTCAGCATAAAAAAAAGAAAGAATTTATGGTTATCACTCCACAATGTATTTATTCTCCTCATCTTGAAAGAAAATGTAACTCTTCAG
Source organism: Ambystoma mexicanum (assembly GCF_040938575.1). Classification (NCBI taxonomy): domain Eukaryota; kingdom Metazoa; phylum Chordata; class Amphibia; order Caudata; family Ambystomatidae; genus Ambystoma; species Ambystoma mexicanum. Next base: position 553,710,935 of record NC_090922.1, read on the forward strand.
GTCATAATTTGTACTTTATTTTTGATTTGTTTTGGTCTTATTAAAATCAAATTATATGCACAGCACATGCTCGTCAATATCAATTGTTTAATATTGGCAAAATGTGCCATTTACTGCCGTATTCCTCCATGAAAATGCTGCTTCAAGCTCTGGTGCTCACTCACCTTAGCTGCTGAAGCTCCTCTTATCTTGGTCTTCCCGGATATGAGGTTCCTCTTCCCAATCTATTTTAGATTCTGACACCTCGTTCTCTTTCATCTAAGTTACTCTGCTCATATATCTTCTTCTTTGGCTCACGTGTACTGTCTTCTGATTGTTGAAAGATGTCAATGTCATCTGCCCTACATTGTTTTCTGCTCCATCTTATCTTTCTGGACCTATGCCATTGCATCATCCTGCTAGATGACTGTGCTCTTACTTTCAGCTTTTATTATTTGCTCATCGTCCTAACTGTGCATTTCTCCTTTTCGCTCATGACAATGAATAGTTCCTAAATTACAGATTGATTTACCCTTAGATACGTGTCCTTGTTCTAGTCTTTCTTTGTATAAAACACGCCTAAAAGAGCATCTACTGAATATGTAATGTCCAAATACTTTTCTGAGAATGGGCCTCCATTTGAGTTTGGTGGTTATTCGGTGGCAAATCTGCCAAATTACCACACACATCTGTTACTGTTACTGCCTCTCTATCTTGTGTAATTACCACGGGATTATGTTTGGTGGTATGGTGGTGTAACTCCCAATTTATAAATGCCGTAGGGCACCATGGGTATTTTCACAGAATTGACATGAGAGGTAATTCCGCCATGGTCATTCAGAGAATTTTACACTGGAGGATTTACCAGCAGCATTTTGCTGGAGGTAGATCCTATACTTCAAGGCTAAACTCGTAATTTGGTGGTGCTGCAAAAATGGAGTTAATTTGGTTACTGCCAAAGAAGTGGCAGCAGCAGAATTTCCGCCATTTACTTTTCTACTTCCAAGTTCTAAAACCTGGGCTTCCTGTGCCAAGCATGAATGGGTCTGGAGTTGCAAAGGAGAAGTTCTGTTGACTTAAACTCCTCTGACGTATCCTTCTGTTCCTGTCTGAAAAAGATCATGCAGGCGTTGTTGATGCTTTGGTTAAAACCAGGCTTGATTATGGAAAATATGCTTTATATGCTGGCATTCCCAGTTTGCCCATACAATGCCTTGCAAGGCCAACACATGCAGTGGCACAACTCATTTCCAATCTACCCAACTGGGCCCCTGTGTTATGTATTTTAGGGTTGAGATATCTGAGCGTAATTCACAGCCATGATTTTTCAGCTGAAGATCAGGTGAGCTTTGAACCCCTCATTCCCCTTACCCCCGACCCCCTTTCATCCCTCTTTTATTGTTTTTTGCCTGCTTCTTTTTAACTTTTTCTGTGCTTTCTCGTGCTCTCGTTCCCCCTGCTCAGCCCTCTCTCCTTGCGGTTCTGCTCCCCTTCCTACCACCCTCACCCTCCCCCCATTGGCGGCCAAACTCCCTACTGCGTGCAACATCACTGTGCTGGCCTCACGTGAGCTCCATTTGCTGCAGGAGTTCAGTTGAGCTTTGACCCCCCTCTTCCCCTTATCCCCTGCTCCCTTTCAGCCCACTTTGTCTGTGTGTTGCCTGCTTCTTTTTCACTTTTTCTGTGCTTTCTCACGCTCGCTCTCCCCCTGCTCAGCCCTCTCTCCTCCCGGTCTTTCTCTGCTCCCCATAGCCCTCCACCTCCCCCCATTGGATGTCGACCCCTCATTACCTCTGCCTCCAGAGCAGACCCTTTGCCCGTGCAGCCCCTGCAGCTAGGGGCAGCTCCTGCAGAAGCAGCTCCAGATCGTGATTGCTGGTGATCGCCGGGAAAGCAGAAAGCCATTCAGCAGCGACTGACAAGATAAGTGTGGTGTGGACAGAGGACTCAGCAATCACTGCACCCCACTAAACTGCCCCACAGCTCTTATTACCCCTATTCCTTTTATTTCACCACCACCCTAAAGCTCTCCAACAGTCCCACTGTATTAGCCTCCCACACCCAGGTGAACTGTGCTGCTCAACCTCCATTACGTCTGAGCGAACTGTGCTCTTACTGTGCTGGTCTGGGTAGGGGTAACAGCTATTGCTGCTCTCCACTGGGCTGCCCCATTGCTCCTGTTGCCTAGCAGCTTTAGTCTGATGCACGTGGCCCACAATCATGCAGTGGTCATTTCTGGCTCTTAGCCTTGATTCATGGAATTATTGGCATGTAAAACAGGGATTTGCATGCCATTCTGCCTGCAAATCCCTGTTTATTGAAGGGGAATTTACAAGATGAACGGCATGCAAATCCCCGTGAATCAGGGTCTAAGCCTTTAAGTTAGTTAGGCATTCGGGATAACTCCTTAACTACCCCACCTGTCTCATGACCTAATCATCCTACCTGTGTCAGGCACTAAGCCTACCTATGCCTTTCAGCCATAGTCAGCACTTACCTCACTTATACAAGGTAGCCATCTTGAAACCAGCCTCATTACATAATGTGCATAGTGCCAATTGTGTTAGTCAGCCAGAAGATTGCATTTGAGCAAGTCGGAATGGGGTAGAATTGTGAAGATAATCATGCATCACATCTAGATAGAATTGTGAAGATTAGCGTTTCGTCACACCTAGACAAATTCTGAAATACTTATGCATCACATCTAGACAGAACTGTGAAGGCTAGCATGCGTCATATATAGATAGAATTATGAAGATTAGCATGTGTCACATTCTAGATAGAATTGTAAACATAATCATGCATTGCTTCTAGATAGAATGGTGGAGATTGGCAAGTGTTACATTTCAATAGTGATGCCACTACCAACCCTACTAAAAACTCTCACCCTTCTGCATACACCTCTCAAACTCACTCTAAACACAATCATACCTCTAAAGCACACCAAACCACACACACTTCACTAAACCACAACAAAACAAACCAAACATAGCCTTGCTTAACAGCACACAACGGCTACCAACGGAAAGGCACACTGAAGCTCTGCGAAAAGTGTTAACCGAACTGAAGCTGCCAACAGCAAATTCCTGCTCTCTTACACCTTTCCCGCTCAGTCCCATTCACCCATCGCACCCTCTTTCCTTTAAGACCCATCAGAGCGCCAAGGGAAACTCCGGTGGTGATAGTGTACAGTATAAATATCCTTTAACATTAACATGAACATTAACATGTAGTCTTTAACATGGGCAACTAGTGTAATGCATTTAATATATTCAGGCAATAACTCGGATTCACAATGAAACGCCCTGTCACACTCTCTGTCTGTGTCCCCTCTGGCTGTCTCTCTGTGTTCCTTCTATCCATGTCCTAGCAATCTCTCTGTGCCCCTTCTATCTGTGCCCTGTCGCTTTCTCTCTCTATGCCCCTTATAGCTGTGCCCTGTTGCTCTCTCGCTCTCCCCCTTCTTTCTGTGCCCTGCCACGCTCTCTCTATGTTGCACTTCTATCTGTGCCCTGTAGCTTTCTCTCTCTCTGTGATGCTTCTATCTGTGCTGTTGCTCTCTCTCTCTCTCTCTCTCTCTCTCTCTCTCTCTCTCTCTGTGCCCTTTCTATCTCTGTCCTGTCACTCTCGCTTGGTGCCCCTTTTATCTGTGCCTTTTCGCTCTCCTTCTGTAACCCTTCTCTCTGTGTCCTGTTGCTCTCTCTCTCACTCTCTCTGCCCCTTCTATCTGAGCCCCTTCTATGTGTGCCCTTTCACTGGCTCTCTCGCTCTCTGTCCCTTCTATCTATGCCCTGTTGTTCTGCCTCTCTGTGCACATTTTATCTTGCTCTCTCTATGTGTCCCATCTATCTGTGCCCTGTCCCTCTTGCTCTGTGCCCATTCTATCTCTGCCCTGTCTCTCTCTCTCTCGCTCTGCCTCTTCTGTCTTTGCCTTGTCGCTCCCTCTCTGAGCCCCTTCTATCTGTGTCGAGTCATTATCTCTATGTGCCCCTTCTATCTGTGCCCCGTTGAACACTCTTTCGGCCCCTTCTATCTGTGCCCTGTTGCTCTCCCTCTCTGGGAACCATCTATCTGTGCCCTGTCTCTCTCTCTCTGTCCCTTCTATCTAATCCCTGTCACTCTCTTTCTCTCTCTCTGCCTCTTCTATCTGTGCCCTGTTGCACGTTCTTTCGACCCCTTCTATCTGTGCCCTGGTGTTCTCACTCACTGTGTCCCTTCTATCTGTGTCCTGTTGCTCTCTCTATGCGCCCCTTCTATCTGTGTCCCATTACTATCTCTTTGTGCCCCTTCTATCTGTGCCCAGTCGCTCTCTCTCTCTCTGTCCCTTCTATATAATCCCGTCTCTCTCTCTCTCTCTGCCTGTTCTATCTGTGCTCTGTTGCACACTCTTTCGATCCCTTCTATCTGTGCCCTGGTGTTCTCCCTCTCTGTGTCCCTTCTATCTGTGTCCTGTTGCTCTCTATCTCTGTCCCTTCTATTTGTGCCCTGTCGCTCCCGCTCTGTGCCCATTCTATCTGTGCCCTGCCACTCTCTCTCAGCCCCTTCTATCGTTGCCCTGTTGCTCTCTCTCTGTGCCTCTTCTATCTTGCCCCTTGTCCCTCTTTTTGTGCCCCTTCTATCTGTGCCTTGTCACACTATCTGTCTGTGCCCCTTCTATCTGTGTCCCATCGCTATCTCTTTGTGCCCGTTCTATCTATGCCCTGTCGATCTCTCTCTCTGCCTGTCTGTCTCTCTCTCTCTCTCTCTCTCTCTATGCCCCTTTTCTACTTGGGTTCTGTCGCTCTCGGTCTGTGCCCCTTCTATCTGTGCCCTATGGCTGTCTCTCTGTGCTCCTTCCATCCATGTCCTGTCACTTTCTCTCTCTATGCCCCTTCTATCTGTGCCATATTGCTCTCTCTCTGTCCCTCTTCTATCTGTACCCTGCTGCTCTCTCTCTATGTGGCACTTCTATCTGTGCCTTGTCGCCTTCTCTCTCTCTCTGTGATGCTTCTATCTGTGCCATCCCTCTCTCTCTCTCTGTGCCCCTTCTATCTCTGTCCTGTCACTCACGCTCTGTGCCCCTTCTATCTGTGCCTTGTCGCTCTCTCTGTGACCGTTTGCTCTGTGTCCTGTTGCTCTCTCTCTCTGCCCCTTCAATATGTGCCCCTTCGATTTGTGCTGTCTCTCTCTCTCTCTGTCCCTTCTATTAATGCTCTGTCACTTACTCTTTGTGTCCCTTCTATCTGTGTCCTGTGGCTCTCGCTCTGTGCTCCTTCTATCCATGCTTGTTCGTTCTCTCTCTGTGCCCCTTCTATCCATGCCCTGTCACTTTCATTCTGTGGCCTTTCTATCTGTGTCCCATCAATATCTCTCTCTGTGCCCCTTTTGTCTGTGATCTGTGTCTCTCCTCTTTTTGCCCCCTTCTATCTGTGCCCTGTCGTGCTCTCTCTCTCTCTCTCTCTCTCTCTCTCTCTCTCTCTCTCTCTCTCTCTCTCTCTGTCTCTCTCTCTCTCTCTCTCTCTCTCCCACTTCTATCTGTGCCCAGTTGTGTATTACTGTGAATTGATTGAAAATAATTGGCCCACTGGAGAATTGACCACATTTTATTTGTTCATTTGTTCACCTCCCACTTCTCCCTACCTTAACCACATCTATATTTCATCTAAATGAACCAAACTACCTAACAAATTCAACCAAACAAATGCGGTCAATTCTGAGTAGGTCAATTAGGCATTCGATCAATTTGGGTAATACCCCCAGTCGCTATCTCTCTGTCCTTCTTTTATTTGTGCCCTGCAGCTCATTCTCTCTCTGCCCCGCTATCTGTGCCCTGTTGCTCTCTCTCTCTCTGCCCCTTCTATCTCTATCCTGTTAATGTCTCTTTGTGCCCCTTCTATCCCTGCTCTGTTGTTAATTTCTGTGCCCCTTCTATCTGTGCCCCCTTTGCTATCTTGCTGTGCCCCTTCTATCTGTGCCTTGTCACTCTTGCTCTTCCCCGTCTATCTGTGCCCCCTCTCTCTCTCTCTCTGTGCCCATTCTTTCTGTCTCCCGTTGCTATCTCATTTTGTCCATTCTTTCTTTGCCCTGTTACTCTCTCTATGTGCCCTTCTATATGTGCAATGTTGATCTTTCTATCTGTGCCCTTTCACTCTCTATCCATGGGCCTCTATCTATGCCCTGTCACTCTCTCCATGTGCCCCTTTTATCTGTTCATGTTGGACTTTCTGTCTGTGCCCTGTCACTCTTTCTCTGTGCACCTTCTATCTGTGTCCCAGTGTTGCGTTCCTTATCCTTCTGTTTCCACCATCTAGTATGTCCTCTCTGTGGCCCCTATCTGTGTCCATTTTCTACTTGTATTCTCTTTCTCTCTCTCTATATATAGTTATATACTAGCTGTACCCCCCCCAGAATTGCACGGGTCTGTATCTGACATGCACGTGGGGGTCTACTATAGCTTGTGTATGTTTTATTTTGTTATAACTTCTTATTTTTGAAAAATGGCACAATAGGCAATCTCCCGTACCTATACCTATACCGTGCCTATACCGATAGCACAGGGTGAGACCCCACACAGTACTGTGCAGGGCGAATGGGTTGGGTTGGTCAAATTTCACTATCGCCAGTACACCCTAGACTGGTATGCCGACCGTTTCCTAACATCCTATTTTTGGAAAAGTCAAAACATCGTCAATCTCCCAAAATCGCCTATACTGATAGCACAGGGCCGGACCCCACAGTATGCAGGGCAAATTGGTGGGATTGGTCAAATGTCACTATCACCAGTATGCCCCAGATTGGTATGCCAACCTTGGGCCACAAGTTCTGCCCACCAACTGTTATGGGGCTGGAGCCAACCCTGAACATACAAACACACTTTCATAAATATATATATATATATATATATATATATATATATATATATATATATATATATATATATATATGTATATATATATCACACTCTGCTCTTTATGTGCCCCATCTCTCTCTGTCTGTGCATGTCTCTCTCTCTCTCTCTCTCCTCTCTTCTCTCTCTCTCTCTCTCTCTCTCTCTCTCTCTCTCTCTCTCTCTCTCTCTCTCTCTCTCTCTCTCTCTCTCTCTCTCTCTCTCTCTCTCTCTCTCTCTCTCTCTCTCTCTCTCTCTCTCTCTCTCTCTCTCTCTCTCTCTCTCTCTCTCTCTCTCTCTCTCTCTCTCTCTCTCTCTCCCCTCCCCCCCCCCCAACGCACTCCCCTCTCCTCCATCTTTCTGTGTGCATCACATCCTGTACACACCCACGGAAACACCAGACGTGTGTACAATTCAAAGACCTTGTCACAGCTAAGCATTGGCCGCTCTATGTGGGGCTGGCCAGGCCCCTGAAGACCCCAGTTTAGCTGCATTCCTTCGTCCCAAACATCTATTTCAACTCTTATAACCTTTTTTAGACTTTGCCATGATATGATGGGTATACGGGCCTGGGGAGTGGGGGTCTGTAACAGGAGTCTTCCTCGTTAGCAGCAGTCAAAGTTCAGTTAATCAAACCTTCCACAGTCCTCCCAAGCTTTCATGTCACAATAGCAACATATTGACGATTTTCTCGGATGTTTATATGCAAGAGTCTATCTGCGAGTGGCCTGGCAGGTGTCTGTGTTGCCAACAGCAGACAATGTATTGGAAACGAGCTCTTTGCGCACTGTGAAAACATGGATTCAATCGCACATCACACCCAAATAAAAGTGGCAGAGATGCATCTTTCGTTTCCTCTGTTTTCCCCCAGTGCCAGGCCAGGCGCCAAGCTGCAATCTCCATTAAGCCAACATGCTAACAGTGATGAGCAGCCGCTTCCACTCTGCCTGCTCTCCTGCAGCAGACCAGCAGTATCTTTGTCTGGCCGGGAAGGCCTTGTGACCTGGAGGTGAAGCAAGTGGGAAGCTGTGTGCCCGCCCAACCTCACTGGAACATGTGGGCTTCCTCTGCTAGGGAATATGTGAATATGTTTCCTGTAGATAAGCAATATGGGTTTCCTGCTCTCTAAGATATGTCAGGAATGTGCCTCTAGCAGTGGGTCCATGTGTTTATCCTTAACATTTCTAGATATGAATTGTAGTCATGTGCCATTCCAAAACACTGCCAAAGCAATAACATCTTTGATTTGTTTGCACTAGTGTCAATGAATGCGGGGTCAGACTGTCTGATACAATACACTACAGCCTATTTAAATATAAATGATACAGCAATACGATAGCATGTATAATATTAGTAACATATTATACATATTTGTTATGTTAAATTAAATTACGGTATTGGGATTGTTTCCGTGCACCGCTGCCGTGTGTAATCTCCGTGAACTCAACCAGACCGAAACACGTGTCTGGGGTTGCTGTTGGTACTCTTGTTCAGAGGAGAATTGCCTAGCATTTCAATGCTGGACTGCCCCAGGGCAGGACAAAGACTGATATGTTTGGGATATTTCTTCTCTGTGAAAGATGGTGAGCTAAAGACTCTGGGTAAGTCTCTCAGAACCAGGACTAATGCCTGGCAGAGGGACTCCCAGGACCCCCTTGTTAATTTGCATAATTAAGTAACTTTGGGTCTCACCCTAAGTTACTAGGGGAATCCAGGCGTGGACCCCTTGCTCACTATTCCAAGAGAGGCACAGCTCCACCCAACTGATGAGGTCCAACCAGACCGAAACCTGTGTGTGGGGTTGCTGTTGGTACTCTTGTTCAGAGGAAAATTGCCTAGCATTTCGGTGCTGGACTGCCCCAGGGCAGGACAAAGACTGATATGTTTGGGATATTTCTTCTCTGTGAAAGATAGTTCGCTAAAGACTCTGGGTAAGGCTCTCGGAACCAGGACTAATATCTGGCAGAGGGACTCCCAGGACCCCCTTGTTAATTTCCATGAACTCAGGCATACCTGAAGGAGAGGGTGTGTGTTGGGTTAGACAGGTAGAGAGGGACACTGCAAGGAACCTTTGCTGTTGTGTTGATGCATGCAGCCCGGAAGTACCCTGAATTATGCAGCATACTCAGTTTCTAGGTGTCCTGCAGCTATGGCTCAAGTGGCAAACCCGTCCTTTGTTACCCAGGTCCCAACAATTGACAATAAATGCATGGGCAGGAAAGAGTGTGGAGTGGGAAGATGCCCGGTTCATGTGATAACTGAATTACTGATTGTGGTGTAGTGACAAGTGAACACATTTAAAATCCTGAGGCAGGGGAATGTGACTGTTTTATGGACACTGTTGTCTAAAATAAACTTGACTTGGCTTGAAGTTCTTGCCTGTGATGTATTTTCTTTCTGGAAAAGCTCCTATCTCTTCTAAAGTGGACTGGTCTGCATTGCCAGTTATGGGGTTCCCATCCTTACTGAGTATTTGTTAAAAGAAAGCCACTGCTGTCTTGATTTTTTTTTTCTCTCATGAATGTCACTTTAATCCACTTGAATGTGTAATCTGCCAACCATGTAGAATACTTTTGATCATCCGGCATATGGCCCTTTGGCCCAATAAAGTCGATTCCGATAACAGTCCATCTTCGCTTTGACGTTCAACATTTGTGAGAGGTGCTGATGTGGTGGTCAGTCTCTTATCTCCTTCTTTGCTTATTGTGCAGTTGCTAATTTGTCTCTCGCCCTCAGCATCCACCTGTGCACGCCACCACTGTTCCATTATCCTCCGTTTGGTTCCTCTATGTCCGTCGTGTCATAGTTGTACTAATCGGGTTCTGGGATTCATCAAGAGGATCATTGCATCTCTCCTCATTTATATTCCTTTGTGAACATGTGTTTCTGGAGGTAAATGTGCAGTAACTTTGTAGGTCCTGGTGAAGTGCTTTTTTGCCCAGCCATCACTTTTCAGGGAATTCTACCAGTCTTTGAAGAGGTTGTCATTTTCAGGTTTTCTATGCATTTATCCTGAAGTTACTGCTTGATCTTTTAATGTTGCAGTGCCCAATATTGTTGGCTACTACTCATTCTTATGTATAGATATATTATTTTTGTTCCTTACTATTAGTAGCGTTGGTGATGACTTGCCATCTGTACTCAGTCTTGAAATTGTATTCTCGCATTTCTGATTCTAGCCTAGCTAGTTTAGGGTTTACGCTCTTGTGTTTTTGGTTCCATTATGCTCACCATGAAGATCTGCCGGTAGTCGGAATCGAGTCACCCATATCTAGGTCCTGAAGCTGTTCACTGCCCATATGCATGCCAGCCTTTCTTTTTCTATTAAAGAATTGTGCTGCTCGCATTCCCTAAATGCTTTCGATGTGAATGCTACGGTATAATGTATTTTCCTCCCATTTTCATGAGAGCGTCCTCTATTCCCCATGCACAGGTGCCAATTGCTGGTATCTGGCATTGTCTGTCCTAAAGGACTTTAGACTTGGCACTTTTACATATCTCTCTTTACGTGATAGAACACTTTTTTTGCATCTGTCCATTCATACAACTCTCCTTTCCGTATGAGATTTCATTAGCACTCTGTTTTATTGGAGAAATCACTCACAAATTTGGCATAATACTCTGGCCTTGCCATGAATGACTTTAACCGTTCTTTGTATTTGGCTCTAGTTCTTGTTCAAATGCTTTCATGATACTTTTCCTGTGTTCCATTCCTTCTGCTGAAACGGTGTAGCCCAAACAGTCTAATTTCATCTGCCAATGGCATATTTTTCTTTTATTCAATATAATCTGGGTTATTTGAATCTTTTAATAACTTCATTGAGACTGTTCCTCTTCTTTGGTGGTTTCATGAATCACAGTGTCATCTTGAAATGACTTTACCACATCTATATATTTTAGTGTCTGATTTATGATTCTCTAAAACATTGATGCTGATGATCAACATTCAAATGGCATTCTATTTTCTCAGTATGCACCAAATCGTGTTACAAATGTTTCCGTATAGGATTTAATTTTACCTGGTGATAGGCACTGGTAATGTCCAACTTTGAGAATAATTATGCGCCTTGCAGTGATTGTATCATGTTGGGAATGATTGACAGTGGAAGTCTGTCACTCACATCTTCTCGATTCAGTGCTCTACGATTTATGGACATTCTCTGCACAGTCCTTCTGGTTACAACTGTGGGTGTAGCCATTCTGTGGCTACTATTTCCGCTATTATTTTTTCTTTCAATAGATTATAAATTAAGATCTGTAATTCGCTTTTTGGGCAGTTATAGAAACTGGTCAAACTTTGTTTTACTGGCATGGCTCTTTCTCAAATTGTAATTGCGTGCATGTGCACTATGAACGATCCCAACACCTGCATGTCTTTTGTGTATACTTTGTGTTGTTTTCGCTGTCACTGCACCTGGATGCAGGCAGTTCCCTCATTGCCCCTTCCAGTACATTTGATTGCAAGCCTGCTGATCCATTTTATACCATATTTTCTTTGTGAACCAGTGAGCTTCTCAGTGCATCCTAGGAGCCTGCAGTCAGCATCTACACCACCTGCCCCACTCCTTGCAGGAGTTGAAGCTCATCTGAAGAAGATCCCCGCACTTGGATCCCCATTTTACTTAGTCTTTCTCCCAGAGGAGCCATTTTGCAAGCAGACAGCTCAATCTATACAGTTTTATTCACAAAGTGATCAACTATGTTACAGCCAACATGTATTTCAACCCACTGTGTCTTTCTCAAAGTCTGAAACGTAAGTTGTTCCCTGTAAATATCAATTTGAAAAAGAATGAGAAGATGATTATACCAATTATTTGGTGTTAACGCATGAGAATTTTCTCTGAAGATGGGTAATTCTCCCTCAGAGGTTTGTAAAATAATTGAACATCACTTGGCAAATAAGTCAGAGGAAAGTTTTGATCTATTTCCAATGATATGAGTTGTGATGTATTCAGGTGTTTTGAATTAGAACATCAACCCACCCAGGTCATTCTCAAAGCCTGGAAAGTAAGTTGTTCTCTGTAAATATCAATTTGAAAAAGAATGAGAAGGCGATTAAACCAATTCTTTGATGTTAATTCATGAGAAATTTCTCTGAAGATGGGTAATTTTCCCTCAGATGTTTGTAGAATAATTGGACAGCACTTGGCGAATAAGTCAAAGGATATTTTGATTTATTTACAAGTATTTGAGTTGTGATGTATTCAGGAGTTTTGAATTAGAACATGAAGTTCTCTAAATAATTGTGCAGCTTCCAATGGGGCATGCATAGTTATATTGGGATGGTATGCATCCAGGCACATACAGCCCTGTCTCTGCATTCCATGAAGCAGTTTGCATGTGACTGTAAGCCTGTACATCCTTTTTTTATCAGATTCTCTTAGAGATGCAGTAAGCTCATGAGTGCATCCCAGAAGCCAGAAGCCTGCAGTCAGCACCAGCATCACATGTTCGCTCCCTGGTGGAGTTGGAGCTCAGTACTTGGGCCACCATTGTTCCTGACTTTTGACCCTGAGCGCCCATTTTGGAAGCTATCAGTTCCATCATTGGCCTTCCAACCCTTATATATACGTTAGGTTCCTGTCCAGAGTCTCGCCAGTGCATTGTATCCACAGTAAAGGGTGACAGAATCAAGGACAGGTTCAGTTTGGCCTTGTTAGTGCCTTACAGTTGCTCGGGCCATCCATTTTGCATGTGCATTTACATAGGGCTTTTTATAAGTCAGGGGCTGAGTACTTACGAGTTACATTTCGCCCATATGTTCCCTCTAGAGCGCTCCACACTCAGTCATCTCTTAAAATTCTGGTTCCATGTTTGAAACCTTCTCGTGTAGGTGGGCATGCATTCTCGGTGGCAGCAGCAAAGACGTGGAACTCACTTCCATTGGTGCTGTGGGCCACTGAGAATCATTTATCATATTGCCACTCTCTGAAGACCTTTCTATTCAATGCCTAGGCTCTCTGCTCTCTGTGCCGTTATCCGTCGGGTTAGCGCCAAGATGCCCTTGGGTGGATGCTGCGCTTTACAACATTTGTTAACATGACATAACTTTCTGGCAAATTACCCACTCCATCCATTTTCATATCAGTGGAAAAATAACATGTGAGTCGCATTTTATCCCATGTGAGTTGCATTTCCTACATCTGCACTATCACTTTTATGATTGTCCACCAGTGTATATACCAACTACACCTTGTAAATAGCATTCATTGGTTGCGTAGGACCCTGTGATTTCTTAGTTTGCATTTCTTGGTTGCCTAGGTCCCCATGATTTCTTGAACACATATCATGTTGTCTGGGATCCAGTGTGTTTTATTTTTTTTAATTGCATTTCTTGGTCACTTAGGACCCTGAGGTTTCGAAAATTCCACCTATTGAACATTTAGGAACCTGTGATTTCTCAAATTACATTTCATGGTGTCTTGAGGACTGTTTGCTTTATTTTAAATGTAAATTTCTTTGGAATTTAGGACCCTGCGATGCCTTACTTTACAATTCCTGGCTGCATAGGACCATCTGATCCATTTGCATTTCTTGATCACCTAGAATCCTATGGTCCCTACTACACCCCCATCACTCATTGAATAAAATGCTCCTGGCAAACCTGCTCCTACTCTCTCTCACATAGCATCCGATAACCCTCTCAACCCTCCACTCTGTTGGTTCCTCTTCACAAGCCTCACATTTCCCATTATTCACTCGCCTCTCAAAGGCCAGTCAAGTTATTCTTCTCTCTCCCATACCACCCACTTAAACCTCATCTACTTAACCCGCTTCCCTTGATCTACTCTCGCAACTACCTCCTCTAGCTCTGCTCATCCTTTTGATCTCATTATACCCAATCCCTCTGCAAAGAACTCCTTTCTCACAAATAATTTCGTTTCCCATCACCCCAAACTCTCAGTGATTGATATCATAAAAGCCTGTATTGTCCCTATGATACTGCAATCTTGGCAGCCCGTCACACTGATTTTTCCCTTTTCTCTCACTCCCTCCTCTCTCCAAAAAAGCAACGGTATTGGTCTCAGGATCAGCAAGGACACAGCCTCAGTACCCCTTCTCCAATTTGATTTTTTTCATTCCCTCCTTCTTTGAGCATATCTCAATCCAACTTCCCACTCCCATCCCTCATCATCTTCTGCTGACCGATAACACCCAACCTCTTCTTCTCTGATCTTGACCTCTAACCTTGAACACTCCAAGTTGATGATCCTGCTGTCTTAATGGGGGACCTCATCCTCTTCAATATGACTAAGGCCAAACAGCTCCAACTTGACTCCACACTCGGTGACAGCTCACTAGTCAACCTATTTGGTATTTGGTATTTATTGGAAATTATATAGCACATTCACCAAAGTGCTGAACAAGTATTAATGAAAACAGTATAATTAATTAAGTAATGGTTTGAGATAAATGATCAGTCAGTGTTAGAAAAACAAACAAGTTATTTGAGAGGGCAGACAATAAATGTTGTTTTCAAACATGTACAAAAGATATTTAGATTTAAAGGAGAGGAGTGAATAGATAGAGGAAGAGTGTTCCAATATTTCAAAGCTGGTAAGGAGAACGATAAGCAGAGTGAGATAAGGCGCAGGGAGGTTTTCAAACTAAAAGTAGATGTAACGATTGAGAGCGAAGACTGCGAGAAGAAGAGTATAATATAATAAGGGAGGAGATATAAAAAGTATAAAAAGGAGCAGGGCCCTTGATACATTTATCTCTTTATATATAAAAGGGAGATTCAGGGATATATGTGTGTGATTGTTTGAAATGTTCAGAATACTTCCCAACATGCTACAAACCTGGCATTTGACATTTGGGTTGATTCCATGGTGTAGACAGTGTAAAAAGTATAAAATATACAGTTTTGTCGAAACATTTGTAAGCGCTCTGCAATGCTTACCCCAGCCATATGTGGATATGTCTGTGCATGTTCGAAATGTTCAGAATACTTCCCAACATGCTACAAACCTGAAATCTGGCATGTTGGTAGGTTCCATGGTCTAGAAAATGTAAACAGTCTAAAAGATGAGTGGTCTGAAATGCTTACCCCTGCCATATGTGTGTGTGTATGTGTGTGTGTGTGTCTGATCGAAATATTCAGCATACTTCCCAACATGCTACAAACGTGGCATGTGTGTAGGTTCCATGGTAGAAAATGTAAACAGTATAAACTAAAAATGTTTATATTGCATTTGTTTTTTTTTAAGTGGTCGCAATGTTTACCCCTGCCATATGGCTCTTCACACCATAGTTCTGCTGTAGTCCTATATAAACTTCCGCAGTTCTTTCTTGCCAAACTTTCCACACTATCAGCATTCTAGCTGACGTTAGTGGCACTCACTTTTGAAGTGATGCGGGTGACACAATATGGTGCCTTTTGTAGTAAACAATGCTTTTGCAGTATTGCAGGTGACAGTAAACGGTGAATTTCTCTTCAATAGTGTCCGCAATGATATAATTTCGAGGGAAATCTCTCATGATAATTACAGAAACTTAATTTTCCACAGAAGTTGATGAATGTATGGCATTGCAGCAGCATGGAGCTCTCGACTCTAGATCGGTACACCAATGATGTTGCTAGGCAATATCAAAGCTCCAACTCAAAGTTGCTGGAATCATTTTTCGGGATTCATGCTTTTCTCATGGTCAGCTTTTTGTGGCTTGCTTCAGAGTTAGAAACAAAATTAATTTTTCACACTAGCTCCTTCAGGTAAGACGCAATGTTGTCTACAAAGAAGCATTGGTTTAGGGATAATAGTATTCCAATGATGGCAGTTGGCAAAGGGGACTGCCGTTACAAATGAAACTCCCCATAACTCTCCATACAATACAATTTTCAAACACAGTAGCAGTCAGAAGGGCCTGCCAGGATCAATCAAAATCACCATAAGGAACGACACATGGTCACCTCCATGCGTTATCATTCGGGTAATGCAAACCACCATGCTACATCATCATCTATATTCGTTCATTGAATACATTTCAAACTAGGACTGATGTAGGAATTATTGTGCAAGGCAAGGGTACACCTGCTAGCAAGCAATGAAATGAAATGAAAAAGAAGGAAGAGTCAAATGAGAGGAATAAGGAGGAGCAACGGGAGAAAGCCATGGAAGAGCGAAATAGTTCAGAGAATATATAGTGAATAGTTGAGTTATAAAGTAGGGCAGCTGACCAGGAGAGCAGAGCAGTAATCAAGATACGGAAGGATAAGGGAGATGATTACATGTTTGAAAGCATGAAATTGGAGGAAATCAAAGGCATGGCGAATATTATGCAGATGAACATGACAAATACGACAAGTGTTGGAGATCTGATAAGAGAGAGAGAGAGAAGAGTCAAAGATGGCCCCCAGGATATGAGCCATTGGGAAAAATAAGAGGAGAGCAAAAGGAAAAGGTAAGCCAGGAGGAGAAGGAAAGGAGAAGTAGAAGAAGCAGGACAAATGAGGCCCTCAGGTTCAGTAGGATTGAGATGCAGGAGGTGAGTGTGCATCCAGGTCTGAACAGCTGAAGGCAGGCATAAACACTAGCCTGAAGAGTTTCACTAAAGGAGGGGTAAGAAAAGACAATTTGCAAATCATCTGCATAAAAATGGCAAGAACAATTAAAACGGGATACAAGTCCTGATAGAGGAATGGTTTAAAGTGTTGTTTTTTTTTTAATTTATTTTTATTATTTTGTGTTGTAGTTAAAATTTGAACTTTTCCCACTTTTTCTAAGTCAAACAATACTTTCAAATTCTATACAAAATGCTAACTTTACACAATCCTGAAAGTTTCGTAAGATACAAAAATGTCATTCATAGCATTAAGATCCAACACAATTCCCAAAACAACCCTTAATAAAATTGAGATTTAATTTGTATTTAAAATCCTAATTCAATCCTCCTCATTACAAACAGAGCAGACTGTCAACATTTTCTTTCTCTCCACAAGAGAACTACAGCAGGACAGAATATGCACATATGTTTTAGAGATTCATCCGCAACAATAGCCCCACAAACGGGAACCCCCAGAGACATCTCCCTAATGCCCACCACCTCCATTGACAGAAGCAGGTTTGCTTTTAATCTCAATATTTTCTATCTAAAATCTCTAAATGGATGTTTCTTTTAAAATGGGGAGAGTACATTAAAATAGTATTTGAACAATGGTCATTAAAACAGCGATACGTCATAAGCTCTGTCCCCAATTCAATCTATACAAATCTCTACAGCCTCATTTTTGTTTTATTAGGATTACCTAACGACTCCTCCACTGACGAGTGAATTTTTCTCAACATTTTGGTGCAATAGCACCCCACTGATCCAATACCTGCAATAAACCTTTACCCACATTGCATTAAGATGGAGAAAGAACGAGGCAGCTGGGGGTAACAGAATCTTTGCATAAAATTGTAATTTCCTCCAGTCAACAAAAGTCTGGATTGGCAGTTGGCCTAATTCATGAAGAACTCCTGCCAATGGTACTGTGCTCAGAAGGCAAAAAGCCCTCCTTCATAGAGCTTCTACCTTTACCCCCTCTGGAGGCATAGATTACAGGGCCCAAATATTTAAAGCGGTTAGCTACTTCCATAGTCTGTCCATTCAGGAATATGTCTGTGCATGTTCAAAATGTTCAGAATACTTCCCAACATGCTACAAACCTGAAATCTGGCATGTTGGTAGGTTCCATGGTGTAGAAAATGTAAACAGTCTAAAAGATGAGTGGTCTGAAATGCTTACCCCTGCCATATGTGTATGTGTATGTGTGGGTGTGTGTCTGATCGAAATGTTCAGCATACTTCCCAACATGCTACAAACGTGGCATGTGTGTAGGTTCCATGGTAAAAAATGTAAACAGTATAAACTAAAAATGTTTATATTGTATTTGTTTTTTTTTAAGTGGTCGCAATGTTTACCCCTGCCATATGGCTCTTCACACCATAGTTCTGCCGCAGTCCTATATAAACCTCTGCAGTTCTTTCTTGCCAAACTTTCCACACTATCAGCATTCTAGCAGACGTTAGTGGCACTAACTTTTGAAGTGATGCGGGTGACACAAAATGGTGCCTTTTGTAGTAAACAATGCTTTTGCAGTATTGCAGGTGACAGTAAACGGTGAATTTCTCTTCAATAGTGTCCGCAATGATGTCATTTCGAGGGAAATCTCTCATGATAATTACAGAAACTTAATTTTCCACAGAAGTTGATGAATGTATGGCATTGCAGCAGCATGGAGCTCTCGACTCTAGATCGGTACACCAATGATGTTGCTAGGCAATATCAAAGCTCCAACTCAAAGTTGATGGAATCATTTTTCAGGATTCATGCTTTTCTCATGATCAGCTTTTTGTGGCTTGCTCCAGAGTTAGAAACAAAATTAATTTTTCACACTTGCTCCTTCAGGTAAGACGCAATGTTGTCTACAAAGAAGCATTGGTTTAGGTATAATAGTATTCCAATGATGGCAGTTGGCAAAGGGGACTGCTGTTACAAATGAAACTCCCCATAACTCTCCATACAATACAATTTTCAAACACAGTAGCAGTCAGAAGGGCCTGCCAGGATCAATCAAAATCACCATAAGGAACGACACATGGTCACCTCCACGCGTTATTATTCGGGTAATGCAAACCACCATGCTACATCATCATCTATATTCGTTCATTGAATACATTTCAAACTAGGACTGAAGTAGGAATTATTGTGCAAGGCACGGGTACACCTGCTAGCAAGCAATGAAATGAAATGAAAAAGAAGGAAGAGTCAAATGAGAGGAATAAGGAGGAGCAACGGGAGAAAGCCATGGAAGAGCGAAATAGTTCAGAGAATATATAGTGAATAGTTGAGTTATAAAGTAGGGCAGCTGACCAGGAGAGCAGAGCAGTAATCGAGATACGGAAAGATAAGGGAGATGATTACAAGTTTGAAAGCATGAAATTAGAGGAAATCAAAGGCATGGCGAATATTATGCAGATGAACATGACAAATACGACAAGTGTTGGAGATCTGATAAGAGAGAGAGAGAAGAGTCAAAGATGGCCCCTAGGATATGAGCCATTGGGAAAAATAAGAGGAGAGCAAAAGGAAAAGGTAAGCCAGGAGGAGAAGGAAAGGAGAAGTAGAAGAAGCAGGACAAATGAGGCCCTCAGGTTCAGTAGGATTGAGATGCAGGAGGTGAGTGTGCATCCAGGTCTGAACAGCTGAAGGCAGGCATAAACACTAGCCTGAAGAGTTTCACTAAAGGAGTGGTAAGAAAAGACAATTTGCAAATCATCTGCATAAAAATGGCAAGAACAATTAAAAGGGGATACAAGTCCTGATAGAAAAATGGTTTAAAGTGTTGTTTTCTTTTAAATTTATTTTTATTATTTTGTGTTGTAGTTAAAATTTGAACTTTTCACACTTTTTCTAAGTAAAACAATACTTTCAAATTCTATACAAAATGCTAACTTTACACAATCCTGAAAGTTTCGTAAGATACAAAAATGTCATTCATAGCATTAAGATCCAACACAATTCCCAAAACAACCCTTAATAAAATTGAGATTTAATTTGTATTTAAAATCCTAATTCAATCCTCCTCATTACAAACAGAGCAGACTGTCAACATTTTCTTTCTCTCCACAAGAGAACTACAGCAGGACAGAATATGCACATATGTTTTAGAGATTCATCCGCAACAATAGCTCCACAAACGGGAACCCCCAGAGACATCTCCCTAATGCCCACCACCTCCATTGACAGAAGCAGGTTTGCTTTTAATCTCTCTATTGTTTATCTAAAATCTCTAAATGGATGTTTCTTTTAAAATGGGGAGAGTACATTAAAATAGTATTTGAACAATGGTCATTAAAACAGCGATACGTCATAAGCTCTGTCCCAATTCAATCTATACAAATCTCTACAGCCTCATTTTTGTTTTATTAGGATTACCTAACGACTCCTCCACTGACGAGTGAATTTTTCTCAACATTTTGGTGCAATAGCACCCCACTGATCCAATACCTGCAATAAACCTTTACCCACATTGCATTAAGATGGAGAAAGAACGAGGCAGCTGGGGTAACAAAATCTTTGCATAAAATTGTAATTGCCTCCAGTCAACAAAAGTCTGGATTGGCAGTTGGCCTAATTCGTGAAGAACTCCTGCCAATGGTACTGTGCTCAGAAGGCAAAAAACCCTCCTTCATAGAGCTTCTACCTTTACCCCCTCTGGAGGCATAGATTACAGGGCCCAAATATTTAAAGCGGTTAGCTACTTCCATAGTCTGTCCATTCAGGGATATGTCTGTGCATGTTCAAAATGTTCAGAATACTTCCCAACATGCTACAAACCTGAAATCTGGCATGTTGGTAGGTTCCATGGTGTAGAAAATGTAAACAGTCTAAAAGATGAGTGGTCTGAAATGCTTACCCCTGCCATATGTGTATGTGTATGTGTGGGTGTGTGTCTGATCGAAATGTTCAGGATACTTCCCAACATGCTACAAACGTGGCATGTGTGTAGCTTCCATGGTAAAAAATGTAAACAGTATAAACTATAAATGTTTATATTGTATTTGTTTTTTTTTAAGTGGTCGCAATATTTACCCCTGCCATATGGCTCTTCACACCATAGTTCTGCCGTAGTCCTATATAAACTTCCGCAGTTCTTTCTTGCCAAACTTTCCACACTATCAGCATTCTAGCAGACGTTAGCGGCACTCACTTTTGAAGTGATGCGGGTGACACAAAATGGTGCCTTTTGCAGTAAACAATGCTTTTGCAGTATTGCAGGTGACAGTAAACAGTGAATTTCTCTTCAATAGTGTCCCCAATGATGTCATTCCGAGGGAAATCTCTCATGATAATTACAGAAACTTAATTTTCCACAGAAGTTGATGAATGTATGGCATTGCAGCAGCATGGAGCTCTCGACTCTAGATCGGTACACCAATGATGTTGCTAGGCAATATCAAAGATCCAACTCAAAGTTGATGGAATCATTTTTCAGGATTCATGCTTTTCTCATGATCAGCTTTTTGTGGCTTGCTCCAGAGTTAGAAACAAAATTAATTTTTCACACTAGCTCCTTCAGGTAAGACGCAATGTTGTCTACAAAGAAGCATTGGTTTAGGGATAATAGTATTCCAATGATGGCAGTTGGCAAAGGGGACTGCCGTTACAAATGAAACTCCCCATAACTCTCCATAAAATACAATTTTCAAACACAGTAGCAGTCAGAAGGGCCTGCCAGATACAATCAAAATCACCATAAGGAATGACACATGGGCACCTCCACGCGTTATTATTCGGGTAATGCAAACCACCATGCTACATCATCATCTATATTCGTTCATTGAATACATTTCAAACTAGGACTGAAGTAGGAATTATTGTGCAAAGCACGGGTACACCTGTTAGCAAGCAATGAAATGAAATGAAAAAGAAGGAAGAGTCAAATGAGAGGAATAAGGAGGAGCAACGGGAGAAAGCCATGGAAGAGCGAAATAGTTCAGAGAACATATAGTGAATAGTTGAGTTATAAAGTAGGGCAGCTGACCAGGAGAGCAGAGCAGTAATCGAGATACGGAAAGATAAGGGAGATGATTACAAGTTTGAAAGCATGAAATTAGAGGAAATCAAAGGCATGGCGAATATTATGCAGATGAACATGACAAATACGACAAGTGTTGGAGATCTGATAAGAGAGAGAGAGAAGAGTCAAAGATGGCCCCTAGGATATGAGCCATTGGGAAAAATAAGAGGAGAGCAAGAGGAAAAGTTAAGCCAGGAGGAGACGGAAAGGAGAAGTAGAAGAAGCAGGACAAATGAGGCCCTCAGGTTCAGTAGGATTGAGATGCAGGAGGTGAGTGTGCATCCAGGTCTGAACAGCTGAAGGCAGGCATAAACACTAGCCTGAAGAGTTTCACTAAAGGAGGGGTAAGAAAAGACAATTTGCAAATCATCTGCATAAAAATGGCAAGAACAATTAAAAGAGGATACAAGTCCTGATAGAGGAATGGTTAAAAGTGTTGTTTTTTTTTTAAATTTAATTTTATTATTTTGTTTTGTAGTTAAAATTTGAACTTTTCACACTTTTTCTAAGTCATACAATACTTTCAAATTCTATACAAAATGCTAACTTTACACAATCCTGAAAGTTTCGTAAGATACAAAAATGTCATTCATAGCATTGAGATCCAACACAATTCCCAAAACAACCCTTAATAAAATTGAGATTTAATTTGTATTTAAAATCCTAATTCAATCCTCCTCATTACAAACAGAGCAGACTGTCAACATTTTCTTTCTCTCCACAAGAGAACTACAGCAGGACAGAATATGCACATATGTTTTAGAGATTCATCCGCAACAATAGCCCCACAAACGGGAACCCCCAGAGACATCTCCCTAATGCCCACCACCTCCATTGACAGAAGCAGGTTTGCTTTTAATCTCAATATTTTCTATCTAAAATCTCTAAATGGATGTTTCTTTTAAAATGGGGAGAGTACATTAAAATTCGTATTTGATCAATGGTCATTAAAACAGCGATACGCCATAAGCTCTGTCCCCAATTCAATCTATACAAATCTATACAGCCTCATTTTTGTTTTATTAGGATTACCTAACGACTCCTCCACTGACGAGTGAATTTTTCTCAACATTTTGCTGCAATAGCACCCCACTGATCCAATACCTGCAATAAACCTTTACCCACATTGCATTAAGATGGAGAAAGAACGAGGCAGCTGGGGGTAACAGAATCTTTGCATAAAATTGTAATCGCCTCCAGTCAACAAAAGTCTGGATTGGCAGTTGGCCTAATTCATGAAGAACCCCTGCCAATGGTACTGTGCTCAGAAGGCAAAAAACCCTCCTTCATAGAGCTTCTACCTTTACCCCCTCTGGAGGCATAGATTACAGGGCCCAAATATTTAAAGCGGTTAGCTACTTCCATAGTCTGTCCATTCAGGGATCATCTAAATGTCTTCCATTTTAAACACCCTATATTCAAAACCAAAATCGTTGATATGTCTGTATTGATTGAGATGCCAAGGTTCCCCAAGAAGGCCATAATACTTTGGAGAGCCCCCTGAAGGCCAATTGGTGTCATATAAAGGATAACCATGTAATCCGCATAAATTAGGTATTGGAGTTTTAGACACCCCAACACTAGAGGGTTTGTCCTTGCCGTTCCCAACAAGATACCATGTGCTTAATGTAAAAAGTAAAAAGGAAAGGGGCAAGGACACAACTCTGGCGTAGACCACGATTAGTATCGATACAAACCGATGAGGCCCCGAAGAGTCTAATCTTATTTTTATTTTGGTTCACAGATGGAGGGCTTCCAGCATATTAATTAATGGCCAGGGACAGCCATTATGCTTAAGCTTTTCCCAAAGAACTGCCCTACTGACATGGTCAAAAGCCTTAGAAATGTCCAGTAAGGCCAGAGAGACCGGGCTCCCACACTCTTTTGCCTGCATTGCCATTAGGGACAGCACAAAACTGTTTAATGAGGACCCCACTGCCTTCTTGAAACCAGACTGGCACAGGTCCAGGGAATTTGACCCTGCTGCCCATATCTGAAGTTCCTTTAACAGAAACCTAGCACATATTTTGTTTGATGCATCCAGCAATTATATAGCCCAGTACTGTAATGGTGACATATGGACGTCTCCTTTAAAAATTAAAACAATGAAGGCTTCCCCCAATGACCCAGGAAATATTCTGTGTACAAAAATATTACCAAACAATTGGGACAAAACAGCTGCCTACATAAGGGGATTAGATTTTAATGTCTGGTTCGAAAGACCATCGGGCCTGGTGCTTTGGACTTTTTACTGGTCTTAATCATCAGCAAATGTCCTCTTCATCCCATGCGAACGCACCTATCCGGTTCATATATTTATGTAGCTGCTGCATCAACCAGTCATCCTTAAAGTATATCTCTTTAAAGTGCCATAAACAGTCATCTTCAGGGATTGTGTGTATCTGCAGATAATGATCCAGACCACTTGGTTTAATGATTCGCCAGAAAGCTCCCGAAATACTTCCACTTATACAGACCAACATTTTTTCTGCCTCATTATTAGCCATCACAAATGTATGCCTCCTAAAGCCAGTTTTGATATCCCTTTTCACACTAGCAGGCCGAATATAATCCAAATAATCTTTGGGGCCAAAGTAAGCTTGAGGTAGACAGGGCCATTGTTTAGTTCCAAAGCCGCGTGCAACATTTTGTCTCGAGGGTTATTAGCCAGGCCCTCTTTCATTCTTTTCTTTGCTCTTGCACCCGCAAGATGGCTGTCAGTTTTAGTCCAAAGATTGGCTTTGCCCGCTTGACAGACGGTGTTGTTTATATGATGGGCCAAAGCTATGGATCTCCCACCATCTAGTGACAAGAGATGACTTAATTCTGACCGTGAATGTTCTAAACCCTCTTGATTCCACAGCTTTAGCTTTAGCTAGAATAAAACTTGTCCAAACTGTGCAACCACAAAAGCAACACCCAGTTCAATAAGCACCAAGGCAGAGGGAGCACTCTTAGGTAATAGTAACAGCTTTTTAAAGAAATGATGTTCCCTCGAGATTAGTTCTTTCACATTGGTGTGTCCCCGTAAATCGTTCCCGTGAGTCAGCCCCATTAAGGGCTGCAGGTAATACTTGCTTTCCATACAGGTTCAAAGTTTGGGAAATGGCTCTGCCTTCATGTCTAACATAGAAGGATTTGATAGACCCACTAAATTTCTCCAGGGTAGTGACGGAATGCTTCACCTGTTCAACCCACCCTCCCGTGTCTTGGAACCTCACACAGAGATAATCAAAGCATTGGACTTGGGCTAACTGTACTCTCTCCACCTTGTGCACCAACAGTTTGTATTTTGTAAATCGGGCCTGAATACCAGAACTTTTGATTTTTCTATGTTTTGGTCCAGTTGTAGCTCCTTACATTTTGAGGTAAATATTGCGAAGGCTTTTTCTTGTGGGGTGGTTGCCAAAAGAACTGTGTTTTCCACATAAAATAAAGCTATGTATTTATTTGGGGTAATTTTCGGGCAATCCTGGCACCCCATTACTAATGCATCAATAACCTCCTGTATATAGAAGTTAAATAATGATGGTGGCAGGGTGCAACCTTGCCTTACCCTCTTATTAACCGGGAAATGCCAAGTGGTTTCCCCTCCCAGCCCATAGCGGACTGAGGAGCTATTGTCAGAGTACAGAAAGCTAATCATTTTTACCAGATCGGAGGAACTTTATGCAGGTAAGAATGTTCCACAGTCTTTCCCGGGAAACTAAATTGAAGGCGTTTTTAAGATTCAGAAATACTCTATGAAATGTCATCTTTATCAAAACTACATATTTCTGGATCAACAAATACAATATAAAACATTGGTCTAGTGTACCCTTTTTCCTCCTAAAACCGGCCTGTTGATCTGCGATTACATCATTGTTATCGGCCCAGTCCTGGAGGTGGAACAAAAGTACCTCACCAAACAAGTTGCCCACACTGTCCAGAAGGGAAATTGGGTGATAGTTTGCTGGGAGATTCCTGCCACCCTTCGTGTACAGCAGGACTCCGGTATTTGACCTTTCCTGATAATGGAGTTAAAAACTCTACATAGAATGGGTTCCCAAAAAGCAGCCTCATCTTTGAATAGGTCTCCAGGGATTAGATCTAGACCTGTGGCTTTACCACATTTCATCATAGCCGTAAACAGTTGAAAAGTGCTGCCACCAGTCCTCTGCAATGATGCAGCAATCTAGTGTTTGGTTGACTTGTAATTCGTTGTCTGTTACCAATTTCCAAAACAGTACATTTTTTGTTGATTGTAGTGCTTCATCCAGGGACCTCCATTTATCTGACACAAATTACCTTTTCTTTCATTCTGGATTTAGATACAAATTAATCAGTAAACATTTATCCAATGCGTCAAAATCATAGACTGGCCACTCTCGGAGGGTTGTGAGCAAATCATTTCTCTTAAATTCCATTTGACGCAGCTTAATGCCTAAATTACGCTTAACCACTGTCAGGAGTCCCCCGTAGGGACGACCCCTGGTACCATGTTGAGCCTTAATGAACTCCACATCAAAACCATCAATCAATGGTACATCCATCAAAAATGTTTCCTGGGTGCATATAATGTCAAATTGAAAAAGCTTAGCCTGATTATTCCTAATGCGTGGCAAACTCCCTGGAGTTCCAGGATAGCAACCTACCTACCCGACTTCACTCATCCCATCCATTTCCCCCTCTATCTTCTTGGAGGGAGGGGCTGATTCGAGTCCAGTCCCATAGCACCGGACTATATTCACACCGATGCCCCCTAGGCTGCTCGGAATCTACCTCTTCCCTCCGATCACCTCCCCACAATTATCCATTCCTGGGCCGGATTTCCCTTTTTGGCATAGCATTTGCGGCAACCACACACGCACAATCCACCACTTTGAAGCTCAATGACAAGACCTCATGCGTATTCCATCAGAATTGCATTTTTAATTATGGTAGAGCGTAAATACACTTTCACAATATCAAAACAATCGTAGTATAAGAATTGCACATTTTCAATATCCTCTGTTGCAACCAAACAAAGGCTTGGAATTTCAAACAAAAGGGAGAGAATGTATTTTTGATTCAAGGTGACCCTATTTGAGCTTTCGAACAAGCGGCTCAAAAGCACAAAATGTATATCATTTGGTAGCTTAGATATTTTACTTTCTAACTATCCAGGTGGATTCAACGTACCCCCTGTGTATGTTTTCTTCATTTCCCCTTTAGGGCGAAGCTTCTCAAGACTCTCCTCTGATAACTTCCTGCTTTTAGCTGCCCAAGTACCTATCTCCTCAAAAGTGGGGGCCATGGGGATAACCTTCTACATCATTATCTGTTGTGGCTTTGGCGCCTTCACCATATCTTTATTACCGGTAGCTTTGGCAAATATAGGGATGGTGTTCAACTTTTTTGTAGGTGCTTGAACTATTGCTGAAATAGCATTGATAAGTGGCAAGGAAAATACCATACTCTGCCTCAAAGCCATTAGACTTGAGACCCGTATAACACAATATTTCCCATTACCAAACCCCATCTTAGGCACCATTGCATTGGGCTGTTGCACCATAACCTCAAAAATATTCACTTCCAACACCTCATCACGAGAATAGACTGATATATTACTTAGGTCTAAAGCAAAGCTCTCACCACTATTCAACCCCCCCCCCCCCCCTCTAAAGCCCTCAACAAATTCACCTCTGTGCCACCAATCACCACCAATCAACAAACATTTTACCATGGCCTTTCCCTGGTCTTCAGACCTGGAGCCTCCCTTCTTTTTATGCCAGTGTGCTTTCTGCTTGGATTCCACATATACATCACTCACCAGCTTTGGGGGCTGTAGCTTTACATTGTTTACAACATTCATTGTACTGCTATCTTTTTTTTTGCCATCTTACATTTTTTTGTTTTTCTTACCTCTGCACCCTTAACAGGTTCAGGGTGTACAAGAAATTCAGGGGACTTCGATTCAATATGGCTACTAATTAGAATGGTGTCTGCTGCCAACCCAGTCTCACCCACTAGAGAGACTGATAACAGGAGCTCTTCCTGTAGTGGCTCCATTTGGGGCCCCACCTCATATGGCAAGTGATCAACCACCTGAACTTTAGGATCACAACTCACGGTAGTCATCTGGCACCTTGGGAAAAACAGGCACTGATGTTGATGCCCAGAACTGGCAATAACAAATCCCTCAAGAAAGCTTACCTTCCCTGATAGATCTTTCAAAACCTGTCTCACCACCCGCAGTTCAAAATGTAAGGTCTCATAACCCCCAGCCATAGTGTCCAACAACCTAAACAACACTGTAACGACAGCTTGTCCATCACTGTGGTATCAGGCACGGGCTTGAGGGAATTCTCCACCTTCACCACCTGGGGAAGATGCATTGATGGAAGGAAATTCCCCCCCACATCATCCTCAACACATCCTCCACACATCCTCCACACCATCAACCTTACATTCATGGTCAGCCTGACGCCCCTGAGTCTGCCGCCCTCCAAGATGATCTTTTAACCTCTGTGAATTTACCACCTCATTACAGACTATTTGCAAGTTTTCAGGCTGGTGGAGTAAACATGAGGGGGCTTGGGTGATTCTGGAATAACCCAATGGTTCGATTTGAAGTCCAGTGATAGTCTCACTCACTTCCCCAACTCATCACACACAACCAGAGCCAGCATGGAGACATCTTATACCAAATCTAGACCTGGCCCCAACTTGCCCGACACCATGTCCTGAATATTCTGCTCCAACCTTAAAAATGCCTGGTCCAATTTTCCAGAACATTTTGCCATTTAAACCCCAGCCTCCTCCTGTAACTCCTGCCTCATACCCATTTGGGCACTGGACAGAGTACCATCAGACTGGCCTGCCCCTACAAGCCCAAATGCATTACAAATTGGAGACACCCCTACCCTGTGTAGAAATGTATCCATCATAGGGGCCAATACTTTCATACTAGCAAGATTCTCTTCAGAGAAACCCTCTGCATTTGCCAGGGTTGATGCACCTTCATTGAGTCCGAGTTGTGAGGTGCCAACACCTTTACTTGCATCACCCCCTGCCGCCACCACCCATACTTCTCAGAATTGCAACCATCCTGTTAAGTGACTTCAATTCAGCACTCCAACTAAGTCAATGCCTAGTCTGGGATGCCCAAGGGAAGCCCTTATTTATATATTTTTATGACAAGTTCATAGATCTGGATGATAAACCCTTGTATAACGCTCCTCTCTTTGAATCCCCCTGACCTTACTGAGCCATGAAGTAGGTTTGTTTTGCAAATTAAAAGATTTATTGAAAAATTAATCAAGATATATATATAGCACACTTGTATAAAAAAATAATATTTGATACCATACTTATGAATATGACAGTGATCAGCAATGGATAATATTACACTAGCACACTTTTTAATTACTTAGGAGTTGGTATAGAGAGGATAGGTTAGCTGAGAATGCTTTTATGATTTCAGGGAAATGCAATGATGGAAAAGAATGCAGCACAGAAATAACTGAGATGGTTTTCACAAGAGATAATATGATCACTTTTCCCCTTGTGGCAATTCACTCCCCACTATGCAATATAAAGAGATGGAAGGTGAGCACACAATTTTCAGGAATATAATCAAATGCAATACAAATTCAGGTCCCCCCTAGCAGGCTTAGAGCAACAGGGATGATTTTTAAAGACGGGCAAGAATACTTTTAAATGTGATTTGAATTCCCTATAGAAGATTCAGGGTAGGTGACAGCTACTTTGAATTAGTTCAGGTCAACACTTCATGAGGTATTATCAGGTTGAAAACGAATTTCAGCAATGAAAGCAAAAGACAGCTATTTTTGACAGGTGAAGAAGTTTGAGTCAAATTGCAATTCGCGGCACTTTTTCCCGAGTGCGTCAATCGAGATTACGGAAAAACTATAAGGAGTAGAAAGTCGGTTTCGGGCTTGTTGGAAAGCCTAGGATCTTAGCTTTAAAATGAAATCTCGTTCCTAGCACTTATGGTTCAAAAGATACCGACGATTTTGTGGCGGTAGATTTCAGAAATTAAATAATGATTCAGAATGGCAATTGACACTTTCACAGGTTTGAAATCACAGAATGGACACACGATTTCTATGCAGTCCTAAATAGGTGGAAATTGTTTGAATTAGATTATTTTAAACTAAGAGATTGGTTTTGCACAGCTCTGGCTGGATACTCACTCCTAATTGTGGAAGGAATGGGCCTCGTCACAGATCTGGTCAACAGGTTTAGCTGCGGTTCGCTCTGCTCTGCTGGTCTGGATCTCTGGTTCTGGCAAAAAAATGGCACTGCCCAGCGGTCTGGTCTGGGTCTGGTCTTCTATCGGCACTGCACCGTGGTCTGGATACAGCTCTGCTTTTAGGTTCTGGCATAGGGTTCTGGCCAGAATCAAACAGCTCGCCCGCTGTTGAATATCAGGTTGCAAAAGATTTTGAGACCTGCTGAAAAGGATTCAGCTTGTGGATTGGCCCATCTGCTTTAAGTTCTGGAGTCTAAGTTCTGGATCTCAGGATCTGTCTGGATTTGAAGTTTGAAGTCTGGTTTTCTAAGTTCTGGTCTCTGGATATTGCCTGAATTTGAAGTCGTCCGTCAAAGTGCTTCGCAAGAAAGTGGAAAGAGCAGTCCCTACCTGGGTTTCAGTGGGTCTTTTTATGTCTTTTGAAAGTGGGTGGGAAGGCTGACTTTCTATGCCCAATCCTCTGAGGATCCTGATAGGCTATAGGATTCTCTGTCGCCTGACTGCGGAACAGAGTTGTGAGTTATCCAGTGCTACCAATTTACAATCTATTGAAGAAACGCTGCTTTGCTTTTACTTAGAAAATGAATTTTTCATAACTAACAGGTTTCCCAGATACACACGTCGTTGAAATTACATGTACACATCACAGATTGCTTAAGGTACAGTTTGGTTCAAGGCACATGTTTCTACGAGCTTGGGTTTAGAAACGACAACATTTTGCGCAATATTGGTTTTTCCTCAAAATGTACACAGACCTGCACCCTCTCCCTGAGCATATTAATATAAGTTATCATGTCTCTAGCATAAACCCAGTGTCTGCAAGAATAATAAATTGCAGGGTCGGCCTCAGAACATCACACAGAGTTGAGCTTAGTCTGAAATTGTAGGTACATTTTTCATATAAAGAATCTCAAAATTGTACATTTCTGTATAGGAGATACAATATTTTATAAGCAATTTAATAAACATACATTTACCCTTAATTGAATTCATATCTGAGTCTGGGTCTGCCCCCAGGAGCTTGGCTTGACCCAAAGATCAAATGTCTTCCTTCCCCCAGAGCAACTGTTGACAAATACACCTCAAATCAGCATATCCTATTCAGCTGAAGAGTCTAGTGTGTTGACTGAGGTCAGCAGAGCAGGGTGCCACTCTGCATATGGTTTACAGACACCTGTGATCTCCTTGTGCTGTTGCTGGTAAGGGCAGGTGTGAATGCTTCCCATGGACAGAGGCCTCTTGAACTTTTAATTAGATTAGACTTCCTTCTGATGTGGGGCCTGGGAAGAGTAGGTGTTAAGAATTCTCATCAACCAGCAAGGCTTTGAAGTTTCCAGCTAACTCAGGTTCCTTGTCAGCTCCTGAAAGACAGGCCTGCTGTCAGAGTTTAGACCGCTAGCACCGGTTAGTGTTGAGCACCGGTACTGCACCCCTTTTTGGGAGCTGTCTTGATTAATGCATCTCAGATTTTGAACAGCACCATATTTCTTTGCACTGGTTTTTGCTCTGTGTGTAGCCAAAGGATAGTGCCTGGCAATGGTCTCTTGTATTGACATTAGCAGAGGCAAAATGGATGGCAACCTATTTTTCATGTTTTCCCTGTGCATTTTCTGGGGAGTTCTGGCCATCATGATGTTTTCAATGCCAGTAATGCACAGTTCTGTGGTAGGGCTTGGATGCATGGGTAAAAACATCCCACAATCCCCAGATCTCAAAATCACTGGTCCCAAAGAAGCACTTTCACACAACAAAACAGTAGTACACGTTTACAGCAGGTTCCCACCAGGGATACAACCAGAATAATGATGGAGGAAAGTCCACTTTCTCAGAGTCCAAATCTGAATCAATCGACAAGCGGCAGTGGCGTGAGCCACTATATTCACTATAGTCACCTCCAGCTAGCTGATGGGAACTTTGAGGGGCTCAACATATCGCTGTCACTTAAAATCAATTGCATAGAAACACCTCCAAAACAAATAGCGCCAGTTCACACAAAAGGTAGTGGACATTTACTGCAGGCTATGGCAGACTAAAGAGCACCACATAAATCATTGGTGCATCCACACTCCCACACACACTCCCGGAGCACACAATCAGTTCAATATATAGGCTTCGCTTACAAGTGCCTTTGCGCATCATGTAGCAAACAGCCGATGGGCTTTCCAACACAAATGCGGGTGAGTATAAATATTTGTTTCATCCTCAGCAAGGCAGCACAGCCTGCACCGACTGCAGTCAGTTCTTACTCCACTTATGCACCTTAATGTCGGATATGGGGGTCTCAAAGTCTCTCAGCCCACAGTCGCCCCCTGTCAGTACCATGGAAGTGAGTAGAGCGCACAATGTCAATCGGACGTTAGATGGACCATGTGTCAGTCACCTACAGGGCGGTTGTCTGCTGGTCTTCTGCTGTAGACTGCTCAGACTGCAGGCACCTCTATGATCACCTCCGGAATGGTTTAAAGTGAAAAGAGGAGTGAACCAAGAACGTAACCCTGGGGTATGCTGTATTGAAGAGAATGGGAATAGCAGATGTTACTAGCCCAGGAAACCGAATGAAGTGGTAATATAAAAAGAGAGGATGCGCAGTAACAGGAGTATTCATTGGAAAGGTTAAGATCAAGAGAAGATCCAGAGCTGGAGGAAGGGACAACAGCACATAGAGTAATAGAGAATACCAACGCCACCGCTTTTGCTTTTTCTGCAGGCGGTATGAGAGAATACCAACATAACTTTCCATCCCACACAAGGCAACTTTCTCATTCTCATATTACTGTCTCTCACCTTGGTCTCCTCTGCTGGAACAATTGACATCTCCCCCATGACCCTCTCTCACTTCAACCTCTTAATTCCTCCCCCACTCTTCTATCATCCTCCCTCAGCTATCGGCAAATGTAAAGCCTGACTCCATTGTACCCTACCTCTACGAAGTAAACATGGCATTTAATCTCACTCTTCTCCACTGACTCAATACATTGAGCTTGCCTTTACTGAACTCAACCCTGCACTGTCTATCCCCTTCATTATTCACTGCACTGCCACTCTTTTAGCCCTTTCCATCCACGTACTCAATCATGCATCTGACCTTCCATCAAACTGCTGAGGACAACAATATGTCACTGCTTACACAGTTGGTGCAAAGACCTATTCCACACTCTCCTCACTGCCTTTACAGACTCCCCACAGAGCCTGACCAAAGTTCTTGGCACTGTTAATTGGTCATATTAAACTAATTGTGCTTTCTCTCTCTGCTCGCACCCCTGCAAACTATCATGGATTGTTCAGGTCTACATTCACCTCCTAAGATCCATTTCCTCCTATCCATCCACTTATGACTTTTCCTCCTACTTCACCAGTAAATCACCAAAATATGTAATTTTCTGTCTCTTCTGTCCCTCCCTCTTTTCCATTTTCTTCCATCTTCTCCATACTCTCTTCAATATCTCGCTTCTCCGGCACCTTCCCCACAGAACTACTACCCATTCTTTGCTCTGCCAACCCATCTTGCCCTCCATTGGACTGCTTTGCACTACAAATTGTTCTGGAATTTATACCTGTCACCTCCACTCACCGCTCCACTTTATTCAATGTATGTCCTCTATCAACTGATATCTTCCCAGCCTGTTAGAAAACTACCCCAGTCAGTAGAGGGTAGTTTTCAACTGTATTGTCAACTATCTAAAGATGAATTCACTTGCTGACCCCCTCCATTCTGGGTTCTGTTACAAACACTCCACTGAGACTACACTCATCAACATTGCTAATTCACTTACTAGTGCCCAAAACTCTCAACCCATCTCCATTTTCATTCTTCTAGGCTTTTTATCTGCCTTTGACACTTTGAATTATCCCTCCTTCTTCAAATGCATGCCCTCCTTGGCTTCAAGGACATCATGCCGGGTGTCCTCCTATCTCTCTGACCACTCCTTCTCTATCTAATGGGACTCCAGCACATTCTCCCCAATACCCATCCATGTGGGTATCCAACAAGTATATGTCCTGGGGCCAATTCTCTTCAACCTATATACATGCTCCCTTGGCAAACTAATGTGCTCTTTTGGCTTTAATCATCTCCACTTTGGTGACAATACTGAGATTTCCATCTCCTTCCCCTCTTTCACCCCTGCAATCTCTGATTACAATCTCAACTGCCTAACTGCATCCACCAATTGATGTCTCTAGGCTGCCTCATGCTAACCTCTTCAAAGACGGATGTCATCTTTCTTCTTGACAAACAATTTTAACTCCAATCTCGCCCTTCTCTTTCTCCTCTGATCTCATTACTGCCTCACTTATGGCTTGCAACCATGCAGATCTCTTTGATAACAATCTGAAACTCTAGCAGTTCATCATGGCCAATGCCACTTCAGTCAGACATGACCTCCTGAACATTAGAAAACTCTCCCCAAACTGCATACATCACTCAACTAAAACATTTACCTATAATAAACTGGACAACAGCATGTGTCTGCTTCTTTGTCTACAACTCTACCCTTTTTGTCCCATCAGCCAAGTCCTCAACTT
Source organism: Ambystoma mexicanum (assembly GCF_040938575.1). NCBI lineage: Eukaryota > Metazoa > Chordata > Amphibia > Caudata > Ambystomatidae > Ambystoma > Ambystoma mexicanum. The sequence continues at coordinate 553,745,105 of NC_090922.1, forward strand.
CGATATGTGGTCTCTTTGCAACCTCCCCACATCGCCCAATAGCTCTACCTACCGTCACCACTTTAAATGCCTATCCTTGCAAACTCACTCTCTCTTTAAATGACTGCTACTGATCTATACATCAGTAGTATTTAGTATTTTTGGGTTTGCTCCTTTCACCTTCCCATCATTATTGGTATATATTCTCTAATATGTGTGGTGGGAGTCGCCCTTCATGTGTACTCGTTTTCTATCTAATTGTATTTCACAATAGGGTTTTCACATTCCTTTGTCTTTTGCATCTGCACACACAGCCCTCTTACTGTTATTCGTTAATCCTCTTTATCTGAATGTTCACTGTAACTTTCACACTTGTTTTACTGCTGTTTTTTGCATACTTTTGCAAACCTTCCAATTTTCTTGACATTTGGTGCGTTCCTATCCTGCCACCGGAGAGGCTCTGTCAGTTATTACATGCCCGCACTTTCTACATCTGACTCGCTCTTTGTTTTCTTTGTCGTGATCTACTCCTTGTTTGTTGAGTCTGTCCTTTCTTGTCATTATCCGTGTACCTTCATACACTCTGAAGGATTCCTTTTCAAAAGTTTTCTTTGGTACTTTCTGTCTGTGTTGTAGACTCGCTTCAATGTCATGCAACACTGTCAGCACTAATTCTACTATGGGGTTCTTGCATTGCAAACATTGCACTTTCATTTTTTAACCTTTACAGTCTACCACTAGTGAATCCCTAAGTAGGGTGTCCAGTGTTTCCCTGAAGTGACAATTGGTGCTATTTCTCTTCACGCTGTGAGATAATCATCCATGGGTTCATTTGACCCTTGCTTTCCCTCATAGTGTCTCAGATCGTTCCCTATGCCTTTACATATTTTCTCTATGGGCCTCATTACATGGTAGGCGGTAAGGGTTTACCGGTACCGGTATTTTACCGGTACCGGTAAACCCTTACTGCCTTACTACGAGGTCCCTTTGCGGGTTGGAGAATTTAATGCCTGCTTTTTGCAGGCGTCAAAAACCAACCCGCAAAGGGACCAGGAAGCTAATTACGGTACCGCAATTTGCGATGCCATAATTAGCACCTTCCCCATTCCCATAGAGCCCTATGGGGCAAAAATGGGAATGGGGAAGGGCAATGGGGCGAAGGGGGAATTACCGCCTCACCAACCTTGGAATAGGGCGATAATTCCCATTTCCACCAAGCCGGTGCCGGTATTTTACCGGCATGGACCAAGGTGCTAATAGCACCTTGGTCCACCGCCGTCCGTGTAATGAGGCCCTAAGTCTTCTAAGAGCTTCTTCCTATGGGAGTTCTATTTTAGAGCTATCGTTGTCGTTTTCTATCAGCAGTGTCTGGAATATGCGCTGCACTTCTATCCAAAGTGCATCTATGTCTTTTGCAAGCCTGATGCCCCCAATGCATACTGTTTAATCTCTGTAGTCAATGAAGCCATGGTGCTATTATCAGATTTAGTTTGTGTAGGAAGACTGGCTTTTACTGTTACTTGTTGCCCCATTTCTTCTGCTTCTTGCTGCTTTCCTCATCTGGTTGTTAATGTTCTTTTCTTTCAGGGTGCGCTGCTTCTTTCTCTCTAGTATTTCCATTTCGGATTCCATCCTAAGTCGCCGTTGCAAAGTTGCTCCTTGTTTTTTGCATGCAAATAGAGCAATCTTGTATAGTCAAATCAATTGCTGTGTACGCTTCATTAGTTGTAATCAACGTATGCAGGCCTGAACGAAAGTCAACTGTAGCGTGTTTCCGGTAGTGTGTGCGCTTCCATCCCCTTCCTCCACCCTAGCGTGCTCCTCTTTTGGTGTAACTGAAGAGGTAGCATTGTCCGTCACTGCACAGGATTCAGGTTGTGCGTGCACTTCTCCATCCAACGCCCCGCTGTTAAATGAGCCACACAATGAAGACTCCTGAAGGAGTGCTACATTTAACATGTGAAATAGCTGCGGAGAACACACTGAAGACCTGATGAGATATCTTGCGGCTTCCAGTCATTCAAAGGTCACTTGTAGTGTGTAGTGAGAGGCTTGGAAGGACATTTTGTACCGTTAGGCCAAACCTAACAAACTGAAGAACTGAAATAATCTGCATATGTTATACTAGTTAAAAAGGATGCTATAAGTACCTTGTAAATGCTGTTCAATTAACCAACAGTGTGTCAGATACATACAGTGCTTGGCTTAACCACACCTATTAAGGTGAACATGTGCTGTGCACATTATAACTGCACTTGAACAGTAAACCTGCCCTAAGCAACATTCAACAGCCTTATAACCCCACTGTAGAGACAGTGTAAGGGGTATGCAGAGCCACCTCAGCTTCTGCCCCTCCTAGGAGGAAATGGCAGGCTTCAGGCATTGACATTTGCCCCATGGTTCCTATGAGGGTGAGGCAGAGATGCAGTTTCTGCATGGCTAAAAAGGGGGAGTTGGGTAGACCAAATAGAGGGCTGCTGATTGGGGTAAAGCACACTCTACGAGCCTCTAGAATAGAGCCCCCTATCGTGAATGATAATATAATAGCAGTGGAAGTGGACTGGCCAATCTCCGATGAATTTCATAAGCTATTGATGATTTATGTATATGATCCTACAGGAGGAATACACACTGAACATATATTTGAATCAATCTCAGAGATGTTGTTCGAATGGCCCATTCATAACAGTGATGGTTATGTACTGCTGGCTGGGGACCTAAATGCTCGTTGTGTCTGTTTGAACGAATGTGCCGAAACCATGTCCATTAAATGTAGAAGTACCATGAAACATACGACTACCAACAAAAAGGGGCTGACTTGCTCTGGTTTTATGTATGATTGGGATCTTTTAATCCTAAATGGGAGGAATGTTGGAGACATACCTGGGCACTTCACATGGAAGATGGGAAGTAATAATGCAACCCTAGGCTACCTTTTTATTAATCGAGAATTGGTGCACTTGATTAAGGAATTTTCAGTATATCACAATAAATGTAGTGATCATGCGGCTCTCTCTATTCAGATTAACTCTTGAATCAATAATCCAGACAATGTAGGGATCAGTGATGCTAATGTAACCCATGCTGGAAATCACTTCACACGGTCTACTATGAATATTGATAGAGCCTGCTGTCGTACTCACAGCCTCGATGACAGTATTTTTGAGTTTTTGAGAACTCAAGCGTCAATGACATCAGAAGATTCAAAAGAAGTAGCCCTAGTTGAAGGAAATGATATAGAGATTGAATGGTAGGTAATAGCTCCACTGACTCCAGAGCATTATCAACCATCATAAGAGAAAAATGAAAAACAAATATCACGACTGGATAAAATGGTGGAGCTGTTGTACTAAAAATGCAGAGTGGGAAACAATGGCTGCAACAGTGAGATCTAGAAACCCTAGGAGCATCTGTCAAATGCTTGGAGAAGGTCAAGGGAAAAAGAGAGAGCTGCTGATTAATCCAGTTCTGAGCAAGAATGGTGTAGGTATATCACCAAACATTATCAATATAAGGATGTATTGAATTATGCCGAGGTGCATGCATTGAATCCTAGGAAGACCATTGTAATTGATAAGGAAAGCATTGCTCATCAAACTGGGAGGCTTAAGGCATCTAGGGTACCCAAACCTAATGGTCTTGCTGGTGCTGTACTGAAAAAGGGCGTTGTTTTTTGGGCAGCGGTGCACGAAATAATTATTAAGAAGATATTGCTTTTTGGAATCGTCCCGGAATCATGGAGAGAATTGATCTTGGTCCCTATATACACGAAAAGGCTCACAAATCCAGCCTCAGAACTACCGATTATTATCAGTGGTGGATATTAAGGAAGATGTTTGCACCTTTCATCCATGATGAACTTTACAAATGTGTGGATACCGTGAAACTGTTAGATACATTTCAAAGGTTTTCGAGCTGGTTCCGCCACTACTCACAATTTAAGGTTGGGAAACATGTTAATACAAAGAGCAGGAACCAGTTTTTACCCTATCCTATACACCTAATTTATAGATTTTAAAACTGCTTTTGATTTGATCTGTAGGAACAGACTATGGAGCAAACTCAAAATGTGTGGATGTCCCGAATATCTATTATATTGTTTGAGCATGTTACACCAAGTCACCAGAGTGCAGATCAGGTTGGACAGTGGGGGAATTTGTAACTAAATCTATTACTTTGCATAAAGGAGTAAAACAGGGCTGTGTGTTGGCCCCTCCCCTGTTCAACCTGTATCTTGCAGATTTTCCACATTATTTAAGAGGGATCTCAAATTGTCCACCAAAGGTAGGCCAGTCTCACGTAGTATGCTTATGTTATGCTGATGACCTTGTGATACTTGACCATACCTTTTCAGGCCTCAAGGGATCAACTGAACAGGTCTGGAGATGTGCAGATGAGAATCACCAAGTCATAAATAGGTCCAAGGCAAAGGTGATGCTTTTTACCAGGCAACATATCGCAAGACCGAAACTGCTGGTTTTTAAAGACATGCTTGACTATATTAGTAGTTACAAATATTTAGGTGTTGAATTCAATAATAAAGGGGGATACAAAGATTGTTTTGAACTACGAAAATGCAAGGGTTTGCAACTTACACTGCTGATTGCAAGGTTTACCTAAAGGATGGGTGGTTTCAGCATAGACAGTACAATTATGTTGTATAAACAATGCTATTGCCCAACCATATTATATGGACTAAAAAAGTCTCAATATTGAGGACCTATCTTGGTTGCGAAATATTGAAGGTCGATTTTGGAAACGTATACTGGGACTCCACAATGTGTCCCGATAAAGGTTCTCAGAATTGAACTTGGATTGATATCGATGGAGACTACTCTCCTCATAAAACATGGGCTTTTATACATACAATCGAAGTCTGACCCAAAATGCATGTTGCCTGCCACCTTGGGAACTGAACTCTGGGACATGGGATCTCCATACCACAATGGTTACACATTTGTTCAAAACAATAGACTAGTTTCCTGACTGGAGTCTGAATTTTCACAAACTCAAAAAAAGAATTGCTTGCAGAGCGGAGCAATGGGATTGGTGTCACATCTTCATACATGTGTATGGACTGAAATCTTACAGCCATGTGATTAATATGCAGTATAATTTAAAAAAAAAAACATGCCTTGTACTGTGCCCCTCACTGGCAGTGTTAGAATCAATCGATTTCCTGTACTGTCAGTTGTGGGTCTGGCATGCAATATACCCCTGACCTTAGGGACCTGCCACATATGTAGGAGCACTAACATCTTAGAAACTTCAAAACATATATTGAATTGAATTGAATTGATATTTTATTTATATTGTGCTCATACACATGTGTTTCAGAGCGTGACCAGGCAAGGGAGGGGAACAGGGGAGAAAACAAAACAACGATCTTACTAGGCCCAGTGACATTGAGAACGCGCAAGTGCTTGGGAGAGGGTGCGGGGAAAAAGTGCAAGGGAGAGGCGAGCAAGTGGAAATTGCAGAGCAGGGGGAGGGTAGAAATAAATACTGATAAATACATGATAAAAACAGCAAACACAGAAAATAGTAGTGCATCCAGCAAGTGATAAGTTGAGGGAAGCAGACAGGGTAGGTCTGGTAAGTGCAAGGGACGAAGAGGGGGGGCTGTGTGGGTACAGATAAAGACCCCAGTGCAAAGGGTGGCTGGGAGGCAGTGCAGGAGGGTGGAAAAGATAAGCAGGAGCCTGGGCCCGGTGGACAGAGGATGGCCAGGTACACAGTACCAAGAGAGACCAGAATCAGCAGAGGAGAGGGGGGCGAAAGCAGAAGCAAAGAGGATCGTCTTAAGGTGCTTCCAGAACCGGAGGTGGTTCTCCTCAAGTTTTAGTGTTGTAGGGAGGCTGTTCCAGAGGGAGGACCCAGCCAAAGAAAGAGATCGGCCCCCAGCTCGTTTCTTAGAAAAACAACTGACCCTGAGGGAATTAGAGGTAGAGGAGCGAAGAGATCGAGAGGGGAGGTATTTCCAGAGGGATATCTGAAGGTATTTTGGACCCAGGCCCCAGTAAGCCTTGTGGATAATGCAGAGGGTTTTGAATTTAATCCTTGAATCCACTGGGAGCCAATGAAGAGATTTCAGGGCTGGAGAGATACGATCCCAGGGCTTAAGGCCAAGGACAAGTCTCGCAGTCCTGTTCTGAATTAGTTGCAGAGGGCGGAGAGTAGAGGAAGGTAGATTTAGAAAGAGGCTGTTACCGTAGTCCAGCCTAGAGAGAACCAGAGCTTGGGATACCATGAGCTTCTGTGGGAAGGAGAGGAAAGCTAGAGTACCTCTGAGGAGGTGCAGTAGGAAGTTTTACTTTTTAGAGACCTCAGAGATGTGGGTGGAGAAGGAAAGGGTGGTGTCAAAGATGACCCCGACGTTCTTAGCCACACAGGTGCGGGTGGGTGGAGGGCCCAGGGAAGCAGGCCAGAGAGTGAGGGGAAAGGATGGTGAAGGTGTGCCGATGAGGAGGATCTCCGTCTTACTGGCATTCAGACAAAGGTCATTGGTGGCACACCAATCTTGAATGGCAGTTAGGCATTCAGAGATAAGAGAGGGAGACGAGGTGGCCGAGGGCAGCCTGAAAATTAGCTGAGTGTCGTCAGCGTAGCACTGGAAATTTGAGCAGAAGATGGCAATGCAGTGGGTGAGAGTTGCCAGGTATTGGTTGAAAAGCCAGGGTGAGAGGTTAGAACCCTGAGGGACACCACAGTTAGAGAGGAAGATAGATGATAGGAAGGAACCAAGTTGCACCTGGGAGGGTCGGTCAGAGAGGAAAGAGGTCAGCCAAGCCAGAGCCTGATCATTAATACCCAGGTTATCACGGAGATGGTTGAGCAAGATGATATGGTTGACTGTGTCGAAGGCAGAAGAGAGATCAAGGAGGATGAGGACGGAGGGAATGTTAGAGTCAAGGTTGGAGAGCAGATGTTCACGGATGTTCAGGAGAGCAGTTTCCGTGCTTCTGGCTGCTCTGAAGCCAGACTGGTGGTCGTGGAGACAGCCAACAGAGTCGGGATGAAGGTTAAGCTGGGAGATGGCCAGCTTTTCCTGGAGTTTGCCCAGAAAGGGAGTGATGGAGATTGGCCTATAGTTAGCGGGATCGGAATCGGAATACATTGTATTGTAATATATTGTATGTTTTATGTACATTTTATATGTGAAAGGTTTTATGGAACTAAATCACATTAATAATAATAATAATAATAATAATAATAATAATAATAATAATAATAATAATAATAATAATAATAATAATAATAATAATAATAATAATATGCAGGTTCATCTACTGGAGTGTTCACCTGATAGCATCACTCATTTTGAAAAAGTGCCCCTTTCATACGTCTACAAACATATCCTAAATTCTCTTTTCCTCGAGAGACTACTAGATTGTCCACAGTATGGGAAATGTTGGTTCATAGTAGCTGATGACACCATCATGGTTCAACACAATACCAGCCAATCCCTGACATAGGGCCTCATTACACGGAAGGCGGTGAGCCATGGCACTATTAGCGCCATGGCTCATGCCGGTAAAATACCGACACCGCCTTGGCGGAAAGGGGATTTACCGCCCCATTCCAAGGTTGGTGGGGCGGTAAATCCCCCTTCCGCCATTGCCCTTCCCCATTCCCATTTCTGCCCCATAGGGCTCTATGGGAATGGGGAAGGCGCTAATTACGGCACCGCAATTTTGCGGTGCCGTAATTAGCTCCGAGGTCCCTTACCGGGTTGGTTTTTAACGCCTGTAAAAAGCAGGCGTTAAAGCACCAACCCACTAAGGGACCTCGTAGTAAGGCGGTAATGGTTAACGGTCACCGTTACCATTAACGGTGGTCGTTAACCATTACCGCCTTCCGTGTAATGAGGCCCATAGTCTCTCCGAATAGGCCAACCGGCGCATGCTTATCACTGTACAAAAAACTGACTCAAATAAAAATATGCAAATAATACCTGATCCATAAACATTGCATTTAGATTCTTCCATGTCTTTTTTGATTGCAGCAGTCTTCACTTTCAGGATCAGAGAATCTGCAGCCCAGGTACCCCAGTTGACCATCAAGCTAGTTCCAGAGTCGCCCGTCATGGGAGGGGAAGTTGTTCTAACTGTTACACATTACCCCACTATCTACATTGTGAACTGGTACAGAGCACCTGGCGATGCAATCTTCACGTACAATGTGATCCTGACATTCAACCCACCCTCCATGAGCAATATAAGCATTGGACAGAAGTACACAGGTCGGGAGATGGGGCTCCCAGATGGATCCTTAAAGATCACCAACCTAATGGCCAGCGATGTGGGGCTGTACACGGTCCAGATAACAGCACCTTCTGTTGTGATGCAAGGCACAGTGAATTTAACAGTCTCCGGTAAGTGTTTGCGTCGCCAGTGCATCTGTGGTCCAGCGTATTGAGACAATATTGGCTGGTGCCCTCTTTTCGTAAACATCTATCCACCAGCATTCAAACTGTACTTCCTGGGCCAGCAGGTTGGGTGGAATGATCCATTCCCTGGGCCTCCTTGGGGAAGCCTTGGTCTGATGGGACATCATGTTCTGCTGGCTTCTTAGGTAGCAGGTTACTTCATCGATTCATTGTCTAACTTGCATGGAAAGTAATGCACGTGAATGTGTGGAAATATAGCCACTATTTACATTAGAACAACTCACGACAAGGGTCGGAGTGCAAGTTTACTCTGATATGTACTGCGTGTTTACAAATTAGGCTGCGCCAGCTGTGCATTGTAGATACACATTGTGTCAGCACAGCAATTACTGTGGAGCATCAGCAGAGGAGGTATGAGCAGACACAGCACTTTCCTAAGAGTATCCCTGATGTACAGAAGCTTGCACCGAGAAATGCACTCTCCCTAGTGCTTGTCCCCCATGGCCTGTTCTAACCATGTGCATGCTAGGCAAAGTGTAATGATCAAGTCAGACATAGGTCAATTTAGAACCCTGCCTGCCCTGCACAGTGCTGTATGCATACTACCATGTAAAGTACAAACTTTTCTTTAGAGGCGTACAAACTCCTTCAATATTATAATGTAAAATGTAAAGCAAGCATTTCTGTAGATGGCCTCAATGTGGCCTATCACCTGACTTAAGCTCCCAGCAACTGCGTGGTTGGAGCGCTGTGATGTGCACCTGCTGAGGTCAGCAGTACCCCGCTCTTTCATCCAGGAGGCTGCCAGTGACCACTGCCTTGTTACATGTCAGGTGTACTTGTTGTGTATAGGCGCGTTATAAATGCCATATCATATCATACTACCATAAACATATGTGCATGAAGTGCCAGGCGTGACAAGCATTTTCGCTCACGCCAAATGCAAACACGCATTCTAGTCATCACAGAATTTGCCACACTTAGGACTTCAGTCCGCAGAGGGCGTTCCCGCCACAAGCACGTTGAGACCATATTAATGGGATAAACGCTCTATACAAATGACTACTATCTGCATTGCTCCTGATGTAACAACACCCCCTAGCTTTGCCATAGAAATATAGGGCTCAGAAGGGTGGCGAGAAATGGTTCCTCAGTGGCGAGGAAAATGTATGTCTAATTTAATGCCCACAGAGAGAACCTAGGAGCGTAGTTCGGAATTTCCAGGTAGCAATGAACATGCAGTGATGCAAATACGCGTCCCGGTGATGGCACATAAGGTGCTTTTTTTAAAGTGTAAAACAGAGAGATCTGCCTCGGTGGAATAGAAACAAAAGGGTTGTTTTTTTGTAGATACACAAGCTGGCACCTATGAAGGGCTTTTATATATTGTGATGCTAAATTCATAGCTGGGTTTCACAGGCCCCAGGACATTCCCCAGGTCTGTTTATGTGACGCCTTATATTTTATTACTGGGCTGGGGCAGACATGAGTGTGACATGGAGACTGCGTATGGCCTGTTTCTCTGACAAGTCACAGCTCACTGGGAAGGGGCCATTAGCATTGCAAAGACCCTCATTATAGTGTGCCACCTGTGTTGGTCTATAGTGTACAGTTTTTGGGAACCCTAACCACGATTCCCACTCGAATTCCGATTTTTGTGTGGTTTTGTTTTTTGTTGTATTTAAGTTGAGAGCTACTTCCGCAGCATCCCTGTAAATATTATAATAATCTTTCATTTACCCATCATGCGGTAAATAGTCATTGTTTGCACTATTTACCCGTCGTCCTTACAAATAGATGCTACTGTATTGCCCGGGCGAAGAGTAAATAGTGCATAATCTGTGCTGTGTGTCCAGAAGCCAGGTGTAAGTACACACTGCCCTTGCCTTGTGTTTTGTAGAATTGCTAATGTTATTCTACAGACGTGTGATGGGGTTGTGTGAACTGCTGCACAGGCTTCTACAAAAGGAGTATATATTGGAGACCAGGAACTGCGATAGAAGGATGCACCACATGTATTTTCTACTAATGCTTGATTTAGGAGTTGGCTACACGATCCCACACGGCGAGGATAGAGTTGAATGCAAACTGCTGTGGAATATAGTAAAACGAGTAACATTGCATTATTCTGTTAAGTAATTCCTTTTCACCCTACAATGCACTCTCACTTTATTTGTTGCCCTCTCACCCTTTCTCGCACATATTTTCTCTTGCTCATCATCAGCACAATCAATGTCTTCCTCTGTTGCTCTATTCCACATATCATTCTATTGCACACCTGCACCCTTATCATATGTTCCTTTCAAACTTTGCACTCTCCTCTTTGCACCCTAGTGCCTATGAATGCAAAATGCAAAGAACAACAGTAAACGCCAAAACTATTGGCATTGCCAATGCTTGTTCTAATGTGCAATGTGATTCAGCTTGCTTTGGTTTAACCCGTCAATGAGGAACACATTGGCCATCCCCGCAGCAGAGAACATGGTCAGGCGTTAATGTATTGCCTCTGAAGCTTTGTTTAGTGTGGTTCGTTGTACGCCTTGCTTTCCTCTGTGCCGAAATTAAATTACTGTCAATATCCTTGGTCTTGGCTGGGGCCCCTCTGCTCTCCCCTGATTCCAAATACAGAGTACAATTGGAAATGCAGTGGGTGTGTTGGGGGACGTTTGGAAATGTAAGACACAAGCTCTACACGAAATTACATAATAAAGTGTATGGGTTTATTTTTCTCAGAAATTGACATTGATTGATTGACTGAGCTCACTTACAAGTAGTATTTGCATAGAGGGTTTAGACCTGACTTCTTGGCACCATAATCATGGCCTCACTATCTCAAGGTGTAGCCATAGCTGGTTCTTGATCTTCTTCACTGTGTGGTTCCTTCTTCAATATTTGGTGTAGTTTAAGGGTGTGAATGTGGTTGGTGTGGGTCTGGGTGGTTAGATTTTCTGCAGTGTAATGGTGTGAATGTGGTTGGCGTGGGTCTGGATGGTTAGATTTGGTGCAGTGTAATAGTGTGAATGTGGTTGGCTTGGGTCTGGGTGGTTAGATTTGTGCAGAGTAATGGTGTGAATGTGGTTGGCTTGGGTCTGGGTGGTTAGATTTGGTGCAGTGTAATGGTGTGAATGTGGTTGGCGTGGGTCCGTCCGGATGGTTAGATTTAGTGTAGTTTAATGGTGTGAATGCGGTTGGCGTGGGTCTGGATGGTTAGATTTGGTGTGGTTTATTGGGGTGAATGTGGTTAGTGTGGGTCTGGATGGTCATGTGTTCCCTCCCGTTTGTGGTTGCACCATTGACGGTCTCTTGAACTGCTCAAGGAGTATCTGAGGGGGATTAATGTTCCCAATATCTCGGAAATGGATGTTGCGCTCTTGGATGGAGGGATTTTCCAGGAAAAGCCAATAAATACCCGTGGGAGAGAATGGTAATACTCAATAATTGTATAAAGCATTTGGAGACCTGGTATTCCCATTTTTGCAGAGAGTTCTATGAAGGTTTAGGAAGTCAGGATTTCCAAGATTCCATGAAGACAGGAATTGGTCTGATCTCGAAACCTCACGGGGGCCGCTCCAGATGTGAAAATGATCTCCCTATTTCACTTATAAATGTAGATGTAAATATGATGGCGAAGGTGTGCGCATGGCGTTAACCAGGGTGCCACATTTAATACATATTAACCACACTGAGGTAATCTTAGGCAGAAACAGTTCCAACATTTACACGAGAATGCTCTCATCCATTTGTGCCAGAAAGCTCTAATCCATATACACCAGAATGCTCTCATCCATTTACACGAGAATGCTCTCATCCATTTGTGCCAGAAAGCTCTAATCCATATACACCAGAATGCTCTCATCCATTTACACCAGAATGCTCTCATCCATTTCCACCAGAATGCTCTCATCCATTTACACCAGGATGCTCTGATCCATTTTCGCCCAAATGCTCATCCATTTACGCCAGAATGCTCTCATCCATTTACACCAGAATGCTCTGATCCATTTACGCCCGAATGCTCATCCATTTACGACAGAATGCTCTCATCCATTTACGCCAGAATGCTCTCATCCATTTCCGCTACAATGCTCTCATCCATTTGCACCAGAATGCTCTCATCCATTTCCGCCAAAATACTCTCAACCATGTGCACTACAATGATCTAACCCGTTGCTGAAAAAGCATTTGACTGGGTTAGCTTCTCGTGCGCGGAAGTTGTATTGATGAAAATGCAATTTGACCCGTCCTTCATGATGATGTGTTAAGATTTGGTTAGCGGAGATGGAGCCAGTTTGACGGTTAAGGGGACTCAGTCTAACTCACTGAATATTTACTGTTTCTCACTGCCCCCTGACTTTTTTTTTCGTTTTCATTGATGCTCTGGCAAGTTTCTTGTGAGGGATGGGGGAAGTAATAATAACCACTGGCATTGCTCTGGGGAACCTTTCGCAACATCATTTTAGAGCATCTGCTCCATTTCAGAATGGCACCTTCCATACCCAGCTCTGGAACCAATCGGATTAGTGCAGCCCCAACTACTAGGCCATGACTGCTATGGTTGGAAAGAAAGCAAGCGCTGAAGCATGTACGTATGGGAATATAAAGTGCCAAACTAGCTGGGAATCAACAGAGTGCTGTATAAAAGGAAGGCATCAAGGGGTCACAAGTAGGGTGCAGGGGTAGTAGAAGAGCTGGGATGAGTAAGGAGAGCAGGGTAGTGTATTTTTCACACCTGTTTATATTGGCAGCCAAATACTTTGCCATATATGTTAAGCATATTATGGACGCTAGACAGGCTAAGTGGGGATATGTTTTATTAGGCAGTGCTATGTTGTGTTGGACCATGATATTCCATGTCAAGCATTCACTCCAACGTTTATAGGTATGCAATGTTGTTAAACTATGGCATGCCAGTTGTTTACAAGGTGTTTTATGTTACCCTATGACATTCTATGGGCCTCATTAAAGTTTCCCCAGTCCGTAAAAACTGCAGGTAAATTGCTGGTCATTCCGGCAGTGGCAATTTTCCCGGACCAGCGAAGCACAAGTTTGCTTGTGGGTCACTGACTTACCCCCAAGCCTGACATGCAAGTAAATCAGGCCCCCCCTGACAAAACAATGCTGCAATTATCGGCACCGATATTTTCAGTGCCGGTAATTGCGGAAATCCCTTCCATTGAGTCCTATGGGATTCCATGGAATGGGTATTTACTAGCGTTTCCCACATCTGGAATATTCCGATAATACCGGGATATCAGGCAATGGAAAGGGTAGGTTCAGTTTGGCGGTATCCCACCAAAATTACCGACAAGATACAGGCATACACATAATGACGCCCTATGTCTGATTGCAGAGGCAGCTTTTGGTGCCAAGGGGGTGGAGGGCTTCTGAAGGGCCACGTCAATTCTAAATGAGATTTTACAACCCAATTTTCGAGAATAGTTGGAAACACGCCCCGTAACCCTGACCCTACCATAACCCTAACCCGAACTCCAACGCTAACTCTAACCCTAACCCTAACCCTAACACCAACCCTAACCTTAACCCCAACCCTAACCCTAAATCTAACCCTTAATCTAACCCTTAATCTAACCCTTAATCTAACCCTAAAACTAACCCAACTCTAGCCCTAACCCTTACTCAACCCTTACTCTAACCTTAACCCTAACCCTAAACCATCCCTTACCCTATATCTAACCCTTAATCTAACCCAACCCTAGCCCTAAACCTAACTGCAACCCTAACTCTAGCCCTAACCCTAAACCATCCCTAACCTAAATCTAACCCTTACTCTAACCCTTAATCTAACCCCTAAACTATCCTTAATCTAACTCTAAATCTAACCCTAACCCTAACCCTATCCATCAAAATTAACCACTGAAATGTATTCGATGCATACATTTTCGATGGATAGTCCAGATACCCTGTAAAACACACTTATGTTCACTGTGCCCAAAATGTAGCCCAGACATATCATAGTTCCACACTTTCATGATGCCATGCTCATAATAGTTGCTAATATGGCCACTGATTGGCCACTACCTACAATACATTTCAGCATTGCCACTAATAGACCATTGAGCTTTAAGAACTTTCTAAGGGATGTCTGTGCCCAATAAATGGCAGTATTGCCACTGTCAAAGGTTTCCTTGCGGATGGGCCCAAAAATTGCTTGTGTTGCCGCTGTAAGCCGGAAGCAGACATGCTGGGTGTGAAGAAAATATACTTGTATGTATTGCAACTATACAACATGTTTATTATGACTGTGCCCGTTAAATGCAAGTATTACCACAATGAGAACACGTTCATGCTGATTGTGCACAACCTGCAACAATATTACAACCATAAAACATGCTACTCCTGACGTTGTCCAATGAATGCCAGGATTACCACTATAAAAACAAACAGGGTAATTCATAGAATTTCGCAGAAAAGTGTCGCAAGCGGCTGGCGCAGAGTGTCCGCGTGCGATTGTCTGCGCCAGGCACGTGCGCTAAAACCGATTTCCGCGCACAGCGTATTCATGGATTTTAGGCTCCCAAACCAGCCGTGGCGCAGAGAATCGCAGCGACCCTGCAGCAGCGCCAGTAACGCCCCCAAGAACGCCCTCGCGCAAGGAAAAGCCATCAAAATCGCTAAATCATCGCAAAGGGCTGCGCTAACCCTGGACCAGTTCACCGGGCTGGCAAACAGCAAAGGCCAAGCGGGGAACGTGTATTTCAGGGGTGCGCGGGATGTTCCACACGCGATTGGCCCCGTGCAAGCAGGGTACGTGTATTTCAGGGGTGCGCGGGAGGTTCCACACGCGATTTCAGCAGGGTACGTGTATTTCAGGGGTGCGCGGGAAGTTCCACACGTGATTGGCCAGTGTGAGCAGGGTACGTGTATTTCAGGGGTGCGCGGGAAGTTCCACACGCGATTGGCCCAGTGCGAGCAGGGTATGTGTATTTCAGGGGTGCGCGGGAAGTTCCACACGCGATTGGCCCAGTGCGAGCAGGGTACGTGTATTTCAGGGGTGCGCGGGAAGTTCCACAAGCGATTTCGGCAGGGTACGTGTATTTCAGGGGTTCTGGTGAGTACTACACGTGAATTGGCCGTGTGGGTCCTCCCAGGTGTACGCTCCACAACCTCCACGGCCCCTGCAGGCAGCCCACACCACGGGGGACTACCCTGCAACCCTGCTCATGTCCCGCAGGCAGCTCATCCACCATGGGCATGCCCCCCAGCCAACCCACATGTCACCTTGCACTACTGATCAACAATGCATGTCTCCCACCACCCCACCCCCCAGCAGTGCAGGGGCAGCCTCCACCAGGCCCCCACTCATGTCTCCCACCACCCCCACCCTCCAGCAGTGCAGGGGCTACCTCCACCAGGCCCCCACTCATGTCTCCCACCACCCCCACACCCCAGCAGTGCAGGGGCAGCCACCACCAGGCCCCCACCCATGTCTTCCAGCACCCCCACCCCCCAGCCACCAGGGGCAGCCTCCAACAGGCCCCCACCCATGTCTCCCACCACCCCCACCCCCCAGCCACCAGGGGCACCCTCCACCAGGCCCCCACTCATGTCTCCCACCACCCCCACCCCCCAGCCACCAGGGGCACCCTCCACCAGGCCCCCACTCATGTCTCCCACCACCCCCACCCCCCAGCCACCAGGGGCAGCCTCCACCAGGCCACCACTCATGTCTCCCACCACCCCCACCCCCCAGCCACCAGGGGCACCCTCCACCAGGCCCCCACTCATGTCTCCCACCACCCCCACCCCCCAGCAGTGCAGGGGCACTCTCCACCAGGCCACCACCCATGTCTCCCACCTCCCCCACCCCCCAGCAGTGCAGGGGCACCCTCCACCAGGCCCCCACTCATTTCTCCCATCACCCCCACCCCCCAGCCATCAGGGGCACCCTCCACCAGGCCACCACCCATGTCCCCTATCACCACCCCCCCAGCAGTGCAGGGGCACCCTCCAACAGGCCCCCACTCATGTCTGCCACCACCCCCACCCCCCAGCCACCAGGGGCAGCCTCCACCAGGCCCCCACCCATGTCTCCCACCACCCCCACCCCCCAGCAGTGCAGGGGCATCCTCCACCAGGCCCCCACTCATGTCTCCCACCACCCCCACCCCCCAGCCATCAGGGGCACCCTCCACCAGGCCACCACCCATGTCCCCTATCACCACCACCCCCCAGCAGTGCAGGGGCACCCTTCACCAGGCCCCACTCATGTCTCCCACCACCACCACCCCCCAGCCACCAGGGGCACCCTCCACCAGGCCCCCACTCATGTCTCCCACCACCCCCACCCCCCAGCCACCAGGGGCAGCCTCCACCAGGCCCCCACCCATGTCTCCCACCACCCCCACCCCCCAGCAGTGCAGGGGCACCCTCCACCAGGACCCCACTCATGTCTCCCACCACCCCCACCCCCCAGCCACCAGGGGCAGCCTCCACCAGGCCCCCACCCATGTCTCACACAACCCCCACCTCCCAGCAGTGCAGGGACACCCTCCACCAGGCCCCCACTCATGTCTCCCACCACCCCCACCCCCCAGCAGTGCAGGGGCACCCTCCACCAGGCCCCCCATCATGTCTCACACCACCCCCACCCCCCAGCCACCAGGGGCACCCTCCACCAGGCCCCCACTCATGTCTCCCACCACCCCCACCCCCAGCAGTGCAGGGGCACCCTCCACCAGGCCACCACCCATGTCTCCCACCACCCCCACCCCCCAGCCACCAGGGGCACCCTCCACCAGGCCACCACCCATGTCCCCTATCACCACCACCCCCCAGCCACCAGGGGCAGCCTCCACCAGGCCCCCACTCATGTCTCCCACCACCCCCACCCCCCAGCCACCAGGGGCAGCCTCCACCAGGCCCCCACCCATGTCCCCTATCACCACCACCCCCAGCCACCAGGGGCAGCCTCCACCAGGCCCCCACTCATGTCTCCCACCACCCCCTCCCCCCAGCAGTGCAGGGGCACCCTCCACCAGGCCACCACCCATGTCTCCCACCACCCCCACCCCCCAGCAGTGCAGGGGCACCCTCCACCAGGCCCCCACTCATGTCTCCCACCACCCCCACCCCCCAGCCACCAGGGGCACCCTCCACCAGGCCCCCACTCATGTCTCCCACCACCCCCACCCCCCAGCCACCAGGGGAAGCCTCCACCAGGCCCCCACCCATGTCTCCCACCACCCCCACCCCCCAGCAGTGCAGGGGCACCCTCCACCAGGACCCCACTCATGTCTCCCACCACCCCCACCCCCCAGCCACCAGGGGCAGCCTCCACCAGGCCCCCACCCATGTCTCCCACCACCCCCACCCCCCAGCAGAGCAGGGGCTCCCTCCACCAGGCCCCCACTCATGTCTCCCACCACCCCACACCCCCAGCAGTGCAGGGGCACCCTCCACCAGGCCCCCACTCATGTCTCACACCACTCCCACCCCCCAGCCACCAGGGGCACCCTCCACCAGGCCACCACCCATGTCTCCCACCACCGCCACCCCCCAGCCACCAGGGGCACCCTCCACCAGGCCACCACCCATGTCCCCTATCACCACCACCCCCCAGCCACCAGGGGCAGCCTCCACCAGGCCCCCACTCATGTCTCCCACCACCCCCACCCCCCAGCCACCAGGGGCAGCCTCCACCAGGCCCCCACCCATGTCCCCTATCACCACCACCCCCCAGCCACCAGGGGCAGCCTCCACCAGGCCCCCACTCATGTCTCCCACCACCCCCACCCGCCAGCAGTGCAGGGGCACCCTCCACCAGGCCACCACCCATGTCTCCCACCACCCCCACCCCCCAGCCACCAGGGGCACCCTCCACCAGGCCACCACCCATGTCCCCTATCACCACCACCCCCCAGCCACCAGGGGCAGCCTCCACCAGGCCCCCACTCATGTCTCCCACCACCCCCACCCCCCAGCAGTGCAGGGGCACCCTCCACCAGGCCACCACCCATGTCTCCCACCACCCCCACCCCCCAGCCACCAGGGGCAGCCTCCACCAGGCCCCCACCCATGTCCCCTATCACCACCACCCCCCAGCCACCAGGGGCAGCCTCCACCAGGCCCCCACTCATGTCTCCCACCACCCCCACCTCCCAGCAGTGTAGGGGCACCCTCCACCAGGCCACCACCCATGTCTCCCACCACCCCCACCCCCCAGCAGTGCAGGGGCACCCTCCACCAGGCCCCCACTCATGTCTCCCACCACCCCACCCCCCAGCCATCAGGGGCACCCTCCACCAGGCCACCACCCATGTCCCCTATCACCACCACCCCCCAGCAGTGCAGGGGCACCCTCCACCAGGCCCCCACTCATGTCTCCCACCACCCCAACCCCCCAGCCACCAGGGGCACCCTCCACCAGGCCCCCACTCATGTCTCCCACCACCCCCACCCCCCAGCCACCAGGGGCAGCCTCCACCAGGACCCCGCCCATGTCTCCCACCACCCCCACCCCCAGCAGTGCAGGGGCACCCTCCACCAGGACCCCACTCATGTCTCTCACCACCCCCACCCCCCAGCCACCAGGGGCAGCCTCCACCAGGCCCCCACCCATGTCTCCCACCACCCCCACCCCCCAGCGGTGCAGGGGCACCCTCCACCAGGCCCCCACTCATGTCTCCCACCACCCCACCCCCCAGCAGTGCAGGGGCACCCTCCACCAGGCCCCCACTCATGTCTCCCACCACCCCCACCCCCCAGCCACCAGGGGCACCCTCCACCAGGCCCCCACTCATGTCTCCCACCACCCCCACCCCCCAGCAGTGCAGGGGCACCCTCCACCAGGCCACCACCCATGTCTCCCACCACCCCTACCCCCCAGCCACCAGGGGCACCCTCCACCAGGCCACCACCCATGTCCCCTATCACCACCACCCCCCAGCCACCAGGGGCAGCCTCCACCAGGCCCCCACTCATGTCTCCCACCACCCCCACCCCCCAGCCACCAGGGGCACGCTCCACCAGGCCCCCACTCATGTCTCCCACCACCCCCACTCCCCAGCAGTGCAGGGGCACCCTCCACCAGGCCACCACACATGTCTCCCACCACCCCCACCCCCCGGCCACCAGGGGCAGCCTCCACCAGGCCCCCACCCATGTCCCCTATCACCACCACCCCCCAGCCACCAGGGGCAGACTCCACCAGGCCCCCACTCATGTCTCCCACCACCCCCACCCCCCAGCAGTGCAGGGGCACCCTCCACCAGGCCACCACCCATGTCTCCCACCACCCCCACCCCCCAGCAGTGCAGGGGCACCCTCCACCAGGCCCCTACTCATGTCTCCCACCACCCCAACCCCCCAGCCATCAGGGGCACCCTCCACCAGGCCACCACCCATGTCCCCTATCACCACCCCCCCCAGCAGTGCAGGGGCACCCTCCACCAGGCCCCCACTCATGTCTCCCACCACCCCCACCCCCCAGCCACCAGGGGCACACTCCACCAGGCCACCACCCATGTCCCCTATCACCACCCACCCCCCAGCAGTGCAGGGGCACCCTCCACCAGGCCCCCACTAATGTCTCCCACCACCCCCACCCCCCAGCCACCAGGGGCACCCTCCACCAGGCCACCACCCATGTCCCCTATCATCACCACCCCCCAGCAGTGCAGGGGCACCCTCCACCAGGCCACCACCCATGTCTCCCACCACCCCCACCCCCCAGCAGTGCAGGGGCACCCTCCACCGGGTCCTCACAATCCCCAATCATGTGCGTCATGGTCAGCCTCCACAGCCAAAAAGCCCAACCAAGTAACCCATTCACCCACATGGAAAAGGAAATTACATGTTACACCCCCAATGTACATAAAGCTAATGAACCCATGTCCGTCACACACAATGGTTGCAATTGAATGGGAAAACACCCAACATGATATGCATGAAAGCAATGAGATGATACCACACAGTGAAGTATGAAAACAAAATTGTATAAAAATAAAATGCAAATGAAATGAAACAAACTACAATGGGAATGAAAAAAAGATAAGCTGCATGTCCGTGTAAAAAAAATAAAAACACCAAATCCTATTCCAAAAAAATGTAGTCCAAAGTCAAATGAAAAATAAAATGAATCCAATGAAGAACTATGTACAAAACATCCAAGGGTCCATGAGCCCAACTGAACAAAGGAAACCTACAAAAAACCCTAACTAAAATGCAACTATATACAAAAAGTGGAGCAGTGTCCGTCGACTCCAAATCATAAGAACAAACAAAGGAAACCTAAAACTAAATAACTATATACAAAGGCGGCGGGCAAGTCCAGCGGCTCACTCCGTGGTGTTCCGGGCCAGGGCATCATCGAACTCCTGTTCGATGTCCTGGAGGCGGTCCTGTTCCATGGCCCCGAGGGTCCGCAGGGACGACGCCGTGTCCTCCTCTAACCCCCTGCGGATTGCCTCGAGGCACTCGGCCCGCCTCAGGGCCCTCCGCATGGAGTTCTCCGCCCTGACCATTGTGAGCCGCGCCTCTTCCGTCCGCCGCCGCTCCGCACCTATCTGCTGGCCCAACCGCTGCCACACAGAAGACACACCCCGTCCTGGGTCAACCTGCCCTCCGGCCGATGCCTGCCCCTCCGATGTTGAAGGCCCCAAGCCTTCATGGCTCCCACCATGTTGCTGCTGCTGTTGTGCCTCTGCCCGTGCACGGTCTCCTGCTGCCTGCACATCCTCCGCCGGCTGGGATGCAGTTGTTGATGTGGCCACCCCTGCTGGACGTCCGACTCCCGACTGTGGCAGGGATGCCTCCTCCACCAGCATGGCTGCACCGTCAGAGGCAGCTCCACAGGGCACCCAGGTGACTGATGGGTGGGAAGATGGCACAGAGGATGACTGGCGCGTAGGGGGTCCAGTTGAGGAGGGGGTCGGAGCAAGCCCCATCAGACGGAGGAATCCGGCCTGGGTGACCTGTCCCAGCAGGCTGACGTGGTCAATGAGCCATTCGAGATGACGTGCAGTCTCTCCATGAAAAGACTGCAGGTCACCTCGCATGGCCCGTTGACGCAACGCCACACCAGCCAGGACAGGCTCAACCCGGACCTGGATAGCCATGTCCGCAGGCAGAGGAAGGCCAGTTGACGTCAGCTCATCCGCTGCCTGAAAACGGGTTTGGATGTAGGCATCCCTGCTGGTGCAAGATGATGCAGGGACAGGATCGGGGACAGGATTCCACACAGGCACCTCCGCGGCCGCCTGTGCTGCCTCCTGTCCCTGGTCCTGCACTGCACCACTAGCACCAGTGGGATCCCCACCTCCAGACCCCGTCTCTGGTGCTTGCACGGCCTCCTCCTCCACCAAACCCCCCACCAACCTGGATGACTCCGTGCCATCTTCCCCTGTTGGGCCCTGTGGGGTCCCAGCTGCCCCTTCTGCTGCTGAGGAGTCCAACTCCAACCTCCGCCTCTTGGACCTCCCCCCGGCAGGTGCGGCCTGGGACGTGGCACCGGACTCCTCACTCCCCGACGAGATGACAACACGGGAGGGGAGCCGGGCCTTGCGTCTCCGGCTGGCGGTGGGATCCCCGCCGCTGTGCTCCACAGCACCTTCTCCGCCCTCTTCATCAGTTGACGCTGCAGACAGGGAGAAACAAAACACAGGCATCAGGGCACTGTACAATGGACACATACACACATGACAGTTGCACATGAGTGGCATTGGCAAACCTCAGACATGTCATCACAATCCCCAACACACATGTCATTACAACTCGCACACAAGAGCCATACCACAGCCATATCGCAACGGCCACCACCATCCCTACACATACAACTGCATGAGCAGCCAAAGGGGAGCCAGACATCACATACAACACAGGAAGTGCACCACACATGTACACACACCACCACACTTGCATGCATGTGTACACCTCTGCCAAGTTTCGCACTGTTCAGACGGGCATCCATGTCACATCTGACAATCAGGCTTCCACATACCGCTGTCACATGCATCCATGTTGCATCACTGTTGCACCCTTGTCAAATACACACACATGCACATGTACACAGTGCTCATACAGGCAGCCGAAAACAACATACATGCGTGACATCACGGACATGTCTACTTACATACACATTCATCCAAACATGTGTGCACACACAACTGCATTTGGCATGCAAGCCTACACACACAAGCACCATCCATGTCTCACACATCACAGCCCTCGCATGTGTCAGCCCCACGGCCCTGTACACCCCCACCCATACTCGACCCCATAAAAACAGATGTGCAACCTGCACACTACCGAATAATCACCACACGCACTGCTCACAATCAGGATGCATGTACACTCACCGCTCGACTCCAGACGGGTCTGCTTCTCTAGGACCTGGACGTGGAGCGCTGGGGATATGCGTTCCAGGACCCTCATCTGTTCTTCCAACAAGTGGCCCCGGCGCCCCTTGGCATCCGCTGCCTTCAAGAGGCTCCGGGCCTTGTTCAGGGTCCTGGACCTGATGTCCTCCCAGCGCTTCCTGACATGTTGTAAGTCCCGGACTGCCACCCCCTCCGCGTTGATGGCAGTTACAATGTCAGTCCAGATCCGAGTCCGTCCTTCCTTGTCGGCGCGGTAACTTCCAAAGAGGGCATCATACTGCCCCAGGACTTGCTCCACCAGGACACCAACTTCGGTGGCACTGAAGCTGGTGCCCCTCTGCCTCTCTGGCTGGGGGTTGTCAGTGGTCACAGATGGTGTTTGCCCCGACATGACAACCCCAGAGGCAGGAGTGGGTGGGCAACTGGGTCCTGGGGCTGGGCTGTGGAGCGATGGAATCCAAGTAGGGAGGTTTCAGTTCCAGCAGGGGTGGTCACAGCAACAGCACCCCTGGCTGATGGGCAGGCAGCAAATGGCAGTGCACGTGGGCAGCAGGCAGTCAGGCAGCAGCAGATGGCAGCTGGGAGCGTGCTCGGGGCTCTGGGGGGCAGTAGTTTGGCCTTCTGGGCAGGAGCGTGGTCTTCCGTGTGCTTACGCGTGGCCAGCTTGATACGGAGTGATTTGGCACGTGAAAATCCTGCACGTCAGCGTGAAAATCGAGGAAAGGCCCTTAGCGCGTAAGCGCGTCAGCACGCATACGCGATTCTATTGGACCAAAGGCACTCAGCGCGTAAACGCGTCGCCAGCGTATGCGCGTCTATGAAGTCACGTGCACGTTGAATTGGGCACACGTTTGAAAATGTTGCGTGTGAAAAAAATGAAAGACATGTCCGAGTGTCAAAGCGTGTAATTGGTGGAAATGGCCCTACACGCAGAAGTGACAAAGCGTGTAATTGGTGGAAATGGCCCTACCGCGTACACGCCGCGTAAGTGACGCTGGACGTGTGGGCCTGTATAAAAGGTACGTGTAGAACACCATTTCCTTGTACGTGCTTTTCGTGGAGAGCGAGTGGGTGAATTCTGTACTTCTTGTCGTTTCACACGCGATTTACTTCACGGCGTTTCAAGTTCGTATTCCCTGTTACCTCTGACAGCTTTTTCACTTTTTTCTCTTCTACTGGTTTACCTGGGCCTGTTCCCTCAAACAGTGTTCCCTTCTACTGTTGTCCTGTCTCCTCAGACAGCGTACAAATCTTCTTTTGGCGGGGGTGTTGCCAACCAAACGCGCTCCTTTTTCACGCTCTTTTAACTGGCAGACGGTGAGTCACGCACGTATCTAACATCTGTGCTTGCCCCGTGTGTAGCCTACCCCTTCAGAGGTCATTCTAGGCTGCGTGTGACACGCATACGTTCATTCTTGTGTTACTGGGTGCCACAGCGTAGTGCAGGTTTTTCTTTCTGCACACGTGGTCTAGGAGGGGTTGCGTGCACGTCATCTCCCTTTTTTGGGGCTCCTGTGAGTAGCGTGACCCGTCATCTTTCCCCAGGGGTTACATTCAGCCTTGCTAGAGCACTAGGGTACAATTACCATCTGGTACCCAACCCCTTTGACCCCCAATTGCCCAGGACAATAGTTTACAGCCACTCCCATACGCACATTAACATCAGTGCCATGGCTGGGAGGCGAGGATTCCGTAAGGGTGGCAAAGGTGGAAGAGCCACAAGTGGTGGCCGTGGTGGATCCGGTAGGGGACGTGGTCGTTACTTGCAGGGTGAGCCTGTCCCCCCATGTGTGGAGGACCAGTCAAGGGCACCCATAATCCCCCCCCCCTCCCGTTGAGGCTGATGTGGCTGACACCATCCATGCTCAGCCCTTGTTGGGCCAGCCCATTGTGGCACCAGACCTGGCTGACTCCATGGCTGACTTCCAGGTCCGCAGGCCTATGACACGTGCGCTGGTGCACGTTGATGTCATCATGCCACGTGCATCTGGGGCAGCAAGGTCATCTGCTGCCCCAAGTAGGCAGGGCGGAGAGGCTGCAGGGGCAGCTGCGGCTCCATCCACCCCAGCTCTCACACACCCAGCCAGGACAGTGTCGGTCCTAGTCCATCCTGCTGCCATTCCCCCTGACACCATTACACTTGAGCCAATGCCTGCACCAACTCCCATGCTGAGTGTGCAATCCCACACTCCTGATACAGAGTCCACCAGGGCTCCTGCCCCTAGTGTCCAGAGCGGTGCAGGACACTCAGGATCACCACCACCTTCCAAGCGGAAGAGGAAGAGTGCTCGTCCGGCACAGGCTGATGCCCCAGACACGGCTACGCAGTCCGGCCCGTCCAGGAAGCCCAGCTTCATGGATGACGAACTGAATGCACTTGTCGAGTATGTGTCGGCACATGATAACGAGATGGTCATTGTTGCAGGATCCAAGACCACACCTGCACAACGCCAGGCACACTGGCAGACCATTGCGGACATCGTAAGTGCCCTTGGAATCGTGAGGCGCACAGCCAATGATTGCTATAAGCGCTGGAATGACCTAAAGCGCAGGGCAAAGAGTAAGCTGGCCTCAAGTCATGCCGCAACTCTAGTGACTGGAGGTGGGTCTCCAGTAGTAGACATGGAACTCACTCCACATGAGTCAGTCGCTGGGACCTACGTCACGGAGGAACAGATCCAAGGCGTGGGAGATCTGCCTGATTACGAGGCATTGTCCGGTGAGTGCACATGCATGTGTGTGTCATCCATGTGCATGGTGTGTGTGTGAGGGCTTCTGTTTGTGTGCCAGGTGAGAGTGTGTGCGCCTGAGTCGTATGGGTCAGCCATGTGCTTCATGCAATACATCCTGCGCAGCTGCATTTGGCCATAGCAGTATCCCTTCTGCCAACAGTAGACATCTAGCCCAACTGCACGCCAGTTGCCCTTGAAGTGTCACCTTGCCACAACATTGTTGCTTATTTTTCACTGTTCATTCAGGCAGATTGTTTGCATTCCACCACTTTTACTAGGCATTTCGCAGTCCTCTAGTCACATGTCTGACATGGCTATGGTAAAGTGGAGTGACTTTGTTACCTGGATATCATTTGTTCACACATGTCCCTGTGCAATTGGACCATTTTGGACTGGCAGCTCCAGGTGAAAAATCTGACCTGTTTGAATTAGACAAGCTATTACATGCGGGAACTGGACTGAATGAATATGTGCTGCCCTCCTCTCCATCTTCACTCAACAGCAATGGTACATGCCATCTGTGTGATGGCATGTGTGTTTCACTTGGCAATCACAGGCCAATGTGTGATGCCACTGCCAGGCAGCATGCAGAAAATGTGTTCATCTTCCATCTTGGTGTCATCAGTGTGTGCCATTTGCCTGCCCTTCATATGCAGTGAGGGTGCATGCATGGGAGGGTTTTAGTCATGTGGGACATGTGTCAATCAAGTACTGGTTCTCTTGCTTCTCAGCCCTCATTGTGTGCCATGGTGCTAATGCCTGTTTCCATTTCTTTGTTTTTATGTCTTTGCAGGGGAAGACGCACCTGATACTGCTGGGGTTGTGGAGATGGTGCAGACCCAGGAGGGGTCCGAGGGCTGACCAACCACCAGTGAGGGACGTGGTGTGGTGGTGGGTGAGAACCCACAAGTGCTGCAGGTCGTGCTCTCAAGGGGTGTCTCTGGCTGCACCTCCCCCGAGCTGTACACAGGTGTTGATTCGGATGATGAGACCTACGTGCCGTCGCAGGTGAGTGTTCCAGGGAGGGATTCTGTTCTGTCCCACCCACCTGCACCAGGGTCAGAACCCTCAATGGGGATGTCAGTGTTGGCAGCTACGCCTTTGGTGGTTACGGATGCAGGGTCACACTCCGCGACATCTGATCCTGTTCCTGGGCCAGCAGATCAGAGGGGGAATGCAGTCCTGCAGCCTCAGGCAGTGCCGGCACAGCAAGGCGCACTTCACCTTGCCCCAGGCAGGTGTGGTGCCCGCCGACGTGGTGGCCGTACGCCACCTGGCAATACCGCATGGGAGCAATCCATTTACGGTATGGCAACCCAACAGGCAGCATCATCCGAGATGATGGCTCAGGCCATGGATAGGGTGGCCACTTCCATTGTCCCCCCTGAAAGGCTGATGGAGCGACTACAGCAGGCAACCGACTCCATCTGCCAGTCACAGAGGGAGGACATGTTGGTGTCCAACAGGGACAGGCGGGCGGCACTGGCGACTCTGCAGGAGGCCATCTCCATAGAGTCCCAGGGCCACAGGGAAGCCCTGAGGCAGGAGCTCCTTCACCTCAGGACGACTCTTGTTGAGCTTGAGGCTTCAACACACCAAAGGACAGAACAGCAGCTGGAGCGTCTCACCCGTACGCTCTCAGCTGAGATGCAGGCAACGAGGGCGGAGGTCCGGGCATCCCGTGAGTTGTTGCATGGGGACCTCCGCACACTCATCCTCCAGAACCAGACCTACCACACCCGCATGCTTGCAGCCATGGAGAAGCAGACTAGGGCCTTGCGTGGGCTGCCTCCCATAGTGCAACCACCTCCGGATGCAGCTGCACAGGGTGATAATAGCGACAGCAGTGATACTCCCACAATAGGGTAGCCGTGTGGGCCATGAGCCCATGGAGGTGTTTTTTTCCCCAGGATCCACACAGGTGGGTTTTGGTGTGCACCCTGTCCTCGGACCTCCTGGGTGGCCTCCCAACCCCCCCCGGGCCCATCAATGGGCATTTTTGATTTTTATTTTTATTTTTAAATTTATTTTTCCCAATTTTTTTGGGACAATTTGTTGCATATGCTGCATTGTGGCTGGGCACATGCAGGCTTGTCATGTATTTGGTTCAGATGCTTGGGTTTGAGTCACACACACCCCTCCTGCTTCCCGTTTCCATGGGCTTGCAAAGGGTGTGCCCAAGTGACATTGACGTACATGGTGACATTGGACTCCAACTACATGTGTGGGTAGTCTAGTCAATACTGTGTATACATTCCTAGTGCATATTGCTGTTGTGTTGTACACTGCATTTTGCATTGATGTGTAACTCATCATCTGTGTCTACCTCCCAATTTGCAGGTCCCTTCCTCATGTCTACACAAGGCCCTCTAGTTTGGAGATGGGGTCCATGTCGGCAGCAGTGCACCTACTACTCTAGATGGCGCCAACACTGCACAGTTGGTAGTGGTGGGAGTGCAGGCATTTCCAGGTGGTGAGACTACTAATTTATTACATTTGTGATGTCATGTTGATGGTAGTACCTGCTCAAGTTTGTTGTCGGTCCTGCATTACTGTGAGCATTTCAGGTGTTGCAAGTTTCAATTAGGGACACTGTACATTGTGACACTAGTGTCATGTTGTGGGGATTACTTTGTTTACCTGCAAATGGCATGACATGGCACGGTGTGTCATGTGGCGGTGCTGGGGATGGGTTGGCTGACATGGCACTGTCCTCTTGTTGCATTTTGCAAGTGGGTATTCATTTTAGCTGCTTGGATGTGTTTCTTCACAAAACTGCATTGGTGGTGTCTGTGTGGGAAGGGATGCACACATTGTAACACTTCCAGGTGAACAATCTCAGGCTGATATGGTTTTCACGGTTGATTCTCCAGACATTCAGGATCAGTGTCAGGTTGAGTCATCATTGATTGTCAGATGGAATGTGCCAGGGCAGTGTGCACTCCACAGGGGTGTGATTACTATGTGAAGTAACTAGCCACTAGCTGTGTACGGGCTGCCTCCCCCCGTGCCCTTTCCCCTCCCATGCGCAGCGGCTGTGCATGTGGTTGGGGATGTGGGGCCACCACCATGTCCACGGCCAGGCCCCGGCGTGTTGCAATGTTGTGCAGGACACATGCTGCCACTATGATCCTGCACACTACTGGGGGAGCGTACAACAGCTACCCGCCAGAACGGTCAAGGGAGCGAAAGCGTGACTTTAGCACTCCGAATGTGAGCTCCACTATGCCCCGGGTTGTAATGTGGGCTGTGTTATATCTTACCTGGGGTGGCGTGGTGGGGTTCCGAATTGGCGTCATCATGTGGGGGCTGAGAGGGTAGGCACTGTCCCCTGTGGAGGTGGTGATTGGTATCATTGGTGGGGTTGTGACCTTGCTCAGTATCTGACATGCATGCATGTGCAGTGGCATTCCTACTCACCAAGCAGCCATGTATCGCCATGCCGCCCAGCTTCTAGGTCCCGGCTTAGGGTGGACATTCGGTAAATGAAGCTGTCGTGGGTGGACCCGGGATAGTTGGCATATACTGAGGTGATTATTCCCTTGGCATTACATACTACCTGCACGTTGATGGAATGCCAGTGCTTGCGGTTCCTATAGATGTGCTCTGATGCCCTGGGGGGACGTAGAGCCACATGGGTGCAGTCGATGGCACCTAGCACTTTGGGGAATCGTGCCACACCGTAAAAATCCAGGGCGCCAGCATGCCTTTCTGCAGGTGTTCTGGGCAGGTATATGTGCCTGCGGACTGATGGGCGTGCAGTGATGATGTTCAAGACCTGGTGTAGGCAGCGTGACTTGGTGGCCTGTGATACCCCACCCACTATGGCACTTGTCCGCTGAAATGATCCAGTGGCTAAGAAGTGCAGTACATTGAGGACCTTCTCCAGGGGGCTGAGTGCTTGGGAGCACAGGGTGGGTGATGTGAGGTCATCCTCCCACTCACTCACCAGGTCCAGTATTATGTGTGGTGGAAACCTGTACCTCCCATACATCTGGTCATCAGGCATCCAGAAAAGGCTGGTTCTGGGTGTGAATATTCTGGCCCTGACTATCCTCCTCCTCCTCCTTTGGTAGCCCACGCCCACTGCTGCTAGGAACGGTATGTTCATCCTGGGTCTGAGCTTGTTATTTTGTTAGCGCGCAAATTTATGTGTTGCTCGTGTTGTAGGCGAGCATGTGACCCGCGCACCCCTGAAATCCAGTACCCAGTCCAATAGCGTGTGGAAATTCCCGCGCACCCCGGGATACAGGTGCGCTGACGTACTTGCGTGTGTAAGTGCCCGAGCACCCCTGATATACACGTCCATAGGCCAATCGCGTGTACGCGCACTTTTGTCCAATTACACGCGATGACACTCTGACATGCTGTCCAATTACACGCGATGACACTCTGACGTGCAATCTTTCCACGTGTGCTCTGTCATCACGTGCTGTGTGGGAAACACCCGTGCGGGTCACGTCACAGACGCGCTTACGCGCTGAGGGCCTTTGGTCCAATAGAATCGCGTATGCGTGCTGACGCGCTTACGCGCTAATGGCCTTTCCTCGAATTACACGCTGACGTGCAGGATTTTCACGTGCCAATTCACTCCGTATCAAGCTGGCCACGCGTAAGCACACGGAAGACCACGCTCCTGCCCAGAAGGCCGAACTACTGCCCCCCAGAGCCCCGAGCACGCTCTCACCTGCCATCTGCTGCTGCCTGACTGCCTGCTGCCCACATGCACTGCCATTTGCTGCCTGCACATCAGCCAGGGGTGCTGTTGCTGTGACCACCCCTGCTGGAACTGAAGACTCCCGACTGGGATTCCATCGCTCCACAGCCCAGCCCCAGGACCCAGTTGCCCACCCACTCCTGCCTCTGGGGTTGTCATGTTGGGGCAAACACCATCTGTGACCACTGACAACCCCCGGCCAGAGAGGCAGAGGGGAACCAGCTTCAGTGCCACCGAAGTTGGTGTCCTGGTGGAGCAAGTCCTGGGGCAGTATGATGTCCTCTTTGGAAGTTCCCGCGCCAACAAGGAAGGACGGTCTCGGATCTGGACTGACATCGTGACTGCCATCAACGCGGAGGGGGTGGCAGTCCGGGACTTACAACATGTCAGGAAGCGCTGGGAGGACTTCAGGTCCAGGACCCTGAACAAGGCCCGGCACCTCTTGAAGGCAGCGGATGCCAAGGGGCGCCGGGGCCACTTGTCGGAAGAACAGATGAGGGTCCTGGAACGCATATCCCCAGCGCTCCACGTCCAGGTCCTAGAGAAGCAGACCCGTCTGGAGTCGAGCGGTGAGTGTACATGCATCCTGATTGTGAGCAGTGCGTGTGCTGATTATTCGGTAGTGTGCAGGTTGCACATCTGTTTGTATGGGGTCGAGTATGGGTGGGGGTGTACAGGGCCGTGGGGCTGACACATGCGAGGGCTGTGATGTGTGAGACATGGATGGTGCTTGTGTGTGTAGGCTTGCATGCTAAATGCAGTTGTGTGTGCACACATGTTTGGATGAATGTGTATGTAAGTAGACATGTCCGTGATATCACGCATGTATGTTGTTTTCGGCTGCATGTATGAGCACTGTGTACATGTGCATGTGTGTGTATTTGACAAGGGTGCAACAGTGATGCAACATGGATGCATGTGACAGCGGTATGTGGAAGCCTGATTGTCAGATGTGACATGGATGCCCGTCTGAACAGTGCGAAACTTGGCAGAGGTGTACACATGCATGCAAGTGTGGTGGTGTGTGTACATGTGTGGTGCACTTCCTGTGTTGCATGTGATGTCTGGCTCCCCTTTGGCTGCTCATCCATTTGTTTGTGTAGGGATGGTGGTGGCTGTTGCGATATGGCTGTGGTATAGCTCATGTGTGCGAGTTGTAATGACATGTGTGTTGGGGATTGTGATGACATGTCTGAGGTTTGCCAATCCACTCATGTGCAACTGTCATGTGTGTATGTGTCCATTGTACAGTGCCCTGATGCCTGTGTTTTGTTTCTCCCTGTCTGCAGCATCAACTGATGAAGAGGGCGGAGAAGGTGCTCTGGAGCACAGCGGCGGGGATCCCACCGCCAGCCAGAGACGCAAGGCCCGGCTCCCCTCCCGTGTTGTCATCTCGTCGGGGAGTGAGGAGTCCGGTGCCGCGTCCCAGGCCGCAGCTGCCGGGGGGAGGTCCAAGAGGCGGAGTTTGGAGTTGGACTCCTCGGCAGCAGAAGGGGCAGCTGGGACCCCACAGGGCCCAACAGGGGAAGATGGCACGGAGTCATCCAGGTTGGTGGGGGGTTTGGTGGAGGAGGAGGCCGTGCAAGCACCAGAGACGGGGTCTGGAGGTGGGGATCCCACTGGTGCTAGTGGTGCAGTGCAGGACCAGGGACAGGAGGCAGCACAGGCGGCCGCGGAGGTGCCTGTGTGCAATCCTGTCCCCGATCCTGTCCCTGCATCATCTTGCACCAGCAGGGATGCCTACGTCCAGACCGGTTTTCAGGCAGGGGATGAGCTGACGTCAACTGGCCTTCCTCTGCCTGCGGACGTGGCTATCCAGGTCCGGGTTGAGCCTGTCCTGGCTGGTGTGGCGTTGCGTCAACGGGCCATGCGAGGTGACCTGCAGTCTTTTCATGGAGAGACTGCATGTCATCTCGAATGGCTCGTTGACCACGTCAGCCTGCTGGGACAGGTCACCCAGGCCGAATTCCTCCGTCTGGTGGGGCTTGCTCCGACCCCCTCCTCAACTGGACCCCCTACGCGCCAGTCGTCCTCTGTGCCATCTTCCCACCCATCAGTCACCTGGGTGCCCTGTGGAGCTGCCTCTGACAGTGCGGCCAGGCTGGTGGAGGAGGCATCCCTGCCACAGTCGGGAGTCGGACGTCCAGCAGGGGTGGCCACATCGACAACTGCACCCCAGCCGGCGGAGGATGTGCAGGCAGCAGGAGGCAGTGCACGGGCAGAGGCACAGCAGCAGCAGCAACTTGGTGGGAGCCATGAAGGCTCGGGGCCTTCAACATCGGAGGGGCAGGCATTGGCCGGAGGGCAGGTTGACCCAGGAAGGGGTGTGTCTTCTGTGTGGCAGCAGTTGGGCCAGCAGATAGGTGCGGAGCTGCGGCGGGTGGAAGAGGCGCGGCTCACAATGGTCAGGACGGAGAACTCCATGCAGAGGGCCCTGAGGCGGGCCGAGTGCCTCGAGGCAATCCGCAGGGGGTTGGAGGAGGACACGGCGTCGTCCCTGCGGACCCTCGGGGCCATGGAACAGGACCGCCTCCGGGACATCGAACAGGAGTTCGATGATGCCCTAGCCCGGAACACCACGGAGTGAGCCGCTGGACTTGCCCGCCGCCTTTGTATATAGTTCTTTAGTTTTAGGTTTCCTTTGTTAGTTCTTATGATTTGGAGTCGACGGACACTGCTCCACTTTTTGTATATAGTTGCATTTTAGTTAGGGTTTTTTGTAGGTTTCATTTGTTCAGTTGGGCTCATGGACCCTTGGATGTTTTGTGCATAGTTCTTCATTGGATTGATTTTATTTTTCATTTGACTTTGGACTACATTTTTTTGGATTAGGATTTGGTGTTTTTATTTTTTTACACGGACATGCAGCTTATCTTTTTTTCATTCCCATTTTAGTTTGTTTCATTTCATTTGCATTCTATTTTTTTTAATACAATTTTGTTTTCATACTTCACTGTGTGGTATCATCTCATTGCTTTCATGCATGTCATGTTGGGTGTTTTCCCATTCAATTGCAACCATTGTGTGTGACGGACATGGGTTCATTAGCTTTATGTACATTGGGGGTGTAACATGTAATTTCCTTTTCCATGTGGGTGAATGGGTTACTTGGTTGGGCTTTTTGGCTGTGGAGGCTGACCATGACGCACATGATTGGGGATTGTGAGGACCTGGTGGAGGGTGCCCCTGCACTGCTGGGGGGTGGGGGTGGTGGGAGACATGAGTGGGGGCCTGGTGGAGGGTGCCCCTGCACTGCTGGGGGGTGGGGGTGGTGGGAGACATGAGTGGGGGCCTGGTGGAGGGTGCCCCTGCACTGCTGGGGGGTGGGGGTGGTGGGAGACATGAGTGGGGGCCTGGTGGAGAGTGCCCCTGCACTGCTGGGGGGTGGGGGTGGTGGGAGACATGAGTGGGGGCCTGGTGGAGGGTGCCCCTGCACTGCTGGGGGGTGGGGGTGGTGGGAGACATGAGTGGGGGCCTGGTGGAGGGTGCCCCTGATGGCTGGGGGGTGGGGGTGGTGGGAGACATGAGTGGGGGCCTGGTGGAGGGTGCCCCTGCACTGCTGGGGGTGGGGTGGTGGGAGACATGGGTGGGGGCCTGGTGGAGGGTGCCCCTGCACTGCTGGGGGGTGGGGGTGGTGGGAGACATGAGTGGGGGCCTGGTGGAGGGTGCCCCTGCACTGCTGGGGGGTGGGGGTGGTGGGAGACATGAGTGGGGGCCTGGTGGAGGGTGCCCCTGCACTGCTGGGGGGTGGTGGTGATAGGGGACATGGGTGGTGGCCTGGTGGAGGCTGCCCCTGGTGGCTGGGGGGTGGGGGTGGTGGGAGACATGAGTGGGGGCCTGGTGGAGGGATCCCCTGATGGCTGGGGGGGGTGGTGGGAGACATGAGTGGGGGCCTGGTGGAGGGTGCCCCTGCACTGCTGGGGGTGGGGGTGGTGGGAGACATGGGTGGGGGCCTGGTGGAGGGTGCCCCTGCACTGCTGGGGGGTGGGGGTGGTGGGAGACATGAGTGGGGGCCTGGTGGAGGGTGCCCCTGCACTGCTGGGGGGTGGGGGTGGTGGGAGACATGGGTGGGGGCCTGGTGGAGGGTGCCCCTGCACTGCTGGGGGGTGGTGGTGATAGGGGACATGGGTGGTGGCCTTGTGGAGGCTGCCCATGGTGGCTGGGGGGTGGGGTGGTGGGAGACATGAGTGGGGGCCTGGTGGAGGGTGCCCCTGCACTGCTGGGGGGTGGTGGTGATAGGGGACATGGGTGGTGGCCTGGTGGAGGCTGCCCCTGGTGGCTGGGGGGTGGGGGTGGTGGGAGACATGAGTGGGGGCCTGGTGGAGGGTGTCCCTGTACTGCTGGGGGGTGGGGGTGGTGGGAGACATGAGTGGGGGCCTGGTGGAGGGTGCCCCTGCACTGCTGGGGGGTTGGGGTGGTGGGAGACATGGGTGGGGGCCTGGTGGAGGCTGCCCCTGGTGGCTGGGGGGTGGGGGTGGTGGGAGACATGAGTGGGGTCCTGGTGGAGGGTGCCCCTGATGGCTGGGGGGTGGGGGTGGTGGGAGACATGAGTGGGGGCCTGGTGGAGGGTGCCCCTGCACTGCTGGGGGGTGGGGGTGGTGGGAGACATGGGTGGGGGCCTGGTGGAGGGTGCCCCTGCACTGCTGGGGGGTGGGGGTGGTGGGAGACATGAGTGGTGGCCTGGTGGAGGGTGCCCCTGCACTGCTGGGGGGTGGGGGTGGTGGGAGACATGAGTGGGGGCCTGGTGGAGGGTGCCCCTGCACTGCTGGGGGGTGGGGGTGGTGGGAGACATGAGTGGGGGCCTGGTGGAGGGTGCCCCTGCACTGCTGGGGGGTAGGGGTGGTGGGAGACATGGGTGGTGGCCTGGTAGAGGCTGCCCCTGGTGGCTGGGGGTGGGGGTGGTGGGAGACATGAGTGGGGTCCTGGTGGAGGGTGCCCCTGATGGCTGGGGGGTGGGGGTGGTGGGAGACATGAGTGGGGGCCTGGTGGAGGGTGCCCCTGCACTGCTGGGGGGTGGGGGTGGTGGGAGACATGAGTGGGGGCCTGGTGGAGGGTGCCCCTGCACTGCTGGGGGGTGGTGGTGATAGGGGACATGGGTGGTGGCCTGGTGGAGGCTTCCTCTGGTGGCTGGGGAGTGGGGGTGGTGGGAGACATGAGTGGGGGCCTGGTGGAGGGTGCCCCTGTACTGCTGGGGGGTGGGGGTGGTGGAAGACATGAGTGGGGGCCTGGTGGAGGGTGCCCCTGCACTGCTGGGGGGAGGGGGTGGTGGGAGACATGGGTGGGGGCCTGGTGGAGGCTGCCCCTGGTGGCTGGGAGGTGGGGGTGGTGGGAGACATGAGTGGGGGCCTGGTGGAGGGTGCCCCTGCACTGCTGGGGGGTGGGGGGTTGGGAGACATGGGTGGGGGCCTGGTGGAGGGTGCCCCTGCACTGCTGGGGGGTGGGGTGGTGGGAGACATGGGTGGGGGCCTGGTGGAGGCTGCCCCTGGTGGCTGGGGGGTGGGGTTGGTGGGAGACATGAGTGGGGGCCTGGTGGAGGGTGCCCCTGCACTGCTGGGGGGTGGTGGTGATAGGGGACATGGGTGGTGGCCTGGTGGAGGCTGCCCCTGGTGGCTGGGGGTGTGGGTGGTGGGAGACATGATTGGGGGCCTGGTGGAGGGTGCCCCTGATGGCTGGGGGGTGGGGGTGGTGGGAGACATGAGTGGGGGCCTGGTGGAGGGTGCCCCTGCACTGCTGGGGGGTGGGGGTGGTGGGAGACATGGGTGGGGGCCTGGTGGAGGCTGCCACTGGTGGCTGGGGGGTGGGGTGGTGG
The DNA here is from genome assembly GCF_040938575.1 of Ambystoma mexicanum. Classification (NCBI taxonomy): domain Eukaryota; kingdom Metazoa; phylum Chordata; class Amphibia; order Caudata; family Ambystomatidae; genus Ambystoma; species Ambystoma mexicanum. Next base: position 553,781,067 of record NC_090922.1, read on the forward strand.
GAGACATGAGTGGGGGCCTGGTGGAGGGTGCCCCTGCACTGCTGGGGGGGTGGGGGGTGTGGGAGACATGGGTGGGGGCCTGGTGGAGGGTGCCCCTGCACTGCTGGGGGGTGGGGGGGTGGGAGACATGGGTGGGGGCCTGGTGGTGGGTGCCCCTGGTGGCTGGGGGGTGGGGGTGGTGGGAGACATGAGTGGGGGCCTGGTGGAGGCTGCCCCTGGTGGCTGGGGGGTGGGGGTGGTGGGAGACATGAGTGGGGGCCTGGTGGAGGCTGCCCCTGGTGGCTGGGGGGTGGGGGTGCTGGGTGACATGAGCAGGTGTGCAGGGTAGTCCCCTGTGGTGTGTGCTGCCTGCAGGGGCCGTGGAGGGTGTACAGGGAATACCTGGGAGCACACAGCCAAATCGCGTGTAGATTTTCCCGCGTACCCCTGTCATACACGTGCCCAGCCAAATCGCGTGTGGAACTTCCCGCGCACCCCTGAAATCCACGTACCCGGCCAAATCGCGTGTGGAACTTCCCGTGCACCCCTGTAATCCGCATACACGGCCAAATCGCGTGTGGAACTTCCCGCGCACCCCTGAAATCCACGTACCCGGCCAAATTGCGTGTGGAACTTCCCGCGCAACCCTGAAATCCACGTACCCTGACAAATCGCGTGTGGAACTTCCCGCGCACCCCTGTAATCCACGTACACGGCCAAATCACGTGTGGAACTTCCCGCACACCCCTGGAATCCACGTACACGGCCAAATCGCGTGTGGAACTTCCCGCGCACCCCTGTAATCCGCGTACCCTGACAAATCGCGTGTGGAACTTCCCGCAAACCCCTGGAATTCACGTACCCTGACAAATCGCTTGTGGAACTTCCCGCGCACCCCTGAAATCCACGTACCCGGCCAAATCGCGTGTGGAACTTCCCGCACACCCCTGTAATCCACGTACACGGCCAAATCGCGTGTGGAACTTCCCGCGCACCCCTGAAATCCACGTACCCGGCCAAATCGCGTGTGGAAATTCCCGCGCACCCCTGAAATCCACGTACCCGGCCAAATCGCGTGTGGAACTTCCCGCGCACCCCTGAAATCCACGTACCCGGCCAAATCGCGTGTGGAACTTCCCGCGCACCCCTGAAATCCACGTACCCGGCCAAATCGCGTGTGGAAATTCCCGCGCACCCCTGAAATCCACGTACCCGGCCAAATCGCGTGTGGAACTTCCCGCGCACCCCTGAAATCCACGTACACGGCCAAATCGCGTGTGAGACTTCCCGCGCACCCCGGTATACACGCACACGTATTTTTTGTCAGCGGGTGTCCGTGTTTGTGGGTACCCCTTTGCACGTCATTTGTCCTGGAGGGCCACAGTATAGGACATTCATCATGGCAGTATATAGGTTCTATTTGTTGGCGCACCTTTTGCCGCACATTTCTTACAGGCGCAGAGACGCTACCGCCTGCTTTCTTGTGGCGGTCGTGTTTGTGCCTGTGCGCTGGTTTGAGCGTGCGCTTTTTTGCCCTATTCTATTCCATGAATACGTGTTGTAGGCGAGCGTGTGGGCGTTCCGCGCACTTGTGCCCTGTACTTCCACCGTGACGCCCACATTTTGGCAAGTTGTTCCCCATTCCGAGTGTTCCGCCCCGTGTTCCGCCTACTTTTGTTGCGTGCGCTGCGCTATGTGCGATTTTCGCTGTGGCCTGTGCGATTTTCGCTGTGACCTGGCGCACGCAGTTAGATGGCCTGTGCGCCAACGTGCGCCGCGCACTTTTTTATCGCACATCCGATGGTTTTCTCCCGCACGGCCTTCCATGAATCGATGTGCGCTGCTTTTCGTGCGATTTTCGCACTTGCACTGCGATTTTCGCTATTCCACTGCGATTCGCACGTTTTTGGCCACTTGCGCCGCGCTAATTATTCCATGAATCGGCCTGAAACTGTCATGCTGTTTGAGACAACTATATGGCAGCATGCCAGTGTACGAACAGTGGTCTCTGCTTAATGTGTTCACTGGAGGATCATACGCATTTAACACAAAACGTAGCGTGGGAGATAGAACCAAGCCAGGAAGGTTTGGGGCTATTCCCCCTGAGGCATTTAAGAAAAATAATGTGTAATAATGTGTCCAAATGTAGCTATTTAAAGCTCACCTTTTGGTAACAATTGGGTAAAAAGCAATGCCATTTACAATGGGTTGTGTAGTGCAAAACATGAAAACATGAAAAAAATCCAAAGAATGCCCAATCGCCAACAGTACACAGACACATTTTCATGATATCTTTACCCACACAGCATGTTGTTATAAGACTTTTATACAGTGACAAGTCACTACTGGTGTAGTCTCAGAACGTTTGTTTTTTCAGTTTATGCCAGTATTTTACTAGTTTTAAAATATATTTTCATGCTGGGTGAGCCCAACAACACCAGTATGCCATTTTAAGAAGACAATGGGCCTCATTACGTGTTTGAAGGTAGCCATGCCGTTTTTAGCGGCATGGCTACCTCCAAACTTGGGTCCAGGTCGCGCAAAAGGAGATTTACCAGGCCATTCCAACCTTGGAGGGCCCGGTAATTCCCTTTCGCGGACCGGTACATCCCCATTCCCATTTGAACCCCCATAGGGCTCAATGGGAATGGGGAGGATGCTATCAACGGGTCCCGTTCTGCACGTCTGGTCTGACCAGGCGTGCAGATTGGGACCCGCTGCAGACCTCGTAATGTGGCGGCCCGGAATGAATGGTGCCGGTCTCTTACCGGCACCGTTCATTCCGTGGCCGCTTACCTCGTAATGAGGCCCAATGTCCTGCCGTCTGTGCCAATGTATGCCAGGACTACCATGTAAGAACAAACTCATGTTAGCTTTGCTGATAATGTCAGTAATGTCATGTTTCCATATATGTTAGTATAACCACATTCAAATTCTCATGTTGCTTTGCCTGTAATAATGGCACTGAAAGAAAACATGTCCATGCAAGATGTGCCAGTGTATGCCAGGATCCACAGGTCAAAATTGTCATGTTGTTTGGCCCTTAATCACACTGTAAGAAACCATATCCATGCAACATGTGCGTATGTAAAATCACAACTGAAATGTGATGGCTGGAAGGGTATGAATTAATTGCAACCAGTGGCAATTGCTCTGGGCCTGCCATGCCATTACAGAAGGTGAAAGAATATTTGCAAATCAGACTTGGTCCCTCACCAAAAGGGGCAGTGCACCCAAACTGCTAGTCTGCACGAAACCACATGCAACCCCAGACATGATTCGGCCTCATTGGGCGTCAGCAGAGAGGTATAGCTTTTGCCTGTAGACTCATCAGAACTGAAACAAATACAAGCACTGCTGTGACATGAAACACGTGGCATGACATGAAACACGCCTGCCATGATTCAAGCACAGCCTGTAAAAGGCAGACACTGACTGTCATTTTACCCAGCGGGCGCTCGAAAATCTGTCTTGCTGAAACAAAATAACTGACTCTTCACCATTCCCACTGTCACAGGCCGAGAGTGGTATCAGAGCACTGGCACTACTTCCGGCCTCCGACAGGCATGCCACAGGAGAGGTGCAAATGGAAACTCCTGACACCTGACCTGCTGCACGAGTCTGGAGAATGGAGCTCTCCGAACCAAGGACAGTGGTAGGACAGTGGTGAGCTGTTTGTGTATGAGTGGGAGCATGCCTGTGATTATGCTTATTTTTTTTTTGTTTGAATACGGATTGAAGCGTGTGTTAGTGAGTGAATGTTGCATGTAGTGGTATGTATGTGTGTTTTGAGAGAGTTCATGCTTCATAAGTGCAGGGCACAAATATAGCCAGCACCCAAGTGGATAACATGTCCTATTAAAAATAGTAGCTTGATTTCAGTCCCCAATTAAAATGAGTAGTTTGGTTCCAGTGTGTGCGACGGTGCTGAAGATGGTAGTCAAACCCAGCTTGTTAGAAACAGGGGCGAGACACTTAACCACTTAACCACAATACAACAGGAGGATATGAGCTAGCTGGTTGTCGTGAAATAACGTATATAAGTTTACTACATTATAATAATAAAAGTGCTTTGCAAAGAAAATTGAAATACTGCTTTTTTAGGTTTAACACGTAACCAGAAGACCACAGGGCAGACGGAAACGTACAAAAATGTCGACCTGGGAACTGCGACGTCTGAAAATGCCGACTTTTTTTTTTTTGTAACCCCTCTCTTACACCATATATACATATATATATATATATATATATATATATATATATATATATATATATATATATATATATATATATATTACATGGCCACGGTAGTGGCCATGTAGTTATGGTTAAGTTGGTGTTTCTATAGGAAGAACACTTTTTGGGTGGCTTATAACTTAGCAAAAAAAGTATATGGCCCACTCTGAATTTTTCTGCAAAGTTTGGTGAGGATTCGTCCAGAGGGGGAAAAGTTATAGGGGGGGTCCCAAAACTTTTTTATTTCCCATAGACTGAATGGGAAAAAACTTTGCACACGGCTACAGCTCGAACCGCTGGACGGATTTACACCAAATTTGCGGCAGGAGCGGGGGCTTGGTCCCGAAAGCATGCTTTTGCAAATTTGGTGTAAATCCGTCCAGTAGTTTTTTATAAAATGACCAAAACGTAAGGCAATAAAATTTGTGATATCTGTGTTCGCTTCGCAGACGGACTTCCCTGTTCGCTCCGCGGACAGTACCCCGATTGGCCCATGGCCCTGCGTCATGTCCGCGGACATGCGATGTGTTTGCTGATTGGACGGCGAGGGGCGTGGAGCACGTCAGATTTTCTGTGGCGCCTGCCATCTTGTATTCGCCGTCCACCGCGTACAGCGCGGTGAATCGTGGATAAAATATTGTATTTAGTGCCGTGTGTTGGTGTGTAAGAGTGTTTGGGGAGGGTGGGGGAGTATGAGATAGGTTCAATGTTTTGTTTTTTTATGTGCTAGATGTTTTTGTTGCGTTCAATTTGTCCGCGGAGAACACGGCTGTTCTGACATTTTGTAAATAAACTAAATGGTGGGGTGTTTAGAGGACGGAGTATGTGTCATTTTTGTTCACAAGAAAGGTAAAATTGAGCTATGAACACTCGCGGTGTACTTAATTGTTCGTAAATACACAAACTGGGGGTGTCCTTAGGACGCTGTCCGTATTGTAATCTGTCTAGTTGAATGTGTTCTAAGAACACTCGCGGTGTCCCGAAATGGTTGCAATTACACAAAATGGGGGTGTTCTGAGAACGTTTGTATTGTACGTTGTCAGGGTGAAAGTGTTTTAAGACCACTCCTTTTGTCCGCTAATAGTACAATTTCCTATGGGCGTCAACCGACTTTTTGTCCACTAAAGAAACGATGAATCCGGCTGGTGTGCTCCGACATTATGTGATAATCCTATGACTGGCGCTATTGACCTGGCTGACGTGCTTTTGCGACACTAAATCCTATCTCCCGCCCCTAAGCCTGATATTATCAAAGCATTCATATTCCCCACCTCTCTCCGTGACGTTACAGGGTGCGTCATCAAACGCGCCCAGTCCTCTCCAGTGCTAAGTGACTTTACACAGAACCCGGAAGACAACACATATCATGTCACAACACAGCGCGCCACAATTCGGAATATGAAACAGTGATTTAAAAGCAAACAGCAAGATTGTAAATTTTGTAAAGTACATTTATTTGACATCAAATGTTTAGAGAATATTCAGCAATTTGCATTTGTCTTTGTTATCGATCTGCAAAAGTTCATGTTGAGGCACGCGATGTTCCTTTGCGGTACAGAGGGTGTTAGATCAGCTTACAACTCAGTGCGCCACAATCCGGAATATGAAACTGTGGTTTAAAACTAAACAGCAGGATTGTACATTTGGTAAAGTACATTTATTTCACATGAAATGTTTAGTGAATATTCAGCGATTTGCTATTGTCTCTGCTGTCGATCAGCAAAAGTTTATTTTGAGCCACGCGTTGTTCCTTTGCGGTAGATAGGCTGTTGGTTTATGATAAAAGCAGTAAATGGTCGCTCTGATAATCGGAAGGTTGCTCCAACAACGGGCCATTAGACCACCCTACTGGTTGGTATGTTGTTCGTACCCGCTAGTACTGCTTAACGGCATATTGGTCCTTGGCGATTGTCCCATAAAATGGTGAGGGTCATCAAATTGCATATTTGGACCTGCACCTGGCAGTTGAAGACCCCATCTGCTGGAATCTGTAAATCGTGACATAGGCAAAATGGGGCCACATACCTGTTTTAAAAAACATAAATTAGTCTCACCAGCCATCTTCATTAAAAATCATAATTTTATTTATTAGGGCGTGAAACTATTTGCTATCGAAGATAGTGCAACAGAGTATGTTAATAATAAAATAATAATATTTTCCCGTTCATATAGCGCTAAGAACCGTGAGGTATCTAAGCGGTGCTTATTATTAACCACGGTATGTGGGGCTCATTTATCGACCACGGAAGGATGAAAGGCTGAGTTTGGCCTTGCCAGGATTCGAACTTGCGTTAGCAAGCTGTGCACGGATGTCAAAGCGAGCGTTGTACTCGCTGTGCCACTTGACAGGCTACAGTGAAGTGGCACAGCGAGTAGAGTGCTTGATCGCGTATAGACAGGTTAAATTTTTTCTATTAACCCAACCTCTGTCGTCTGCCTTTTTCAGAGCCCTCTAAACGACAGGGGATAAATTCGGCGGTGATAGTGCGCGGTAGAAAACATTATGCCACTTTCAACGAACACGTTCAACTTGAGCGGTCTTTAATGCTACGCTATTGTAATTATATTTGGTATAAAATAATCTAAAGGGTAACTCACAGTACAATTGCAATTTCCATTGTCTACGAGTAGTGCAGTCCCAAAATACGACTCCGCGTGTGCGAACGATCTTTCGCATAGTGATATAATATATAAAAGTGGTTTCGTTTCAGAAATTTCATCCTTATCTTCTCTTACGTTTTAGCAACACTCCTTCAAGAGAAGTCTTTCATCACAATCTCTGTCTGTCAAGGTCAAAACACAATACAACCTTATAGTCCGCTTTGTGAGCCTCTCCGGGGCCCGAGAAAAAAATGGAAGCAGCTGACCTTCACTGTGAACAAGCATAAATTCTTACTTTGCAACATTCTGTGTAAAGCCATCTGTGAGAAGTTGGTTTCTGCATGCCATGTTTGTATATTGTTTGCGTGATATTAAAAAAAGTTTGTTTAAGGGACGTTATGGTTCTAAGTACAGCCGAAAGACCCCTGAAAATCGCAAGTGATGGTAAGCTATGAAAAATAAATTGCGCCACCACCGTGCACTGCTAAGACTAACACCCAGGATATCAAAGATGACATCGCAAATGTCATTGATGAAATCACTGATGACATCACATGTGTATGTACTTTTCATGGAATTTGTGTACTAGGGATTTTTATTATAATGTTGCGAAAAAAGTGTCACGGATATTGCAATAAATATCATACCGTTATTAGTGCTTTGAACGATGCATTGATATAAATAGCATGTATTATGGGATTCTATCTAGTAAACTGAGCTACTAATGGAGAAACATAGCATTGTGTGCAGAGTACAAGATGAAAGTATAATATGTGTAATGTTAATATGTTGAATAATGAAATGATAATTGTCCTGAAATGTTCGAAAATTCACAAAATGGGGGTGTTCTGAGGACGTTATTCGTATTGTGTTATTGCTTAGCTGTATGCAATGAGGGAATGGCACAGAGAGTAAAGTGGACACCGTCCACGGACACCGCGGCTGTTCGTGGGCAGGGCGTGCTACATCCGGGTTTTTCCAGGAAATCCAACATGGAAAGAAGACTGTACGGATCAGCCAATCAGATGTTGAGGTTGTGGATTTGTGTTGAAAGAGACTGTGTGTAGTGAAGATGGCAGAAGTGGAGAAAGTCAGGGTGTTGGTGCTCGGAGATATGTTTGTACATGGTTTACATCAGCACGCTCAATGCAGGCATGTTGCAAAGAACTTTCATGTGAAAGGAGTGGAGGTGGTGTGGAGCACTGTGCCTGATTGCAATGTACAGGGAATTGTACAAGTTTGTGAGGATATGGCCACGATGAACAGTCCGCATGTGATAGTTTTGCACTATGGTGCTTTCCAATTGGGCAACGTCAGTGCCCCTACTTTGTTGGCTGATTTGGAACGCTTGGTTCAAGCCGTAATGAAGCTCCTTCCAAATGCGAAAGTAATTTTTTCTGGATTACTACCTAGGGCAATATGGGACAATAGTTCAGTTTTTTGTCCTCAGCAAAACATTGCTAGATGTGTCATCAACCGAGGCATGTGTGACTTCATGCTTAGAGCTGGTATGTTCTTCTGTAATAATGAGAATATTGATGCCAGTAATGCTGTTAATTTTAAAGAAGATGGCATTTCTTTATCTTTTACGGGAAATGCCTTTCTATTTTGGAATGTAAGGGTTGCTTTGGAGCAGGTTATGTGAAGATTTTAGGAGTAAAGTAAAAAAAAAAAACAAGAAAAAAATACAAAATAACAGGTGTCTGTCAAGCATCTGTAAAAAAAAAAAAACGTCTCTTTTCAGAGCCAACTTCAAAGGGGAAATGGGGCACACTATTTAAATTTACATTCACCACGCTCAGATTTTCGATATGTCCGCGGACATGGCGGTAGTCTGCGGACATGAAAATCACTACGAGGGGGTTAGTATGTTCTATGTTACATGTATATGAAGTCAGGGATATTATGGTTAAGTTGTGCTACTAAAAACCTATGAAATTCAGTGAAAAAACTTTGTTAAAGGGACGTTATGGTTAAGTTGCGCTACTAAAAACCTTGAAATTCAGTGAAAAAAACTTTGTTAAAGGGACGTTATGGTTCAAAGTAAAACCGAAAAACCCCTGAAATTTGGCAGTTATGGTAACATAAGCAACCTTAACTCGCGCCACCGTGCACTGCTAACACTAACACCCAGGACATCAAAGATGACATCACAAATGTCATTGATGATATCACTGATGACATCACATGGCTGGCTCTCCCTTTTTATCCTTTACTGACATATCAAAGCCACATAGTTTTCTTCAGTAACAGTCAGGAAGTAAAAATTGAAAAGGTACTATATTTGTAGACTTAGGGTCAAGTCACATCATATGAAACATATACATAGCGGAAGACACAGGCTTGAAAGAGAGCAATCCTTTCTGTGCATGAAGATAACCATTAGGGTTATCAGCACTTTCTCATAGTTTTATTTTTATTACTCTACCTTCCCTGTAAATGCTCATATTTGTATACATTATACTCACTCTCCTTTCCTTTGGGTGCAGTCACATCATGTGATACACATACATATGGTAAGTAGCAGCTTTGAAACAGAGCAATAGTTTCTCTGCATAAAGACAATCAGTTAGGTTATGAACTCTTTCTGCTACTACTTCTGCTTTTTTTGTTTACTTCAATGTCCCTGTACATACTCATATTTGTATGTGTTGTTGTCTCTTTGTGTTTTGTCTGTAATAATTATGCATTAAGTAGGTTTTATTATCTACTTATTACATGTTTCACAGTACGCAAAACTCTAATAAGAAAGCAGTTATCATTTCAGTATTCAACATGGCAAGATTATGAATATGGCACCTTCATCATGTATGCTGCACACACTGCCTATGTTTCTGCATGAGTAGCTTAGTATACTGGATAGAACTTCATAATAGAATGCTATTTATGTCAATGCATTGCTTAATGCACTAATTAGCTCATGACATTTATCCAAATGATCCTTGACAGTTTTTGGTCAGCATTATAAGAATCCCTTGTACAGAGTTGTTATGAAAAGTAAATGCACATGTGATGTCATCAGTGATGTCATCAATGACATTTGTGATGTCATCTTTGATGTCCTGGGTGTTAGTGTTAGCAGTGCATGGTGGCACGAGTTATGGTTGCTTATGTTACCATAACTGCCGAATTTCAGGGGTTTTTCAGTTTTACTTTGAACCATAAAGTCCCTTTAACAAAGTTTTTTTCGCTGAATATATATATAAGTGTTAACACCTGCACTTGCTGTGAGCTGCAAGTTAAGACAGCCTCCCTGACGACGTGTATTGGCACAGAAACCGGTCGGAGGAGAACACCTGTGGCTGAGAAGGTTTACTGTGCAGGGAACTGGAGTGCGCCCCTCTCCTCTTTTTTTCACCACATTTGTAAGTTTTCTGAAGGGTGGAATCTTCAGAAATCTAATAGGGTGCTGCACCGGGGTAATTTATGCCCAACTTTGGAGTGCCTCACTGTAGGCTACTCCCCCCCTTTCCCCACTGTGGGATTGGGTGTGAGTCTGTTCCTTGCAAACCTGATGACTACAGCTACCAAAAGTCCTTGCAGCAGAATCCTCACTAAGTGTTAACACCTGCACTTGCTGTGAGCTGCAAGTTAAGACAGCCTCCCTGATGACGTGTATTGGCACAGAAACCGGTCGGAGGAGAACACCTGTGGCTGAGAAGGTTTACTGTGCAGGGAACTGGAGTGCGCCCCTCTCCTCTTTTTTTCACCATATATATATATATATATATATATATATATATATATATATATATATATATATATATATATATATATATATATGGGGGGCATTAGAGTAAAATATTAATATTGGGGGGAGGTGTGGGGGTCTCCCCCCGCATGTATATGTGGTGTTAAGGGTTAAAAAAAAAGGCTGCATTTTCGGCCGTCGCAGTGATCACATAGATCCCAGGCAGACCAGAGCTAAATGGTTGTGGAATGTCGTATGAACATATATTAAATTCGTAAAATATATTTAGTCTCCAGGGACAATTTGTATACTTAATTTCAGGTTTCAAAGATGTGTCTCTTTTATATACGATCCCAGTATCATTATAGGAAATACTTGATTTAAGTAATTTTTCAGGTGGGCATGTTTAATGTTTTTAGAGGCAAATACGTATTTGTCCTGCGCACTTTCTCCATTTGCGAATGAAATGAGCATATTTCACTTTAACATTTAAGCAATATGACCCGGGCCTATAACTATGGGCCCCGGGGCATTACCAGAGTCGGTAATTTCCCCGCCGCGAAGGTCATATTGCTTTTAGTACCCCGGCCCGCATTATATGCGTTACCGGGGCACTAAAAGCATTTTTTTCTGTCCCGAAACGCCGCAAACGGGAGTCCGTTTTCTCTTTCCATGGCGGCCTTCGGGAGCGGACGCACTGGGAACACCAGTGTTCCCAGCGCGTCCGCTCCCGAAAAAAAAGGAAGCAGAAGGTAAGTGGGGTTGGGAGGGCGGGGGGGGAGAAAAAATTAAAAAAACGTATCTTCGTCCCTGCCAGGGGACGATGGAAGCCTCCAGCTGTGTTGAGGTGCAGAGTCTCCACACTGCTGGAGGCTGCCATCGTCCCCCACCAGGGACGCAGGGGCAAGAAGGTAAGTGGGGTGGGGTAGGGAGGATGGAGGGAAGGAAAAAAAAAAAAAAGCTTACCCGAGTCCCCAGCGGGGGGCGGAGGCAGCCTCTGAGCTGTGGGGAGGCTCGGAGCGGGTATGGCCCCGCTTCGAGCCTCCTCATTGGCTGGGGGGCTGCCATGCCCCCCGCTGAGGACAAGGCAGCTTGAATCCCGGCCGAGAATCGAAGGATTCTCGGCCGGGTAAGTACCCGGCGAGAGCCAATCAGAATGCGTGTTGCATTCTGCTTGACTCTCGCCAGGTACTAAATGCTGTGAAGTCACTTGCCATTCCATATGTTAATGAGTCTCCCCACTTTTGTTTTAGAACTTGTGCACTGCACTGTGGTAATGCCAAAATGATTAGTGTTTTTATGTGTATGTATTGGGGGGCAGGAGTGAGGTCTTTTGTGCAGTGCCAGCAGGCAGGAAACGTTTTCTGGTCATGGCCTGGCATTTCTTTAATGGTAAAGCCGGCAAGATACATGTTATTACGTTGACAGACTGGCCTACATTGGTGCAGCTACTCAGAATAAATGTTCTTACTGTGGCATCACATTGTAACTTTTCATTAAAGGTAAAGCCACAATGATGAGCAATCTTGTGTTGCATTATTAGCCTACTTTGGTGTTGTCAGTCTGTTTTCTTTCTTCTTACTATGGTATGATATATCATAAGTCATTTATAACACACCGGTACACAAGTATTTCTAGGTAAGACAAGGGAAGGACGACAGAGGGAGCACAAAACAAACGATCTTCCTAGGCCACGTGTCATTCAGATCGTACAAGTGCAATACGCAAAAGTGCAGGAGGAGGGAGAGGGCAAGTGCCAGTGGGAGGCAAGGGGGGAAGTTTATTCAGGGCAGTAATGCTCTGAGTAAGTGCAGCCAGGTCAGTGTGGCTCTGTGTGTGTGCAAGGAGACAGGGGACTGTAGGGTTCCAGATACAGCCCCTAAGTGCATGGTAGGACTGGAGCCAGTGCAGGCTCTACTGGCCAAGGGGGAGTCTGTTAACAGTGAGAGTCTGAGGGTAGCCAGGCACCCAGTCAGTGCAGCATACAGGTTGGTTAGCAGGGGAGAGAGAGAGAAAGCAGAAGTGAAAAGGAAGGTCTTGAGCTGCTTCTGGAACTTCAGGTGGTCTGGCTCAAGTTTGAGAGGGGCAGGGAGGCCATTCCAAGAGGAGGCACCTGCAGAGGAGAGAGATCTACACACCACTCTCTGCCCGGAGAAGCGTCTGTCCCTCAGAGAGTTGGAGGAGGCCCAGCAAAAGGCTTGAGAAGGAAGGTGTTTAGGAAGAGAGAGTTGGATGTAGTGCAGGCCCCCGCCCCAGAAAGCCTTTTGCACAATGCACATTGTCTTGAACTTGATCCTTGCTGCCGCCAGGAGCCAGTGAAGAGATTTCAGGGCTGGAGAGATATGGTACCTGGGCTTGAGGCCACAGTCCTCTTCGGGATTAGTTGCACATGGCGGATAGTGGAGGAAGGCAGATTGAGAAAGAGGCTATTACAGTAGTCCAGCCTAGTGAGAACCATAACTCTGGAGACAGTGAGCTTCTGGGGCAAGTGAGGAAAGGAAGAATACCTGTGTGGAGGTGCAGCTGGTAGTGGGCCTTCTTGGCAAGGTCCGTGATGTGAGGAGAGGGTTGAGTCGAAGATGACACCAAGGGTTTTAGCCTCACAGAAAGGCGAGGGAAGAGGGCCCAAGGAGGGTGGCCAGAGTGAGAGAGGGAAAGCTGGAGCAGGTGTCCCAATGAGAATGATCTCAGTCTTATTGGCATTAAGGTAGATATCATTAGATCTGCATCCCACCTGAATCGTACATAGACAGTCAGGAATGAGCGAGAGATGAGAGTAGGCTGAGGGCAGTCTGGATGAGAGCTGAGAGTCATCCGCATAACACTGAAAGTTATAGGAGAAGCTAGAGATAAGGTGGTCCAAAGGGGACAAGTAGACATTGAAGAGCCAGGATGGAGAGAGAGAGTTGGTGGAGAGAAAGAACCCAAGTTGGTACTGGGAGGGACGGTCCAGGAGGAAGGAGGTCAACCAAGCCAGGGCCTGATCCATGATGGCCACTGTGATACTGGAAATGCATTGGAGGGGCAGGGCCGCACAGTCCTTGTTCTGTTGTCCTTTTTCATGTATGTTCTGTGTTATTTTCTGCAGTGGAGTCTGTGTGGGACTCCTGGCACTGCAGCTCTTCCTATTTTTGCATTGATGAACAGACCCTTGGGATACCTTTATGGCATTGATGGGTCAGAGTACGACCCTGTACTCCTAGTTATGTTTTTGGGCACCTGTGTGTGGCCGACAGAGCAGGGTACGAGCTGGTGGCAGCTCTGTGCTGAATTGACAGGTGCCCTACACAGCCTCCATTTTGGGATGCCCGGGCCCTGTCTTTGGAATCAGTGGATTCCTGATAGGAAACTGGATGACCCCTGTGGCCTCTTGCTTTCTATCGCCCGTAACCTTATGTTTCCCGAACTCCTGGGAAGCCCTGACTCTGTCCCTTCCCCCTGACTGGTTGTTGGGTGTAAGTTCCATATATGGTGTTTCGGGAAGTCCAGACAAGACTGGCTGGATCCTTCCCAGTGACTGTATGTTGTGGGTACACCCTGTGGGTGAGACCTGGGTGAATGGAGTGTGTGACCAATATGCACTTCTTGTTATGGGTGTCTAGTTTCTGGTATGTGACACGAAGACTGAGATAGCCCTGCCCGAAACTGGTATGAATGCAGTGTGGGGTGCTGAATGGCTGGGTACTTGTCCCAATACACATTCCTTGATGTGAGTGCCTGAGAGGGAGGAGAATGGACTGAATGCCCGGTGAGCCTGATTGGGTGCCTGAATGCTGAATGCCCTACTGAGTGATTGGATGCCTGTGACCCAGCAGAATGAATGAGAGTCCAAACAGTATATCTGGGTGTCTCTCAATGCTACAAATCGTTCAGAAGCTGAAGTCGAAACTGATGCTTAATCTCAAAGCTGAGCCCGAAGAAGAAGGTTGACTGCTGTTACCTTCATCGCAATCCGAAAGCTGCTGTGCCATGAAACTGATCCAAGAGAGGACCTGGCTAGCAGAACTCTTCCCGAACTATGAGGGACCATTGTGTACCTCTAACCTTTGCTGAAGCTTCCTGGAAGTCAGACCCTCGACAGACTGTAAACCGGAGACGGGGACCACCGAGGAGAATGAAGGGAAGCACCAGACAGCCCTCCACCTTCGTTGAACCGGGTTTGCAGATTTGGTATAATCGCTGGAGGCCCATCAAAGCCATGTTGCCCAGAAGCGGGAACTGCTTGATGCCAAGCCGCGATGACCGGAGCCACAACACTCCATTGATTAAGACATTTGAATCCAAGTACTCTCTCGGCAGCACCGCAGACTGTTTTGTTCCACCGGAGAAAGTCAAGGTCGCTGACATGCAGAGGAGCATCCGCTGGTGGGTTTCCCATCACCCAAAGGCTGCAGAGATGCCAGACGACCCGACGCCCTTGCTCAGACAAAGTTCTTCAGTGACTCTTTGCAGTAACGAACTACCGTCTTTGAGGTGCACCGCACCCCTTCTCTTTGCAGGACATCCACGACCGATCATCGGCCAGCACCGCCAGGACTGACGCTGCTGCCTAGATGCTGTTGTTGACCATTTCTTTGAGGGATCTCGATGATCCGTAGCTCCTGCCATAAAGGGAGCCGCTCAAGAAGGATCTGTTGATGGCCTGCTGTCCAACTCTGCTATACCAGGTACATTGGTCTGGTAGAACTATTTTAAAAGGAAACAAGACTCATATAAACAATACATGCCTGGGCTTGTATTATATCTTTATTTACAGGTTGCCCAGGTGGGGGGATCCTCATACAGAACTGTGTCTAGGTAACAGGGCCAGTATTCTGCCTATTGTTTTAAGCAACCTGCTTTCCTCCTATGTCTATTGTTGCTTCACTTTATTCATTGATTTGTATGACATATGAACTGAGTACAGTTGATGCATGTCAATGGAATCTAAGAGTAATTGTGGTACCACATAGAAACTGCATATATTTGCATTGTAGATTAACCTGAGCACAAAGTGTGTTATTGTGATTGTGTATATAACCTTGAACCTTATTTATATAAAGACTGTGTTATCACTAACATAGTGTGTGGACATTCCTTTGTGGGTGCTTGGGGACTAAACTGTACTTAAGAACCAGCCTGCTCCACCTCCTGAGAGCTTAAGCCTTGATTGCTCGTCCATAGCTACCCTACAGAGAATCTTGGCTGGGGTACTCTGTGCTTCCACTCTGCCATATAGAGAGCAGGAGTGCAGACACCCCCCTCCAGTCTTTACACCCAGGTTCTCACAGAGATGATTGAACGGGATGGTATAATTGACTGTGTCAATATCAGAGGAAAGATCAAGGAGATTGAAGACAGAAGGAAGGCTAGAATCAAGATTAGTGAGCAGATCTTCATGAGTGTCAGGAGAGCAGTTTCTTTGCCTCTGGCTGCTCTGAAGCCAGACTGATGGTCATGGAGACGGCCAATAGATTCAGGAGTTGGCCCAGGAAAGGAGTGATGGATATCATGCTGTAGTTTGCCGGACAGAAAGGATCGGCAGAAGGCATTTTCAGGAGGGTGTGCACAAGGGAGTGCTTGAAGGGAGAGGGGAAAGTTCCAGTGGCAAAAGAGTGATTGGAGAAATGGGCCAAGGCTGGAGCAAGGCTGTCAATGTGGTCCTTGATGGTTCTGGAGGAGCAGGGGAGCACCTGCTTGGATGACACTTTCATAGATCGGACTTGTCTAGAAACCTCATCAGGAGTGGTCAGAGGGAAAGAGGAGAAAGGAGGAGGAGTGGGATAGGTGCCTAGAGGGGGGACAAGAGAGATAGAGGGAGAGGAAGAGGAGTAAGAGTACATGATGTCCTGGGTTTTAGTGGTTAGGTGAGAAGCCAGAGCTTCAGAGGGAATAGAAGATGAGGGGACTCCAGAAGGATTGGCCAGCTTCTTGCAGATTTTTAAGATTTTGGCCATGTTGTTAGAGACCGCAGAGATGTGTGCTTGGATGTGGGCTCTCTTCTTGGTCACGACAGAAAGTCCGTATTATCTTTGGAGCAGGCCGCAGGCCAGTTTGCTAAAAGATGCGTCCTTTGCCCCCCACTTCCTCTCTGCCAGCCTACACTTGCATTTCAGGGTGGCGAGATCAGAGTCATACCAAGAGTTGCACATGGAGGTAGTCTTCAGATGGATTCTCATGACAGGGGCAAGCACATCGAGAGTGTTGGAGATAGAAAGAGGCAGGTTAGAGAGGGTTGTATCAGGGAGAGAGAGTCAGCCTCTGGTATAGGAGGAGCAGAGAAAGTAGTGGCAAAGGCCTCCACTGACACACTTTTCATGGGCCGAATACCCCAGAAGGTAGCTGGCAGTGCTGGGGTTGGCTTCGCCTGGAGGATAAAGAGCTTCAGATGAGCAGAGAGCAGAAAGTGGTTGGTCCAAGAGAGATGAGTGGTGAGAGGGTTCACAAGGGGCATGTCTGAGGAGATGAGAACGTCCAAGGTGTGTCCAGCAGAGGATAGAATGGAAAGAGAGAGAGAGTTGCAGAGGCTGCACAAGAGACTCAATGAGGGATTAAAGCACCCAAATAGAGGCAAGGAAAGAAGAGGAAAAATCAGTCTGAGAGGAAGAGTGTAACCTGGCCAGGTACCTGTAGATGGTGGCCACAGTCCGAGGCCAGGAGTGATAGAGAGCCTGCAGACCAGGCATTCAAAGAAGGAATAGGCCTGCATAGGAATGACAGTGCAGGGACCAACTCCAGAAAGATCAGAGCTAATCCACGTCCGAGACGGTTGGTTCTCGGTTCATAGAGTATTTGGAGAGTGTCAAAACCTGAGACATAGCTGGCCTTGAGCCATGTCTCGGTGAGAGCAAGGACATCCAGGTCAAGTTATTGAAGGAGGTGGCAGATGTCAGAGGAGTGTTTAACAGCAGAGCTAGAGTTGAGAGTAGCGATGTGGAGCAGGTTGCCACATTTGAACGACGTCTGTGGAGTACAAGCTTGAAGTACAGCTGGCAGGTGCTAGAGGGGCCTGAGAGTGGGCAGTGGAGGTAGAAGGAGATGGAAAAGCAACTAGAGATGATGAGGAGGGTGCCAGAGAGGTGGATGAAAAAGGAGGTGACGGAGGAGCCAGAGAGGAGCTCATATGGGTAGCAGGTGAAGGAAGCACATGAAGGAAGGAGGAGATTGGGCTAAGGTCCCTAGACCAAGACGGTGCCATTCAGATAGACATTATTGATGGTCTTGGAGGAGTGGAAGGAGGCCAAGAGGACCTCCCACTGCATGCCACCATTAATGGGAGAGGAAGAAAAAGGCGATAGAAACAGACACTATATGAGGGGTACATAGGTCTGGAGAGGGAACGGAAAAAAGAATGTTGGTAAGAGTCTGTTTGGAGGAAGCACTGATGTAGGGATCAGTGATAGGGTTGCCTGGTTGGAGACCAGGAGTTCCCTCTTCAACCTATTCCTTCCTGACTTACTGAGAGGGATAGGCTAGGAGATAGAGTAGCAGTTAGAGGAGATAGGGGAGATGGAAAACACCACAGAGGGTGCAAGGAGGAGGGAGCCAAACAGAGAGGAAGCAGGTGTGCAGAGGGGGTTCAAACAGTAGGGAACAAACAGAAGGGGCAGACAGGTACACTCAACAGTACAAAGGGTACCCCAAGCGGAGTGGGGTCCTACAGAGTGGGAGAGAATCTAAAAAGGACACAGATCACAGTAAAGCAGTAACCACAGTGTGGGTGGGTTAGAGAGTGGGAGAGAGCCTAAAGAACACAGATCACAGTAAAACATTAACCACTGTTAATGGTGGGGGGGATAGAGAGAGGGAGAGAGACAAAAGGGCACATGTCACAGTACAACAGTAACCACAAAAGAGGGGACATAGAGAAAAGACAGAGAACATAATGTATGTCTAATCACTGGAAGGGGAGAGCCTAAGATTGACCAGGGACAATGTACCTTATGTCAGATAGTTAAGCTGAAGTACGAGCAAAGGCTGATAGGTTTATGAGAGAGCAATAGTGGATGCTGCCCCTACCCGCACCTTTCTTCCCTTTCGGACGCAGATGGTCGACAGCTGCATCTGTGCCACCAAGCACCTGCGCCACACAACACCAAAGCCTTGTCCTGCAAGGGCTTTGTCGCAGAGGGCCTGATCTTTGGTTCTTAGAGGTTTGGATGTGTGGACGTAGGAGCAGCGTATTACACATCTAAGGGCAGCTTCTCTTGCGCACCTGCATCGCACAACACCACAGCTTTGTTCTACAAGGGCTTTTACGCAGAGGCTCTGATCCTCGGTTCTTAGGTTTGGATGTGTGAACATAGGTGCAAAGTATTACATATCGATGGGTAGTATCTTCTGCGCACCTTCGTTGCACAACACTGCAGCCTTGTCCTGCAAGGGATTTGCCATTTTTTACTGGCATAGCCAACAGGAATATGTTCTTATATCGTAATACTGGCATATATTGATGCAAACTGCATGAACATTTATGTGCACAACAAGCATGAAAATATTTCTTTATATGGACATATATTGTGGGCAAAGGCATCATGAAAATGCATATGTAAATGTGCATGTGATGTGCACTGTTGGTGACTTGCACTGAATTTATTTTACACAAACCAATTGCAAACTGTGCGGCTTCTTACACAATTATTCACAGGAAATGTGCTGCAAAGAGCACAATTTTAACCCATTATTGTTAATTTTCTCTAGGGGACACTTCAATGAGTGTCCTTTGGTTGATTAGGGCACACTCACTGTGCTCGCTCACTGCCAAATATTCATGTGAAACATGTATGCCCCTCTAATTAAAACTTTCACCAATGACCACTGAACTAAATGCCCACTGTCATTTCCCAAAACAAGTTATTGTTGTTTCTTCTGTTGTCCCAGATATAGTATGCTTTTCAATAGATCTTTCATCAGGTTTATCTAGAAGCAAGCAGTAACTGTAACAAATGCTCATATCACTGTAGAAACCTAGCAATAGTGGAAGTGCAATATTTTGCTTGAGTTAACCATTGGGCGATAATTGCTCTTGTGCAAATCTAGGGTGGTAATACTGAAACTGGTGCAAATGCAACTATTATATCACTAGTGATGCCTTCAAAATATTTGACCACAGAGCAATGTTCACCCTAGGACTAGAGAAAAGAGACTTGCCCTACACTCTCTCATTACTTTTTCTACCATCTAAAAATAGGTGCACACTCTCGGAAGTCAATTCTTCCTCTTTATTATTATTGCTTCCTCAGCATGTGGCTTATCAATTACAGTCAACGTTCCTTCTTAATGTTAAAAAATACAATCTAATATAAAGATTGATATGTTTGTGTGTATATCTGTTCACACTCTTATATTTCCTGAATCAAATTCCTCTCTTAAAATGATATCATTCACCTGAGCTTGCAAATTGATAAGCATGTCTTGGAGGTCAGGTCATCACCCTGAACTTCTTTCGTCAGTAAAACGGTTTCAGCAGAATAAGTATCACTATCCACTTTCTTCAGGACTCTATAACTTTAACATTAATTATCAAGTTTCAAGCATTTTAAAAAAAAGAAAACATTCTTCTTCATGTCTTAATCTCCATTTTATTTTCAGGGGAGAGCGGTTCTTGTTTCCCTATACAGGCGTCTTGTTTTCCAGGTTCCCTAGAAGGGAATACATAAAAAGGGGAACCATCACTATATATCTCTGAGTTCATCGATTCAGGGCACCTTAAGTCAACTTGTGTTTTGCCCCGGCGTTCTTACCTGTTCCTGGCTGGTCTTAAATGTTTCTTTTTTGTTTTTCAGGTCTTCAAGTGTGTGTCTTACTCTGTCCACTGGTCCTGTAAATAGTCAGCCAGAGACTCAGCATTCTATTCTGGTTTATGGACATTCCCACTCCTCCTTAACTGGCTGTACTACCATGATGTTTTCTACATTTATCTTTCAACCAATATTGAAGACAGTTATGCCACGTAATATAGGCGGTTAATGTTCTGCCATAAAGATCAGTCTGTGGGTGCTTTTTTAATACCGCCGGCCTCTATACTCAATCGTTTTGGCCAGAGAGCATTCTGGGAATTGTAGTTTTTCTACTGTTGGGCCCTTCCCACGTTTCCCCAATAGAGATGGAGAGTCAGGGTGTTATAAAGAAAATACAGACTTCCAAGTGGGTGTGTCCCATTATAGTGGTTAAAAAGGCAATTAGACAAATACGACTCTGCATTGACCTCAGACACCTCAATAGTATGATTGTCGCAGAAATATTTCCTATTCCAAGGATTGATGATTTGTTGGTGGGTGTGTCAGGTGCAAAAGTGTTTTCAATACTTGATTTGAAGCCAGCTTATCACCAAGTAGAACTTCACAGGAACTCCAGAGATCTCACAGCTTTTATAACCCCCATAGGATTGTTCAGATGTGTAAGAATGACTTTCTGACTAGTGTCCGCTGCCCGTGTGTTTCAAAACATAGTGTATAAGCTGTTGGAGGGTGAAGTAGGCGTAATGTGTTATCAAGATGATGTCCTAGTATGTGGATCTGATGAGAAAGAACATGATGTGAGACTCAAGAGAGTTCTGAGAATTTTAGAAAAGGCTGGATTAAACATTGCTAAGGAAAAATGCACGTTCAGAACTGAGAGGGTAGTCTATGTTGGCCATGAGATTTCTGGAAGTGGAGTCAGACCCAAAGAAGATGCCATAGAGGCGATTAAGGACATGTTGGCTCCCAAGAGTTTAGTTTATTAGTTAAAGTGGGCGTCTAACCCTGGAGGTATCTGGGCGCTTACACAAATTTGAGTCGTTGCAAGAATATTTACAGGTACATCAATCAAACAAACCGGAAGCAATGAGAAGACCATGTTACAGATTGGTCAGCAAAACAACAATGATGTTACAAGCAGGAGTCTGAGGAACAGTGAAACTGAGGAACAGTCCTCACAACAGTTATGATCAGGAGACATACGGTAAACAGCGACTCAAAAGTAGACCAGAATTAGTTACATAAGAGCGGTAATAAATAGGGAAGTTGAGGTGTGAGTTAATGTTGCTGGGAGAATAGCAAGTCTTTCACCTTGGATCTGATAGTCCAGAAGCAAGGTTCGGCTCTGATGGTCGGTGGTAGAGCATTGCAATGCTTACCCACTAGAACCGAAAAACTGGCTCCCCCTGCGGTTTTCAAGTTAAACTTAGAGGTTTCGAAGCTGTGAAGGTATGAGGATCTGGTTGGTCTCGAGGGAAGGTTCCTCGAGAATTTGCCAGTCAAGTATCTGGGAGCTGTGTTTGAGAGGCATTTATGCGTGATGACTAGCCTGCGTTGCAGAATTCTAGCTCATACTGGAAGCCAATGTGTGTCACGTCTGATTGCAGATATGTGGTTGGTGCGTGGATT
The DNA here is from genome assembly GCF_040938575.1 of Ambystoma mexicanum. NCBI lineage: Eukaryota > Metazoa > Chordata > Amphibia > Caudata > Ambystomatidae > Ambystoma > Ambystoma mexicanum. Next base: position 553,802,922 of record NC_090922.1, read on the forward strand.
ATTCAGGGCAGATCTCAAGGCGTTGTTCTGCAGAATTTATAATCTGTTCAGGTTAGCTCGGCAATACCAATGAATAAGGTGTTACAATGATCCAGCTTTGATAAAATCAGGGCCCTGGCTAGTGTGAGGCAGTTTAGCGTGAATAAAAAAGGGTTTGCATGTATTGATTAGTTTGTTGGTGTAAGCTGTGGTATTAACTTGTCTTTTCAGGGAGAGTGTGAAATCTAAGTATATGCCTAAGGTTTTAACTCCCTTAGTGACTTTGATGAGGTTCCCATCGATGATAAAGGTTTTGTAGCGTGGATCAAATCGGCTCAGGCGCGTTTGTGAGCCAACAATACAAAGTTCTGTCTTATCGTCATCAAGAAAGAGGCTGTGAGCCGCCATCGCAGCCTAAATTTCCAAGTCGATCTCATTTAATAATTTGGAATCTTTGTCGTAGCACCCAGTGACCATAATGAGGACCTGGTTGTCATCAGCGTAATTCGTGTGACACCCATGTTATCAAGACGATCAAAGAGAAGCTTAGTGAGTAAATCTGATGTATTGTCTTTTTTAGGATTTATTGAATTCTACAGGAAATTTATTAGAGGATTGGCAGATAAAACCAGGAACATGAGGAGACTGACACGAAAAGGGGTCAACTTTAAGTGGGATGAGAAATGTGAAGCAGAATTTAAAGATATAAAGCTGGCAGTAGTTAATGCTCCCATTTTGTCAGGATTCGAGGAAGGCAGAGAAACAATTATTTTTGTTGATGCTAGTGATCATGGTCTTGGTGCAGTTTTGATGCAACAAGATAGAGTGGCACTACATACCATCGCGTTTGCTTCCAGAAGCCTCAAGGACCCGGAGACCAGGTATTCAGTTGTAGAGAAGGAAGCCCTGGCATGTGTGTGGGAAGTAGATAAATTCAAGAGGTTTTTGTGTGGGAGAGAATTTGTGGTATGTACCGACCACAAACCGTTGGTGAGCATATTCTCTAAGAAAGGATTAAAGGGTGTATCTTGCTGCATAATGAAATGGGTGAGTTCCATGCATGGTTTAAGGGTTTGCATGTTACACATTTCTGGTGAAAATAATGTTGTGGCGGATGCTTTGTCGAGATGTGTGGAAAAAAGCAAAAGTGATTTACGAACTATGAGTCTAGATGAAGATTTATTGGACATTTTTCAGGTACAGAACAGCATTCAGAGGACTGAGTGGGATGCTGCATGTAATGAGGATGAGGTATAAGAAGGTTCTCAACATGGTAAATAATAACAATGTTAGAGGACAAGAAATTGGTGCAGAGGGTTTTGCCAAAGTGAAGGAAGAATTATGGGTAGAGAATAACTATTTGTATCATGGGCAGCAATTAGTAGTTCTGATTGGTATGTGGAATGCTGTTATCGATTTAGCCCATGTGGGACACTTGGGAGTGGCAAGAAAGAAGGGACTAGTGAGAGCAGATTTTTGGTGGCCAGGATTAGATAAAGAAGTGGAGGCTCAGGTGGTGTTGGCCTGCTCTGAGTGCATAGAGGGAGACAAAGGTCTCACTGTTCAAAAGGTTCCTATGGTTGTTTAGGACAGTCCCAAGTAATCCTGGGATGAGGTTGCACTGGATTTACTCGGTCCCTTTAATATAAGGAGATCTAGAGACACTTATATACTAGTTGTTATTGATATTCTTTCAAAATGGCCCGAGATATGTGTCCTGAAGGAAATTTCAAGCTTCAAAATAATTCAGGTTTTGCTACAATTGCTCTGGAGGGAAGGTTAACCTAAAAGATGAATTTCAGACAATGGCACACAGCTTGTGTCCAAAGAATTTAGAGAATTTTTAAAGAAGTATGGGGTTGAACAAGTGAGCACAGCACTTTATCATCCTCAAGGGAATGGTTGTGTTGAGAAATTCAATAGAATGATCATGGAAGCAATAGGGATTGCAGTGGCTACGGGAGATGATTGGTTGAGGACCATAATGGAGAGAATGTTTCAATATTGTCTGGCTCCACACAGTGTCACAGGTGTGTCCCCATTTGAGGTTTTAAGGGGAAGGTACCCCAACACCCACCTGTGTCCTGGTTGGAAGGGGAGGTGAAAGATGGTCAATGTAGATGTGGATAGGCAAAGAAGAATATTCAGTCTCACTGTGCCGACACAAAGAAAAATGCACACTGCTAAAGTTGCATATTTATTATGATTTGAAACAGCCTGTTTCAAATCATAATAAATCTGCAACTTTAGCAGTGTGCATTTTTCTTTTCAAATCATAATAAATCTGCAACTTTAGCAGTGTGCATTTTTCTTTTCAAATCATAATAAATCTGCAACTTTAGCAGTGTGCATTTTTCTTTGTGTCGGCGCAGTGAGACTGAATATTCTTCTTTGTCTTTGAATACAGTGGTGTACTCGGGCAAGGAACCCACAACTCCCAGTCACCTGCAGCCCTCCCAGCACTGATTTCACGGTGCAAGCGCAGTGTTCTACCTTTTGGGGGTTTTTTTGCCCATATTTCTTTTCATTAGAAGTGGATAGGGTGAGGGACATAATGCAAGTAAGTGGTAGCAAAGCTAAGTGCAGGTATGATTGGATAAATTGTTGCTAGAAGCTAACGGTCATTGAAGTTGATTGTTCAAAGTTAAGTTGCCAACCAAGGTACATAAAGGTTCTCCGGTATTTTCGGAACCCAAACTAGTAGTGACAGATTTTGGTTCATCTGTATTGGTGGAGGGTGGAGCTCTATGGAACAAAGAAAGAGTGATAATTGTCAAAAATGGTGCTATGAATAAGGAGAAGGAGAGATGAAGTGGTCAAGATTGCTGGGCAAGTTTTGTGGACAAGCACTGGTGCTTGTATGCATGTTTCAAAATGTAATTCTATTTCATAAGAGGTCAACGTTTATATTTTAATTGTTGCATTCGGAAAGAAGGGAGGTGTTAGGAAAGGATCTATCTCTCTTCTTTCCCACGCCTTAGTTTATCATGTGGAGCCTAGACTCCACATGGATGATATCACACATTCCCAGGCTTAGTGGTTCTTAGAACATCAACACCTAGTTACTGTGTCTAAGTAAACGTGTTATCGTTATTTTTTATAGTTGAGAATGTGAGGGGCATTAGAAGCTCCAGTTAAGGTGAGCTGCCAGGAGCTACCTGAGGCTGGGGTTTGTCTTTAGGATAATACTGAATAAACTCCTATTGCCAATGCTCGCTAATTTTGGCCTCCTTTTATGTCATGTCTTCCTCATCATAACAATAACCTCTACTGTTTTGACCATGTTTGACCACTATTAGGATCCTTAATCATGTCCTTCACTGTTTTGCATGCCAAACTTAAGATATCCCACACCCTGTTCTTTAAGAAGGGGCTGATCTGCCTAGTCTCCTCCTGGAGCACCACTACAAACAGGGAATTGGCCTGTGGATATTTAACAGAACAATGCAATTGTAGCAATCTCCAATTCACACTGACCTTTGGAGATTTCAGACCAAGCGCATATTGGAGTGCAGTGATAGGAAGAGACTTGGGGAGGCATAGCACTTTCTTCCAGAGTCTCCCTTGCATATGCTTGAAATTAAATTCCAAGTCTGGGTCTCAATATCAGTGCCATATAAAAAGGTAAGTATTGCTTTGCCTTTATAGAATGTTATTAATGGCAATACTTTATTTACTAATGCCTCATCACCATCGTACTCTTCATCCTTAAAATTCTCGGCTGTGCAGCATATTTCCAGGTCCAGCAGCACCTCGTGAACAACCACATCCTGGGCATCTTCCAATCAGGCTTCTCTCCAACGCACAGAACCGAAACCACCTTACTGGACCTAAAAAACCAGCTAGACAATATGAAAGACTCAGGCAAACTCGCTCTGCTCCTCATGCTGGACCTATCAACAGCATTCTACCTCGTCAACCACCAGACACTTTGCAACCACCTCACCACAACAGCAAACTTCTCCCCATCAGCAACAGACTGGATCAGATCCTTTCTAACAGATAGATTTTCCCGTGTCTTTATGGACAGCCATGCTGCCCCGCCGACACCAGTAACCTGTGTAGTCCCAGAAGGGTCCTGCATCTCCCCAATCCTGTACAACATTAATACCAAACCCCTTATTGATCATCTAGATGGCCTTGGCATATCCTACACAAATTATACCGACAACACCCAAATCCTCCTCCCCTCTCTGGTTCCTATCATCTTGATGCCACAAACATCAACTCAGTTTATGACATTGTCCAAAACTGGATGGCAACCCATCAGTTATGCCTCAAGGATGACAAAATAGAGATCATAAATGTAGGCCCGCACTCCACCCTTCACAGCATTGACCCAGCTTACAAAGCATTTGACATTGACAGCAACCGGATTCATACATCTTCTGCAGCCAAAACCCTGGGCATCTACATAGACGCCACCCTTGACCTTGCATGCCAGGTCAACACCATTGCTTCCTCTGCTGCCTTCACCGCAAAACTATTGAACGCCAGTAATCCATTACTCACCACAACCAACCGACTCACCATAGCCAGAGCCATAACCAGAGCCAAAAATGGATTATTGTAGCTCTCTCTTTGTAGGAACCTCCAAACGCAACTTGTGCAAGCTGCAAACCATCCAAAACAATGCCCTCTGAGCAGCCCTAGGCTTGTCCAAACACAACCACGTCACAAAGGCTAGGAAAGACACCCACTGGCTCCCAATTCATGAAAGGATTCAATTCAAGACCTTCTCCATTGTACACAGGTGTACCACAAATACTCCCCCGGCCTACCTATCACAATAGGTGGAGAAATACACCCCCCCCTTGTGCTCTAACATCCACAAACAGCCATTTCCTCAGAGTGCACTCCTTCACCAAAAAGACAGCAGGAGGAGAAAGCTTTCCTGTCATCGTCGCCAAGCTCTGGAACAATCTCAGCATCACCCTGAGAAAGGAACCCTCCTACTGGACCTTCAGAAAAAAACTACTAAATATGTGGCTTTTTCACCTAAAAGATCCCCCAAGGTAACTAAGACATTCAGATACCTGATTCCCCCTCCTCCACCTGTGCTCCTCAGAGCAAGACTTTTAAGACACCATGACACGCTCCCTCCATGTTCTGTTTTCTAGTTTGTTTCTTGCATTCTCTGTACTTTGTATTTTATTTTTTTCTCACAATGTAACTAGCGCCTAGATACACAAGGGTTCAGTGTGATGCAACAAATGCAAAATTAAATAAATAAATATGGAAAACTTACAATATGAACCTTTGATTTTCTTCATTTGACATGAAATTTGGTTCACCTTGGCATTTAGCCTCCCCCCTGCCAATGTCCTGTTGGATGAGATGCCAAATGAAAGCCAAGGTAAGTACATTCCCCTGTCAAAGAGATGATTTGCGAATTCAGGTACCATCTAACACCAACCCTTTTTTATGTTGGATTTCTAAACCTCATAATCTGAGTCTTACTAGGATTTGTTAGAAGCTAATTTATTTCTGCATACCCTGTTATCACCATCAACAATCATTGTATACCTCGAGGCCTAAAGTCTAAGACAAGGTTGCCATCAGCATATGCTAGTCACATGATCTGACGAGTAAAATCTTTGGGCTAGATAATGTATACTCGCAGAAAGAATCATTCATGTCAGCCAGATACAAGATAAACTGTCATGGTGCAAATATTCAACCCTGCCTTACTCCCCTCTCTGTATTTATCGGGCTTGACAGATGTCCCTGAGTATCCAGCCTGACCTGAATGGTCGTGTTTTGGTGGAGGTAAGCAATTATTGCTAAAAGGCCACGGGGAATTCCCCACAATCTTACTTTTCCCCAGAGACAAGATCTATTTATAGTGTCAAAGGCTTTGGAAAGGCCAATCATGGCCATAAATAGAGGGGAGTTTCATGTCTTCCAGGAGCTATACCGCAACAAGTTTACAATAAGGCCTTTGAGAGGGGTTGACATAACCTTCCTGAAGCCTATTTGGCATTTATCCAAGATGCTGTTTGGTTCAGCCCAGCCTTCCAATTCCAAGAGGATAGCCCAGCAAAAATCTTAATAGCCACATCAAGAAGGGCAATCGGTCGATAGTTGGTGGGATCAGTCCGATCGTACGTCTTGTAGATTGTTATAATAACAGCCGTATTCCAAATCTCTGGGCAGCACCTCTGGGCAATAATGTTTTTAAAGAGAAGAAAAGGGACCATAGGCCATGAGGCCAGATCAGATTTAAGAATCAGATTTGACAGACCATTAGGTCCCACTGCTCTCGATGCAGATGTTTTTTTTTTTAATAGACTTTCCACTACCTCCAGCGAAGGACTGAGATTCCAAGGAACATTAGAATGTTCATTGGTCACAACCTTCCCTGGATTACAGAAAAGCGTCCTGAAATGTAATAACCAAACCTATTCAGACACACAGTTACATTGGCCTTGTATTTGGTAAGCTTTCCGCCCATTTACTAACGACCAAACATTTCTAGTGTTTTTTTTCATTTAAGGGTGGTCAGCATAGATTCACCTTGTTTTTGGAATCTTAATAGTCTATTGGATCTATTCCAATTCCTAAACGTTGACAGAAGTCATGTTTTTTTCAACATCATCTCTGAACTAGACATTGAAGATTTTTTCTAAGATTCTCAAGTTTTTCTGAATTTCTATTTTCTGGACCAGGTTTCCGACCAAAACTGTATTGATGTTTTGTCAGCAATATTTTCACACCAAATTGAGGACTATCCAGATCCCAAATAAAGGTTCTAAAACATTTGGGGTGTCAAGCCATGCACAATTACTCTGGGCATAACAACATTACAGTTTCTTTTAATTTATTATTTAACTTACGTCTGTCACCCACAAACCTAGCCAATCTGTTGCACCCCTGATTTACTACTAGTTCTGTCTGTTGGCACCTTCTCAACGCATCACAATCACAGGCCAATTTAAGAGTTAGCATGTTATGTTTTTTTTCTTTCTGGGCATTATCTCCATCTTGAAACATCTAGAAACACATCTCCAGACACTATGATGTAATCTATAATATACTTAGATCTGTCATTTTCCCATGAGGGGGCAGGAATTAGATCACACTCTACACTTCCATCACAAAGGAGCAAATCCCACTCTTTAAACAAGTGATGCCAATTCTTTCCATTTTCCACGGCCAAACCGTTATTAATTTCCAAAAGATTTGTAGGGCGACAATGTGAATTTTAGTCGCCTGCTATGAGTGTGCTAATAGCTTCTTCCTAGGATAATCCCTCAGCCAGAACCTCCATAATCAACTCCAAAAACTTAAACACCTTGGGCTATAATAAAGATTAGAAAAAGTAGGCATCTCAACGTGCCTTCTGAATAAAAGTACAATTTAGATACAAGAATTCCATAGCGATTGCACATTAATTTTGACACTTTCATTATTTTGGCATTCCTTGAAGCTATAAGCAGGTCTCCTTTGGGACGACCCACTACATTGCCAAACGCTAACTGCCCTAATATTGTGAAGCCATCAATTCTTAACTCAGATTGCAACCATGTTTCCTGCAACAGAATTAGATCATAAGTTCCAAAGAAGTCACTACTGGTGGATTCATTCATAAAACTTCCATAACCCCTTGTATTCCAGCTAAGAACAGTAATGTCCCTCTTTATTAAATCAAAGCATTATTTGCCTCTAGCTTCTGAAATACTTCAGTCAAAATAACCAGTGACAAGGAGCTTACATTGTTGTGAAAAGTCAAAGATCCCTTGTTTTCAGATGGACCCGGCATTTCGATATTCCACCCTAATTTCCATAATGCCCACCCTCCTGCTTATTAGACTGCTTTCCTCCTGCATTAGATTTACTTTTCATGTTTTTTTTTTTTATGACACTTTAAATCCCATATATAAAAGATTTTTTGGAGCTGCTCATAGTGCATTTACTCCTGAAAGAGAATGTAGACCAATCTCCACTATGTCAGTACGGTTTTCATGTGGGAAGTGTATGTAGTTTAAGTCATGTGTGTATAGCAAAGATAGCTCTGGGGATTGCTTCACAGTCTTCAAAATTGTCTGTCTATTCAGGATGAATTGCTTTTTCCCTTGTTCTAGATGTTGCAGCCAAACATGCGGACGAACAAAGAAGGAGTTAGAGAATTTGTCTTCATCCAGTTGTATGTCTGATGATTGTTTATTTCCCATATCCAAGCCCCCTATATTAGCTGGCTGTTGAGGGTTGCTTTGTTTATTTATAGGCTGAGAAATCTGTAATTGAGTAAATGTGCTGACCGTACCATCGACCACTGACTGCTTTTATGCTGGATTACTTTGAGCTGTTGATTGGGCACTTAATGCGACTGAAGAAGACTTGTCTTTACTTATCTCCACATACATTATTGGGACCCATCGCACAGCAGAAGCTTTCTGAGCTTGCAAGACAATGGGCCTCATTACGACCCAGGCGTTAAGGGTTAACGCCGTCGTTAACCCTTAACGCCTATTCTGATTTTAACGGCTGCTCTTAGCAGCCGTTAAAATCCATGGCGCTAACCTGCCATGATGCCAATTACGCCACCGTAATTTACGGTGGCGTAATTAACGCCTTCCCCACTCCCATTATGCCCTATGGGGCAAAAATGGGAATGGGGAAGGGAAAATGGGAAATGGGGATTTACCGCCCCACTCACCTTGGAATGGGGCGCAATTAGCGCCTGGGTCGTAATGACCCCCAATGCCACTTGGACTTGGCATCTCTCATTGAGTTTGAGCATTCCAGACACATGGCTTAGAAAGATTTCCACTATCTGTTTGCTGTCCCAAGTTCTTTTGTCTAGGAGTGGTACCCGCATTAAGACTTTTTGATGATTGCAATTCAATTATTTCAACCAGGGCATCTGAACTGGAAGACATTTGTGTTGCTGTTGACCGAGAGCTGCTCAGGGTCTCTCTCAGTGGCCTCATGTTTCACCTAGGCATTTGGATGCCAGTGTCAATCTTTGAAGGGCAAACTATATTTTGTAACCCTTTTTTCAAATTTCTCTTAGCTGCTGTAGTCTTCCTGCAGTCAGCCTGTTCTTCTGGGGTAATTAAATTTATCAAGAGATCTAGGAATCTCAAGTACTTCCTGGAACTCTTAAAGTTTCTTACCTGCTTCTTTTTTCTCCAATTTTGCTTTTTTAACACATTTTCCACTTCATTTGCCTTCAACAAAGATCCTTGGTCTACTTCTGAGCCAATTATTACTCCATTCGACTGATCGCTGTCTGGATCTTCAAACAGTAATATTTCAGATACTGCAAGTTCCGAGGTTGCTTCTGTCGGTTGAATTCTCTTTTCAGGAAAGGATTATGCCGGCATTAATTAACTTCAATTAATGCCCTGACGTCTTGAGCTATATTTACATGTTTCACACCCTTAGCCAGCTGATATTTGCAGTGTTCAGGTTTATTAACTTGCACCTTTATGAGGTTGGGATGTGTTTCGAAAGTTAATGTTAGAGCAAGGACTTTTTTGATTTAGGTCTTCCAAAGTTGCAGATGTTTCTCTTAGAAAAATATTGGCGGTTGATCTTTGCTTTTCTATGAGGTTCTGTAATGTGCCCAAAACTTTTTTTTGTCTCACTGGACTGTAAGACATTCACAGAGGAATTTAGGACTAGGTTTAAAGCTGAGATTGATGGAGAGGTTAATTTAACTCTATCGTCCATATCTTTAAGTGTTTCATGCAACACTTGCCGTGATGTGGCCTCTGGAACGTGTATCAAGCTAATTGCCAAGTGTTGTGTTAGAAATGAGGCATGTTCGATCATACAGTCCATTTGAGACCCACCTCTGGAATCGGTTTCACTAACATCAACAGTGCTAAGGCCAGGTAGGGGTGGACTGTAACCTTTCATCCTTGGAAAATCTTCCAGAAGGCTTCTATTTAAAATCCCCAAGCAAAAACTCCATGGTATCTTTCACCAAATGATCCTTCCTACTAGTTGAATTTGAGGCCAGATTTAAGAAAAAGTCCTTCATTACTCAAATTCAGAGGATGGTATTTTGTTTTCTACTCCTGCCAATTGCGTTAATTGAAACAAATCCTCCTGCGTATCATGATGGACTAAGACTTGGGTGTGTACTTTATGTTGAACGGGTAGTTCTGCAGGTTGGTTTGCGGGTATTAAATTAACTTTCTTAGAGATTTTTAGAACACTTTTAACATCCCTTATTAAGGGCCTCATTACGAGTTTGGAGGCACCCATGCCTCCAAACTCGGGTCCAGGTCTGTGGTCCCTGAATGGGGAAATACTGGGCCATTCCGACCTTAGAGGGCCCGGTATTTCCCCATTCAGGGAACCTGGACCCGGACCATCCCCATTCCCATTTGAGACCACATAGGGCTCAATGGGAATGGGGAGCATGCTAACAATGGGCCTGTTAATGACGGGCCCGTTGTTAGCAGGCTGGTCCCCTTGCAGGACCCGCAAAGGACGTCTGGTCTGACCAGACGTCCAGAGCGGGTCCGGCGAGGGGACCTCGTAATGAGGCAGTACGAGGTTAACGGCACCGGCAACTTTACCGGTGCTGTTAACCCCTTACCGCCTCACTTGTAATGAAGCCCTAACTCTATAGTAGCATTCAAATTCGATGTAAACATTCTTGGAGTCGATGTAGTAGATGTTGTGGTAAGTTTTTTTTGTGATGAAGTTTTCCCGTCCAGGAGCGTGTGTAATGACCTCTGTTATTTGGCTCGGGATTACACACACTGGTGGCACATCCTCAGATGTACTCATCCTTGCTGGCGGCAGTAGTCCAAGCCAGGGAAGGTTGACTTTTTGAGTGTCCGGCATCTGGCATCCTGTGTACAGCATTTCCGGGTCAGTCGATTTCACAGTCAAACAAAGAGCAGATAAGACTCTGAGCGAGTCAGCGGGCTCTTCGGCAGCTACAGTGGCTGCCATTTGCATTTGTCTGTTGCACTCTGCTTTTTTAACACCACAGGAACTGGAAGAGATCGGTCTTCTCTTTGCCTCTTCTCCCAAACATTGCTTGCCACTCCTTAAATCGCACATACAAGGTTGATCTGACCAAAATGTAAGACACAACGTCTTGGTATTATATGTACAATCTATCATTGGTACTGTTAGCGACTTGTGAAGTTAAGTGGCTTGGGTCACTCGGGGGCTCAAAGGAAATCCCACAGTCACCCCTGAGATTGATCCACAGCGCTCTGCACAATTTTTATAAGAAAGCCAAAATATCACTTTGCTTCTTTTTTGTGCTTCATATTTTGAACAGCAAGCCCCTTGGTATAATATATTGTCGGGTAGGCTCTGGGCGTAATGGGCGTGCGTCCGTGATAATCAACAGTTCGAGAAGTATTCAAGTCACACTCCGATAGAAATGAGAATTGAATATAGCGCATGCTCCAACAACGCAAAGCCTGCCTAACAGTCTTACCTAACCTTACTGCTCGCCACTCGCCCACCGAAACACCAAACCGCTGCTGGCACTTGCTTGAGCTATCATTTACTGTGAGCGCGCAAACACGAGCACGTGGTTCTGAGTTTTATTGTTTTTCAAGAAAGGTGAGGATCCCGTAATTAGAGCAGGTACGAGGAAAAACACGCAGCCACCACCTTCAAACCGCTGCTGACACTTGAGCTCACAGTTGCTGTTCATTTTCTAGGCGTTTGCAAATATTGTATATTTATTTTGCTTTGTATTTCCCTATATCTGCATGCACCATAATGACCCTCGTATTACACTGTTGTTTAAATGCGACCATATTTGGGGTTCTATGCAAGTTATACAGTCAATGCTATCTTTTAAAATTGACCAGAACGTTCTGATAATGCCAATAACGTGTTTGGACAGGGTTTCTCATAGGTGTTAAAAACTAGTTCCACAGCAGAATACATTCTTTCTAATGAGTAATTCTTTTCTTTTCAACATTGGAAAAACGCTGAGCTGGCTATCTGTTTGCCTAAGTAATGGGGCCAGATGCCACTTATAAATTTCACATATCCTGTGGCTGGGCAGATAACGCAATTCAGCCTTCCAAGGTCCATTATTACATTAGCACCTGTTATTGCAGAGCCTAGAAGCTGGAGGAATCCAGCATGAAACACTATATAAGATTCCTCCTGAGAATGATGGGACTGGGGAATTGGTTGATTACTTGAGACCCTGTTAGCGCAGTGGGACTGCAAGAGGTGGATGTTGTCATGGCTAACCCTGTGAGTAGATGCTAAAATGTGCCCTCTGACTGCAGGTGGCGTGTCGACTTCTCCACCCATTGGAGACATCATCGGATCAATTCTTGGCGCTGCCGTTGGAGCCGCATTGCTCACCACTGCTGCCGTTCTCCTTTACAAGAAACACTGCAGCTTGGAGAGCAAGAGGCCACCAGAGCCCATCCCGCCACCTCGAAATGACCTTCACATGGCCAACCACAGGACGAGTGAGTACCCACATCTGTAACTAAAACAGACCAAGCTCATTCTGTATAGTTGGGGCATCAGTGTGCCTAAAAGAGGAACAAGAACATGTCCCAATGTAAGGGAACTCGCGTCCCCTGCACACGATCATGGGGGCTTACCTGTCCCGCAAAGGACGGAATAGACCGGTAAGTCCCCATTGAACCAGGGCGGACTCAGTACCGGTATTGGAGGTAGTCATGGCGCTAATGTGTACATTGCACATATTCTCACCTTACAATCAGATCAATGTAGTATGAGTTGATAGGCTAGGAGTCTAAGAAAGTTCAATGGTGGACAGATACATCGCTATGAAGCTTGAAAGCATCAGTGTGCCTGATCAACTCATCTCACGGCGGGGCAGGCTTTGAAAGAGCAGAAGGAAACATATGAATAACATTGGAAACTAAAAGTGCGGCTGCTGGGAAGTAAATCTGCCCACATTCCTGAGAGAGAATAACATACCATGTTATTAGGTTTTGTACTACAGACCACTGTCATTTGGTTGGTGTCTATGCACTCAAATGCTCAATGCTCACATCCATGAGGTGAGTGCCATGTGCATGACATTCACTGTTAAGAAGTAGACTGGCATGATACACTCCCGAGAGAAGTACATACTCACATGCCTGAGAACGGAAAGCAATGTGATGACACCCTGTGACAGCTAATGTCAGCAAACATTGAACGTGACTTTCCAGTGTAGGCACATTCTTTTGGCGATGGGCACTGATGTTACTACATCCCTGCGGAAGGCTAAAGAAGTTATTGGGGATACGAAGATGTCAGGGAACATCACAAATTTCTTCAATATCTAGACTTGCCCCGCATCAAAGCTTTTATTTTTAAATTTGGGGGGGCCTTCATACCCCCCCCCGTTTCCTACACTTTACTTCTACCCAACCTGTAATGGTCAGTATGTTGCAGACGTTGTGTTGGGACCTGCAGTGGGTTGAGATGCACTCCTTTAAAAAAAATTCAAGAGCTTGTGAATGTAGCACAACATTGATCTACGTGATCACTGCATGCCCGAAAAAAACGCAAACGGAAATTCCGAATGCAAAAGTTCTGGAGCCCCGGGATCACACAATCCTGGCCTTGCGACTGCGGGGACACCCATGCAACCCCAATCTCCTAATACTGTACTGGGGGAGCGGAGCACATGCCTGTAACCTCCGATCCCCTTGTGCGCTATAACAGGGATTCAGCATTTTCATTTACTGCTAAGGCGCAGCAAACCTATTTTTTTTTTCTGTATTTTGGGGTAATACTAAACAAAAGCCAGATGCTTGGTGGCTTTACACCGAATCAATGGTAACACAGAACTGAGGCTCGCGGATTATGCGTGACTGAACTTGACGCTTTATATCGCACTCTCCACAAATCTAATCGCACCATTATATCTGAGGGCGAGGCACTGTAGATCAATTAAAAATCATTGCATTTAATGCCTTCTAAATTGCAAAACCAAGGAAGGCAGCATTTGACACCCAAATTGCCTAATTCACTTGCTCAATCATCGGTCAGTCAGATTCGATAGCGGCCCTCAGAAATCACATTAAGGATATCTCGCAAACTGGTGGAAGTATCTCACTCACACAGAAAACCGGAGCTATGGCTCACCCAGTCACTGGTTCCATATCGCTGTGACATCACGCCTGTCAGGGCCAATGGTTTTGCCAATCACATACCTTGTACAATGCTACGTACAGAAGTTCTTATTTCCACTACCCTTCAGATCTCACCTATCCACAGCAGCGGCAAATGAGTAATGGGACTTGTGTTTAGTCGTGTCTTGTGAGAGGTAGAGGGGCAGTGAAGACGTGTTGGTAATTTATGGCATGGCATTTGATTCCAATTGAGATCTGATTGCCATCACTGGGACATAGCTTCAGGAAGATTGTACCTGGATATTGAAAATCACTAGACCCACTAAGTGCTCTACATTAAGAGAAAAAAGAACACTGGTGAAGGCATTATGAAGGATCGTTCAGGATATTACATCTTCTATTACACTATTGCGGTGCTGTAGGGAAGTTACACGTCTGCTTTCCTATCAAGATATAAAGCAGCCTATTCTAATGTATTCCGCTCCAAATGTAATGATTCTTAGAAGACATTATTGAAATAGTTAATCCGATTGCCACATAAAACGCCCCTATTGCTTGACCATGAGATTTAAATGATTGGCTTGAAAGCTCAAAGAATGTTTAACACATGGAACAGACTTGATGGAGGGAAATGTAACCTTGTTTTCACTGGAGCTCAGTCTTTCTATCGATCCCCTTTTAGGTCGTTTGTTCAACTTTTCCCTCGTTACCTTGGTCCCCTAGTCCTCTGCTATCCATGCACCTCACTTGTAACCCCCTCGGTGCACCCCGTTTGAACAGCACTCTGTTGATTTCCACCTAAGTTTGTGCTTCATAAATCCCATACATGCACGCAAACACAAGTCAGTGGGGCAGAGAGCATGACGGGGAAGCTTCCACTCTGCTTGACTGATCTCAAATGCAGGCAATGGCCACTGTTTCCTTATGTTCCAGGTGTCACCTCGGAGGGATACATCGATCCTAGAGAAATCCACGCTCCTCCACGCCCATACGAGACGCTTCCGCCCCTGGCAGAGGTGAGTGACAGCGTCATTCACGGCAGCAGAAGGGGACATCATTCAGACTGTAGTCTCTCAAGAGAGCAGGTGCCTGGGGGGGGCACCAAGGAAGGGGATAGAAATGATATGTAGCATGATTTTAGTATTTGGTATTGCTGGTAGTCATCCTTGCTTTTAAGCAGAGGAGGCATCAATAGATTCTAAAATGTCTGTTTACTGTTGTAACATCATACCGGTGCACAACATGTGCTAGCTGTGCATGGGTGACATCACGGAAGTCACAAAGAAATGCCTGGTCCTGTTGCTGATGCATGCAGCAGCTCCCGAACCTTGTCCGGGATCAACTAACAGTGGAGGACAAACTGGCATGTCCACAGAAACATCTCAGTCAGATGGGCAGCTAACAGACATGACTTCACTCCTCCACATCCTCCTGAATCAAAACTGAAAAGTCCAAGCCGGCCATTTTTTTGATGATGGGTTCATGAGTTGGGTGGGGGGGGTTGTTTATTTGATCTTGGTATTCTTTTTGTCTTTGAGCGTATACCTAAGGTCTTCTGTAGGAGATGTCTTGAACTTAGTGCCTTAATGGATGATGGGATGTCATAAAAAAGCCAAGGAAGCCAATGAGATGTGTGCTGCTATTGAAAGATAGTAATGCGTCCTCCAAAAATGTCCAAGTCTTCGTTTAGCAGTACATTTATAAGAACATGTTTGTTTATTGTATTACATACTAAGAAAAGATATGTCATATAATTCTAGTGGGTGTCCATCTCGCCTAATGCCCTCCGTTCTCCACCCCGAACCCCTCACACCCCTCAGTCCCTGGTGTTCAAATCCAATCTAGAATGGAGCAATTCCCCATTCAATAATGTGGAATAAGCAGGGCGCACCTTCAATGACACCGACACATGGTGAATCATACAGTACATGAAACAATTTTAAAAGGAATCTGTAATGATGTCAGACATTAAAAAGAATTGGTATCTTCCGGGTTTAGCCCCACTTCACATCCAGTGTGCTGTATCTAAGAAAACATATTTGATTAAGGTATCTGAAAAGCATTCCATTTAATACCACCTTTTAAGAGGTTCTGTAAAATTCCAATAGAAAGGAAATCCAAACAAGTTTAAATAAAATAAAAAAGAAATCTAAGTCCACACAACAAGTCTAAAAGAAGGTCTTTGGAAAAGGACAACATCTGGGATCTGCCAAAACATGCTTAAACTCCACGGCCCGATTCACAGAAGCGTTTTACAATGGTGCAATCCCATTGGAAAACGCTCCATGAATCGGGCCCTATGTGTTTCTAGATTGACGAATCCCTTATTCCGGATCCAGTTTTAGGCTGACAGAGCTATTCTGGTGTCGGCATTGAGACCCCATGCCAGCATTCAAATTAGCCAGAGCTCGTGGTCTTTTCAGAGCCACAGATGCTTTAGTTTTAATAGGCGTTTACTCCATACCGATGTTCAGTCTATTGGAGAAAAAGCCTTCCTGCCCCAGATGAGAAATCACCTCACAACATTATGTAGCATCCAGAACACTGCCATCGTGCCCACATTAGCGCAGCCTGCTTGCAAGCCCACACAAAAGTCAAAAGTGTGGCAGTGCTTTACAGAGAATAAACAACAACTTAATCTGTCTACATTCGCACTTTGACAGAAAGCAGTCTGCCGAGGGACTACAGGGTCCAATATTGGTATTATATCTATGTTGTTCCATATGCTGCTGCACCATACACAGACATCGGAAGAAGCCAAAAGGTCTTTGGAGCACCGTTCACTAGTCAAGCAACATACCTTCACCTGTCTTCACAATTCACCCTGAAAATATTTCAGGTGTGTCGTTGCTTTTGAAGGATACACTGAGCTGTACCCGCTGTAAACTACAAGTGCAAGCAGTAATCCATCTTTGCATTAGGCCAGTGTTTTGGAGGCATTAAGGAACATTGAGTCCCTGATGATTAGCTTTATGAACACATGCTTTAAAGAATAAAGGGCAGATTTTCATTGCATGCATTAGGGAAGGAGGAGTCACAGCAAACATCACAAGGAGGAGACTCTGCAAATGTGTACGAATGCCTTACTGCAGCCTGTAACATCAATTGGAGAAAGAATGCAGGAGCCAGGAAGAACACCAACTAGCCAATATTGTTCCAAGTATTACGGGAATGTCAAGCTCAGAAATGACACCATCAGTTGGCAGTAATTCACTGACAAGGACTGAAAGATTTGTGAGCAGTGCACACAATAACCTGTGGGGAGGAGAATCTGTGCGGCATCCTCCTGAGAAGCTCAGTCACCTTGAATGCAGGAACAGAAAGGGGACCATCAGTCCTACAGATGCTTGAAGCCTATTTACATAAAAGCAAAAGAAGGTATGACTTCAAGGTTTTGAATAATTCTTTACCTCTGGCATTGCTGAGGGCAACCTAAACAGATCAATCATCTTCAGCCTGTCAAGGCATTACAGAAACATGAAAGACCATATGTAAATGAGGCTTGGTCCCAACCCTAAAGGGGCAGTCAAGCATGAACTTGTTGGTAACCTCCCTTCTTCAAGAGACCACAAGCCACCCCAGCCATGTTTCACCATCATTGCGTCTCACCAGTGAAAGGTTGCTTAGATTTCGAGGAGCAGCGGGTTCATGATCCATGACTGGGCATAGCCAACCGTATAGGCATCACTGCATGTGATGGCTATATATTGCACAACTCACCATCTGGAAAGGATGATCACCCATTACATTATTGGTACATCAAGCAGTACATCTGTCCAGCGGCACACATGCCAGTTGCTGTTAAATTGCTAAAATGGGCCCTTCAAATGTGCAATCTGAAACAATGTTATGTGTAGGCAGGGCTATTGTCTCTAACCACAGGAGAAGCCATCCATCATTAAAATGAGCAATCACTTTCATTGTGGAAGACAATGAAACAACTTTAATCCAAGTCCAACACACCAGTTTGAATGATGATTATGATTTCTTACCCAGTACATGTCAGGCACTGATAAGTGGATCAGTGTTGCTTCAAGGTGTGCAAGTGTTTTCTGTATTAGTAACTGAGTGACCCTGACTAGTTACTGTCTTAACATTGTAATTTTCTTTTTTGAGAGCACTGTTTTTGACATTTTGTATTGTCTCATGATGATTACATTACTTGTGAAATGTTTGCATGTTCTCTCACAGGGTGCAGCCACCTGTAATTGTATCATGTTATCCCTCAGGGTACAGCCACCCCTTAAGGTTCTCCGGTTCTCTCACACGGTGCAGCCAACCCTTAAGATTGTCATGTTCTCCAATAGGATGCAGCCACCCCTTAAGTTTTTCAAGTTCTCTCAAAGGGTACAGGAAGCCTCTAATGTTCTCTCTTGTTTACATTGGGTGAAGGCGCCCATTAATGTTCTCTGGCTGTCCCACAGTTTTCAGCCACTCCTTAAGAAAATCAGACTCTCCCTCAGGGCATAGCCACCCCTTAAAGATTTCATGTTCTCCCTGAGGGTTCAGCCACCCCTTCTTAGTGTTCTCTCACAGGGTGCAACCTCCCACTAACGTTCTAATGTTGTTCACAGGGTGCAGCTGCCCAACAATGTTCTTGGGCATGTTCACAGGGCCAAGACAACCACAAAAGTTCTCAGGTGTTTCACAATGGCAGCATGCCTACAAAGGTCTTGAGCTTTTTCTCAGGGTGCAGCCAGCCACTAAAGCTCTCAAGCAATCCCACTGCGTACTTCCTAAAATTCTTCAGCTCTCCCAGAGACCGCCACGTTCATAATGTCAGGTAATGTCAATAACTGCCTCGTTCCTTCCCCCCATACACAGCACCCTGCAGCAGGAAAGGGTGTTGGAGCCCCATGTTCCTCCTCAGTTTTCCGGCCATCATAGTGTCATTCCAGTCCCCCTGCTGACGGACTGCCCAGAGTAAATGCACAAAATGTGTGAGGTGTGGTAGAAGTGGGGGCATAATTTGGCATATATCTTGGCGTCAATGAGGCACAGATAAAGTTAGTAACTTTATGTATCTTGGTATTACAATTTCTAATGACAATAAATGGAATGACCACCTGGCAAAAGCTGATGCGAGCTTGGAAAGGAAGTGCAATTGCATCTTAGCCTTTGCAAATAAAGTGTAATTCCGTTGTTCCGATTGTAGAGATTTATAAAGCACAAGTCCGGGCAGGTGCTCGCTATGGAGCACAAATTGGGGCTCAAATAAGGCCAACGCCCTTGCAGCGACAGAGAATAATTTTCTGAAAATGTTACTTCAACTCCCGGGATGCTCAACTAATATTCCTCTGCATTTGGAGTTGGGCCTTTATTCCATTTTTGATATGATTTCCCTGAAACCGATTCTATTGTGGGTGCACATTTGGTCGAGCGAGGGCCACTTGAAATTTCAAGGAGCACTAAACGATGTTTTGTTCAACAAAATAATAATACACTGCCACTGATTTGGTTGCCTGGATGTGTGCAAGGATATTGGCATGGCTTCCATGATGCCATTACTGTGCTGCACTCGGGCCTTGGGAGGTGTTAGGGCCCTCTCCCTCACCAGCATTGGATTGGGAGGAGGTGGCAGCCAGGTCACCAGTGTGGTCCGAGGAGACAAATTAATTGTTCACCTGTTAGACTTGCTTTTGCCACCAGTGAATCTGGTTGCTCTTGGCTGTCAACCCTATGATGCGACCCTTAGGCCTTTCACGTCTGGCCACATCTGACACTCTTTCCACTGCCCACTACAACGCAGAACTACCCACTTGATTGTTTTACTGGTGATAGGGCAAATAGTCCCACACCCAGGACCATGTTGGCTGAGTAGGGGGTACAGTTATTCACTCCCTGGTGCTAATGCTGTTCCTGTCTTGGCTATAACACACACGAAGAGTCTCCTCTGCCACCTCCTTAATACTCTTCATTACCTTGTCCTCCTCCTCAGGTTGGTATGGAACCTGCTGCGGCACCTCTACAGGTAGGTCCTACCACAGAGCCTTCTCCTGATAGGCCTCTCCCCATCATCTTCAGCAGCACCCCCACCATTCTGGGTGGAGACCACATCAATGCCTCCTCAGACAGGAGCTACCTCATACTCCACCTCCAAGGTGCTTGCTGCAGCAGACACCTCCTCCCACACGAGGAACATGTCCTCCCACTCCTGCACTGGACCGGCCTCTGTGGGGGCATGCACTGGAGGCTGTTCCTCCCCTGCATCTATGAAGTTGTACAGAGGAGTCCCTGCCTCACCTGCCTCTGCGGGGGCATGCACTAGAGGCCCTGCCTCCGGTGCTTCTGTGGGGAAATCCAGATGCAGCCCTGCTGTCCTTGCCCAACCTTATCTCCCACAATTTCTCCTGAGTCACCCGATGCCTCATACTCTCCTGCCGGCTTGGAGGATTGGTAATGCTCTGTGGCCTGGCCCCATGAACTGGAACACGTAACTGGCATGCGATGCCCCCATCCTTATCCATCATGGAGGAATCCTCCACTCCCTGCAAACAGAAGCATAGCTTCTCCTTCTCCCCTGCAAACATCTTCCCCTTACAGCTTCCCATGCATGACATTAGAGCTACACATGGCAATTGCAAAGGCTAGAAACCACCCCTGGAACCCAAAGTGTGACCAAACCAGCAATTAGAACGAAAGCACACCCCCAATATGACAAATAAACAAATGCTAGTTACTACCACACTGACACTAACAACACTACACTACAAAGCAACAGAATAGCAACTGGAAATATGAGACAATATAAATAAATATGTAAGAGGAAACCCGGAAAGGGTGAACCATTTCGGTTTGTCTTTTGTTGGGGGATTTGTATTGGGCAGGACGGAATCATTTTCGGACTTTTTCTACATTTTAAAGGGCGACTCAAAAGCTAAAAGACATAACAGGAAATGGCAAACAACAGCACATCAACATAATGAACAAACACTGAAACAAGGGGCACAAACATGTCCTGTAAAAAACACTAAAGGCCAAAGAACTAGACAAATTACTAACAGCAAACATCTACAACTCAAACTCCTCAACACCCTATTGCAAAGCACCATCAACCTTCCAGACATCCCCCAAGTGTGAGCCTGCTCAGTGTACTCCTTCCTTCAAATCCTTGAAAACCCCACAAGGGACAGGAAGTGAGTTCCACTATATATATAGGGGAGAGACATTCCTTTAGGAGATTCTAGGGTTGTGATGTTTTGAATGATCTTGAACCCTGAGAGGGCTCTTATTGGCTGGACAAACTTGAAAAATGTACCAGCAATTTTACCCGAGATCCGAAACGTGTGATTAGACAACGAATCATTACGTATAATCCGGACGTCGGATGTCACTTCTTATAGGATTTGTCCGTGCCAAAAATAGCCCCTTTTCTGTGACATGGCACATGTTTTCCTAAAGTACAAGATTTAGACTCAGCAGACGCTAGCCCCATCTCTGGGGAGCAATGGACTTCCATGTAGCCCGTCATTTTACCCTAAATACCCCCTCCCATATCATCCAGTTCGATTCCTGACATTCCGCAGGTTATGCCGGTATTCTATGAGGTGGGATCTGTGTCCTGTGTCTAGCGTGAGGTCTCGTCAAATATAGCCAATAGCTTCAAATGATAAATGCATCTTGATGCTCGCACTTCGTATCCAGTGTCATCTCTTTCGAAAAACATAACATGATGCTCCTAGACACTTACTGCTGCTGAAACAGCGGTATGTGATTTGGGAAGATACCAAAAGACTCTTTTATCATTCCAGGGGCCATATTATCTAACCTTTGCAACCTGTGCTAAAAACTATACAAATGCATTTAGCACAAGCATCGCTGCTTAATTAATACAGAATGGACCAAACATGTTTTGTCGCAATCCATACTATCACTCCGACTTTATGTGTGCTTTCAATGTTTTGCATAACATAAAAAGAAATGTGTTTAATACATTTAAATGCATGCATGTTTTATTTTACACCGCAGCCATAGTTATAAATATAGCATACATTTTTAAAAAAGACTGCTTGAGTTTTGCCATGCGAACACATTTAAGATGATACGAATTTAGGCAAAAAAACATTGGTGCAAAAATATTTGGGGCCATTCTATTTACACAAGGGCAACATTCTAAAAATCTGCACCCTGGGAGCAATGCACAACGGAACACCTATGGCCAGAATAACTAACACTTGCACCAATGCTAGACATTGAGAAAATGCTTAGATATTACAGAATGGAGGAAACAGTTTCTCACAATCCATATTATCTATAAAAAAAATGTACATAAGGGAAAAAAGAATGTGATTTTTTTTTATTTAAAGTGTCCTTACTTCGAAGCACGGACTGGGACACAAACATTATGATAGAGTCTTTATTGTCTATGGCGCAAAATGTAATTCATTTGTGCCATTTATTTGCTGGAGCACAATATATTTATAATCTGTCCCATGGGGCAATTACTTCAAGAATACAAACATTAGCTAGAAGATGTTCACAGCTAAAATGTTTTGTACTAAATGTCCTGCACGATGAAAAAATACATGTTTTGTCTACTTTTCTTTTCATGCCATGCCTCATGTTTTTCCTAGTGAATTACTTTGCGAATACACAATGGGGATGAAACTGTTTGTGGCATTCCAAATTATCAAGCTGCAAAATCGGTGCTAAATGTATTTGCTCCGTTTTTTTGCAGAAGGGTGAAAACGAATTTTAATAATCGGACCTCTTGGGCCAGTTTATAAAACATTTGCACCATTGCTAACAATTCAGCAATTGCATTTACCATCACTTTTGCTCCTTGTTATATTTGGAATGAGAAGGTTTTCTCGCAAACAATGCTATCGGAAGGCATTTGCACCGAGGCTACAATGAATCAGCCTCTTTTACGTACTATGTGTGCTGTTCAACATAAGACGCCAAATGTTTATTACATTTCCTTGTATGTTATGCATCACAAATAGTAAGAAACCCGTCTGCTTCATTGGTTGACTAAAAAAATAAATATAAAAGTTAATATGAATTTGGGGCAAACAGGCTTGCTCCATTCACTATTATACCAGCATAATTGCTGCTAAATTAATTTGCTGCATTATTTGCACAATGACAACATATTTACACACTGGCTCCAAATGTGCCTGGGACTTTAATGTCCATGTATCTAGCAACCTGGCTCTTACAAACGTGCACTTGATTAGCACCCATGTTGCTCTCTGCGGCAAACGTATTCCTTTTCTAAAATGTACAGAACATATGAGATGATCCAATGCTAATTATTACTTTTATCCTGACCATGTGCGTCTCTTTTTCCTCAATTCTTTCTTGCTAACCTCATACCGCTAAGAACTAACATTGCATTCAGCTGCAAAAACCAAGCCAATTTGTGACATGCAGTCATGCCATCCTACGGGCCAAACCTGTTTCAATGTCCCTGATTTTCTTCCAAACTGCCCTGTTTTGTCCACAGCACTTTCCTGCTTAGCGCTGACACCAGAGATATACATGAATGGAAATCTTGATTTGCCTCCTTGAAGGCCATTTGTTTCTCAGGGTAGGGGTCACAACATTGTAAGTGACTTAAATCCAGCACTCCAACTAAGTCAATGCTTAGGATGGGATGCCCAATGGAAGCCCTTATTTATATATTTTTATGTCAAAGTTCTTTAAATCTGGATGATGAACCTTTATATAACGCCCCTCTCTTTGAATTCCCCTGACCTCACTCAGCCAAGAAGTAGGTTTGTTTTGCAAATTAAAAGGTTTATTTGAAGAATTAAACAATATATATGTATATATATATATATATATATATATATATATATATATCACACTTTTATGAACAAAAGAATATCTGAATAGCACACTTATGAATATGGACGGTAATCAACAAGGGGTAATATTACAAAATTGCCAATCTCTTTAATCACTTAGGAATATGAATATGAAGGATACTGTAGCAGAAAATCCTCATATGATTCAAGGAAATGCAATAATGAGAAAGAATCCAACACAGAAATAGACTTGATATGATTTCAATCAAAAGATAATATGGTCACTTTTTCCCATGTGACTACTCACTCCCCACGTATCCAATATGAACAGATGGAAATAAGGGCACACAGGTTTCAGGAAGACAATCAAGAATGCAGTTCAATCCCAGTTCCACCAGCAAGCTTAGAGAAACAGGTATGATTTTAAAAGAGGCAAACATATGTTGGGTTTGTTGGAAAGCTTAGGATCTTAGCTTCAAAATGACAGTTACATTTTGCTTCTAGGACGTGTTTGAAAGTTACGGATGTTTTTGTGAAGGTAGATTTTGCAGAAATAAAATCAAGATTTCAGAAATGACAGATGCGCTTTACAGATTTGAAATCAATAGGATGGACACAAGATTCTATAATGCAGCTCTGGACAGGTTAAAATGGATGGAAGCGGATTACTTTAACCCTTTAAGGGCCAGGGGTATTTCTCCCCAGTGCCAGGTCCTTTTTTGGTGATTTCGGTATGTGGCCATTCAATGGCTTGTAACTTTTTTGTTACATGAGATATCTCAGCCAAATTTGGCTCCTTTTTTTCCCACATGTAGGCGGTCGTAACACCACCCAGGAATCCCAGGTTGGGGGTGAGAGAAAATAAGCAAAAAGGGTGAAAATGTTTTTTTTTTTTCAAAAAATGCCAATAAAATGATGTACAAAGAAGCCTGTGGTTTTTTCCTTGCAAGAGCTACGAACAAATGGTTTGCTGTGCTGAGTTCCCCAATTTCCTGGCTTTCAAGAACAGGTTGAGTGGAAATGGAAAAAAATTATTTTGATGTGGTTATCAACCGTTTTGTGAGAGGTAGGCGATTTTGGCCATTTTTGCCAATTGGACATGCATGGACAGAATGGAAGAAAAGGGCAGGAAAGCCGAATTGGAGGACAGAAAGGCATATATTTCTGAAATGTAGACAAAATTCCAAGTTTAGGAAGGGGTGATTTGCGTAGGTCAGGCAACAAATAGGTAGGGGAAACTGCCATCGATTGGGGGTCAAAGTGGGAAAATGACCAAAAAAAAAGGTATGTGTTGGACATGGTTGGCTTGGTACGGCAATGGCTTCTATGAATTTTGAGAAAAGCAATGCTCCGCTACATTCCCCCGACTCTTGCAGTTAGGAGAGCACACATTTTTTGTAGTATTTTACAAAACAAGCAATACCACAAGCCAAACACTGAGCCATGGTACACAGGAGTTTTACGCTCATGGCCTGACCAGACGCACTTCGCATGTGTAAATCGGGAAAACCAATGTGGTGAGGAACGGCAAGCATACATTTTTTGAAAGAGCATAGGCAGACCTTTTCAAGGGTAGGTGACTTGTGCAGGTTACAAAGGTGTATGGTGGCTAAAGCAGCGACTAAATGTAGGTCACATTTGGGAAATGAAAGGGTTGTGGGACAAAGGGCACCAGCAAACGGGTCAAAACGTTATGAAAACCACACAAACACAACACATGGCCGACAGTTCCGCATTCCCACAGGTGTCCCTATGAAAACGGTACCTCACATGTGTGGGTGCACCGACCTGGCCGCCAAGGGGAGAGCCTAAAACACAAGTAACCCCAACTCTGTTTTCAGAGTGGAATCTCAGACATTCTGCCGACCGGCACAACATACAGATATGGGCCTCGGGTGTCCAAGCCACCAAGGAAAACAGGGAATCCCATGCATTTCCAAAAAGAGGACACCCGTGGGAATCCACAAAGGTATGATTTGCGCACATCGCCCTAGAATTTATTACCCAGATAGCCCCGCAAAGTCCGAAATGTGGGGAAAAAAACGCTTTTCACGCATATTTCGCTCGGCGCACCCATCAAAACATGCCCCCAACAACACATGGCCTACCGTCTCGCGTTCCCACAGGTGTCCCGATGAAAATGGTACCTCACATGTGTGGGTGCACCTACTTGGCTGCCCAGGGGAAAGCCTAAAACACAAGTAACCCCAAGTCTGTTTTCAGAGCGGAATCTCAGATATTCTGCCGCCCGGCACAACATACAGATATGGGCCTTGGGTGTCCAAGCCACCAAGGAAAACAGGGAACGCCATGCATTTCCGAAAAGATGACACCCGTGGGAATCCGCAGCGGTATGATTTGCGTACATCGCCCCAGAATTTTTTACCCAGACAGCCCCGCAAAGTCCGAAATGTAGGGAAAAAAACACTTTTTCCACACATTTCACTCGGCGCACCCATCGAAACACACCCCCAACAACACATGGCCTACCGTCCTGCGTTCCCACAGGTGTCCCAATGAAAACGGTACCTCACATGTGTGGGTGCACCTACCTGGCCGCCAAGGGGAAAGCCTAAAACACAAGTAACCCCAAGTCTGTTTTCAGAGCGGAATCTCAGACATTCTGCCGACCGGCACAACATACAGATATGGGCCTCGGGTGTCCAAGCCACCAAGGAAAACAGGGAACCCCATGCATTTCCGAAAAGAGAACACCCGTGGGAATCCGCAGAGGTATGATTTGCGCACATCGCCCCAGAATGTATTACCCAGACAACCCCGCAAATTCCGAAATGTGGGGAAAAAAACGCTTTTTCCGCACATTTCACTCGGCACACCCATTGAAAGAAGCCCCCAACAACACATGGCCTACTGTTCCGCGTTCCCACAGGTGTCCCGATGAAAATGGTACCTCACATGTGTGGGTACACCTACCGGGGGTGCAAAAGAAAAAGGGTAACCCACTGGTAAACCCAAGCCTTTCGTCACTGCCCATTTTGTTCATGTGGGCAACCTACAGATTTGGGCCTAGGGCGTCGAAGCCAGCAAGGAAAACAGGGAACCCCACGCATTTTCCAAAAGAGGACACCCGTGGGAACCCACAGATGGCCAAATAGGAGGGGCGGCCCATCTCATGTAGCCCTCACCAGGGGCAGATAATGGCAGGGGCTGTCCTGCACTCCTCCGTGGACTCAGACGTCCGTTCCTAGGAGCAGATATCTGGTCCCAGGGAGGGCTGCATGACATAGCACCCACTCCATTATGGTTGGGGGGAGGGGGTCAATGCCCCATCCCATTAGAAACTTCCCAGACCCTTTGGGGTGCTCCACAGCCCCCCCTAGGAAGCGTGCCACCATTTTCCATTTTTTCTTTGTTTCTGAAACTTGCCCTGGTACAGAGGGGCACATTGGTGTGCCAATCTGGCCCCGGGGTGCACAAACATTACTTCCCACCCACTGGGGGGCCTGTCCCACCATTTGTGGTGGCCCTCTCCTCACCCACACTGAACGGAGGGGGGGCACATCATGCAGCCCTTCCTAGGAGGCTCAGGGAGGGCAGCATGAGGTGTCCCCCCCAGCCATTTGGGGTGGGGGGGAGAGGGCCACCACAAAAGGTGGGGCAGGACCCCCAATAGATGGGGCAGTAGGGTTTGGGCACCATGGGGGCAGATTGCCACACTAATGTGGCCATCTGCACCAAGCGAAGTTGGGTAAACAAAAAAAATCATACAAATTCATAGGCTGCTTTTTAGGGGGGGCTGAGGGGCACCCTAAATTGGCAGCAAATGGTCTACTGCAATGGGGGGTGGCCCTTAACCCCCCCACCCCAAATGGAGGGCCCCACCTCATGCAACCCTCATGAATCTCCCCTTTCCAACGATACCTGCCTCGATCTCCGGCTTGAAATACAGCCGGAGATCGAGGCGGACAAAGAAGGTCTCTTACCTTCTCTATTCCCCGCAGCAGCCGAAAATGGCTGCTGTGGGGAATTTACTTTCAGTTTCACGCCGACGTGCGTTACGCACGCCGACGTGAAACTGAAGGTAATCCAGCCCCCTGGCAATGAGGGGGGACCTCCCCCCTCACATAGCCCGGGGGTTGGATTACAGTTTTGAGCGATCCCTGCTTTGCAGGGATCGCTCAAAACAAGGTGCCGAAAAGGAAGAGCTATCTCGTCCTTGGCACTGCGTGTGCACTGTCAAGGTCGAGATACCACGCCCATGGCACTTAAAGGGTTAAACTAAGAGATTGGTTTAGGACAGTTCTAGACTAGATACTCACTCCTAGGCTTTGGAATGTAATGGGCCTCGTCAACGATCTGGTCAAGGGGTTTGGCTTCACTCTCACCACCGGACGGTCTCAGGCCCTCTGGGTTCTGCGTTCAGCACTGCACGGCGGTCTGCGGCCTCTTGAACTGGATCTGACGGGTCTTGGATTACAGCACTTCTTTCTGGGTCTGGACCTTGGTTCTAGGACAGGGTTCTTGGCTAGAATAGAACAGCTCAGCCCGGCTGTTGAATGTGAGAATCAGGTTGCTAGATTCTACAGGCCTGCTGTTTAGGCTTCTCTGTTTCAAGGTTCTAGAGTTTGGGTTCTAGAGTTCTGGTCTCTGGATCTAGATCTGGAGTCTGGAGTCTCTGTCTGGATATTGTCTGGATCTGGTCTGGCAGAGTGCTTCGCAGGAATCGGTGAGTAGTGGAAAAAAGAGTGTTTTTTATCTGTCCTAAACAGTCTCTTTTTATTTGTTTCCAAAGTGGGTGGGCAGGCTGATTCGCTATGCCCAACCCCCTAAGGATTTGATAGGTTAGAGGATTCTCTGTCCCCTGACTGGAGAAAGAATCAGCGTGTCACCTGGTGTCATGTTTATGGCTTAACTGAAATCCCTCCCCTTTCCTTTTACAGAGAAAATTTATTTTACCCAAAAAACATATTTCCCAGATACACAAGTTGTTCATAATACATATACACATCATAAATTACTTAAGGTACATTCTTGTCCAGCTCTGATCTTCCTAAGAGCTCTAGTTCAGAAATGACAACTTATTCACACTTTTGGTGGGTTTTCCAATATTGGTTCTGCACCAAATTTTATACAAACATACATATCCTCTATGCGCACAGTCCTGTAAATTCTTATGTTCATAGCAAAAACACTGCAGCTGCAATATTAATAATTCTGGGGTTTGGTCTCAGAACATCACACGGCGTCCAGCTTAGTCTTAAATTGTGGGTGATTTTTTCATTTTAAGAATCCCAAAGTTTCATATTTTTGTCAGCTGTCAGTAAAATTTGTTATAC
Organism: Ambystoma mexicanum; assembly: GCF_040938575.1. Taxonomy (NCBI): domain Eukaryota; kingdom Metazoa; phylum Chordata; class Amphibia; order Caudata; family Ambystomatidae; genus Ambystoma; species Ambystoma mexicanum. Next base: position 553,831,995 of record NC_090922.1, read on the forward strand.
GCAATTTTATAAAACATATATTTGCTGGGCTACCTGAATCCACAATGGTTTGCCCCCACCCCCAGAGCTGGTTGACTCAGAGGGTCACATGTCTTGTTTCTCCCAGAGCAGTTGTTGACCAGTCACACCCAAATCAGCATATTCTATTCATCCCAAAGCCCCCATTGTCTTGACTGAGAGCAACATGCCAGGGTGCCTTGGCTAGTTCCTGTTCACACCAGTCTGTCAATCTCTTGGCCAAGGGCAGAAGGAAGCTTCTTTGTCTGGGGATAAGGTGTGAAGGGTTCCCATGAACAGAAGGCCTCTTGAATTTTTAACTAAATCTGATTACCTTCTAGTCAATTGCAACATAGTTCCTTGTAAAAAAAAATACATTTATAAACTGACAATAAGCAACATATCTTTAAATCAAGTCTTTTTCAACAATGACATCACTGTGTGGCACTCTATGTGGTATTTTGATGGAATTCTCTTCTTTGGCATAGTTAACTTCTCAAACACAGCTCTCCTGTCAGAATTATAAATTGCCAGCACCTGACAGAGGCGAGTAACGGTAATACACCCTATTTGACAGCTGTCTTTCCATCAAATATCTTTAAAAGTGGATTTTGTTCTATTAACACATGATTCTTTCTGACATTGGGTTTATGTGGATTCTTGCAGTATAATGATGTGGAACACCCAACAAGGAGGTTGGATCTTTTTAGGTGGTTTGTGAGCCATGATTTTAGCAAATTTGACACCAAATAAAAACAGATTTTTGAGACAGCTCTGTATTCCTTGGCAGAGATTTTGCTCTGTGAGCAGCCAAAGGATGGGTTTTGGCAGTGGTCTCTGGTGCTCACTAAGATAGGCAAAAGTGGATGGCAGCCTATTTTTCCGGTTTTCACTGCGCATTTTCTGGTGATTTTGAGCAAGCAGCATGCTTTCCAGTGGCCATTCTGATGTTTCTGCTGCCAGCAATGCACAGTACTGTTGAAGGGCTTGGATGAGTGGGTTGAGACATCCCACAAGCCCCCACTCTTGCGATGGCCGTTGATCTTTCATAAATGGAACTTTGCAAGACTGGGATGTCAGCCTCATCTCTCTGGATTCCACAGATGGCAAAGTCCAGCATCTTTTCCTCCATCAGGGGTGGATCGATCGGTTCTCCTCGCCAGTCCTGATGGGAGTATTGTGCTATACCCCGGACCCCTTGGATCTTTGCTCCTGGTCCCCGGGTCGTCCTCCTTGGTCAGTCTCCATGGTTTCTCTCTCCTAGGATGACAAAGTAAAAAGGCAGAAACATATTTGTAGACATTTCCCCACCACTATTAATGTAGTGGGGCGGGCATATACATTTTGTAAATCAGGAGACATTTGCATTCTTATTATTATATTTTATAGACTATATGTGGAATATTTTAGGGTTGGAATTTTATTGATCTGGAGCGGCCCCCTCTGGGGTTCCAGAAGACTCCTCCAGTTGCTGCAGAGTGTGCCTAGGATGGCAACACTTTAGCTGATTAATATGGACCCACTTATCTTCCCGCTCTGCCAAACTGCCTTTGGGATGCAAATCTTGTAGGTGACTGGTGAGATCTTGTCTATAATTTCAAAAGGTACCTTCAAGGTAGGCAGAATTTTCCGCTGTTTGGCCTAGTTCCTTTGGAAATTGTATAGATAGACCCGGTCTCCTACATGGTATTCTTTCCTGGTAGTCTTCAAGTCATAGTGGGTCTTCATGCTATCGGCTGATCTTTCTAGATTTCGCTGAGCATAGGCAAAAGCATTTTAAATGTGTTTTCTTAATTTTTCAACATACTCATGAGTTGTGGAGGCATTGATCAATGTCTGCTCTTGGGTCCTGTAAAGCAGATGCTGGGGAAGCACCATCCTGCATCCGGTCATCAACTCAAACAGTGACATTTTAGTTGCAGATGAAGGGGTAGATCTGATGGCCATTAGGACAATAGGTAATCAGATATCCCAACTTGGCCCAGAATCTGCCACAAACTTCTTTAAGATGCTCACAATGGTTTTGTTGTAGCGTTCTACTACCCCACTAGAGGCGGGCCGGTAAGCAATATGTAGCTTCCTTTTAACCCCAAGTATCTCCCACATTTTTGTCATTACTTCGCTGGTGAAATGGCTACCTCTGTCTGACTCAATCCTTTGGGGTAGTCCAAAACGCGAAAAGATGTGATTGATCATCAGGGCAGCTGCTGTTTCTGCCTTGCAGTTTGGTCACGGTCAACATGTACTTATTCCCCCTAGAGGAGCGAATCACGGGTCCGATAAAGTTGACTTGTAAATCTGACCATGGCAGTGTCATCCCCCTCTTTTGGAGAGGCGCACAGTGTGTGAGGGATGTTGGCTGAAATTGTGCACACTCAAGACACCCCTTCAAGTATTGGTCGAGGTCCTGCCCCTTGTGTGGCCAGTATGCAACCTCTCTTAAGATCTCAAGTGTTGTATGAAACCCCCTGTGACCGGCTGTGGCAGCATCATGGGCGTGACTTAACATCAGGCTTCGGAATGAGGTAGGAACCACCCACTGATCATGGCCAGCTAGGGATTTCCTTACCAACAAACCGTCTTGGATTCAGAACATTTTTTGGACATTTCATCAACACTCTGAGGTCCTCTTTCCCTATGTCATTGGTATCCGTCAGCGGAAAGTTCTCAGGGTCCTCAATGTGTTGATACAACTTACCAATTATTGTATCCCCTTTTTGAGCTGTAATCAAATGAGCATCTGGGATCTCCTTACTCCATTGTGCAGTTGAAAGATCATTGTGAGTATTTGTCTGGGACCTAGTGATAGCAGTGACCTGGATTTCCCCCAACAGGGACTCAATCTCAATTAGATCCCCTTGGATGGCCCTGCTTTTGGCCAGCTGATCAGCTAAGTCATTTCCAGTTTTGTCTGGTCCCTCTACTTTGGAATGACCCTTGATCTTTTTCCAGTAGATGGTCAACCCATTCAAGGTGACCAGATCATCAATATTTTGGATTAACTTCCCATGTTTCAAGGGTTTGTTATTAGCACATAACATGCCTCTGGTTTTCCAGTTAACCAGGTGCTCCACGAACCCGTTCCGTACATAATCTGAATCTGTGATTATGACAAGTTCATGGAGGTGATGTTGGACTGCAGTGAGGATGGCTTGATGCACAGCCATCAACTTTACCACTTGACTACTTCGGCGACCAATCTTGTACCCAGCGGAGGGTTCTGGGGACTCATTCACCCATGCATTCCCTACGCCGGCCACAAGTTCTTTTTCCCCGTTGTTGTCAACATGGTAAGAGCATCCATCCACATAGACAGTGGGCATTCCCTCACACTTGTCTTCTTCAAAGACTTTGTGTGGGGAATTAAGGTATGCCTCCATGTTGTCCTTGATTTTTAGACTTTCGTCCTGGAGACAGTTTTCTCTGGCACAATCATGCAAGTCAGCCAGACCTTGCGCAAGGGGACTCTTCTTGTTTTGGCCATATCTGACCTCCACAGGAAAGCCTTGCATTGACAGAATCCAAGAAGTAATTTGGGAATTACTCACATTTCCAGGCCGGATTCTGTCACTTTGGAGATATTGCAGAGGCTGGTGTGGAGTCTCCACTATGATGTGTTCCCCCTAGATAAACGGGCGGTAATTCTTCAATGCCCACACCGTTGCCAGAAGTGCCTTCTCAGAATCATTCAATTTTTCCTCCACAGAGGATAAAGTTTTACTCGCATAGGAGATTACTTTATTGACCTTGTCATGCTTTTGGTATAATACTGCAGTCAAGCATGTATTAGAGAACCCTGTCTCCAAGAAAAACTCCTTGGGCCTCATTACGACCTCGGCGGTAGCCATGCCGCTATTGGCGGCATGGCTGCCGCCGAAATCGTGTCCGGGTCCGGGTCCTCAGAATGAGGAATTACCGGGCCATTCCAAGTTCGGAAGGCCCAGTAATTCCTCCTTCCAAGGACCCGGACCCGGTCCTTCCCCATTTCAGCCCCCATAGGGCTGAATGGGAATTGGAGCGGGAGCAAACAACAGGTCATTACGAGTTGGCCCGTTGTTTGCTCCCTCTTCCCCTCGTGGGACCCGGTAAGCACGCCTGGTTTGACCAGGCATTGCTTCCTGGGTCCCGTGAGGGGACCTCGTAATGAGGCGGTACGGGGTAAACGGCGCCGGCACCTTTTACGGCGCCGTTTACCACGTACCGCCAGGGTCGTAATGAGGCCCCTTGTTTCTGACAGGGTAAGCTAGGCAAGGCGCTTGTGAGAGGCTTCTTTTGAGCTGTTTTACTGCCTCTGATTGTTCTGGACCCCATTCCCACTTGACCCCCTCTTCAAGAGATGAATCAGGCGTCTGCTGATCTCTGCATAGCCCTCAATTAACTTTCTGCTGTAAATAGTCAGTCCAAGGAGGCTCCTTAGTTCCCGCAGAGTTGTGGGGTCTTTCAGTTTCTGGAGTGCATCCACTTTCTTTTCCTGGGGACAGAGACCCTGAGGAGTAATCTCATGCCCCAAGAAATTAACACAGGTTCTACACCTCTATGCTTTCTGAAAGGAGGTTTTGCTCCGGCGGCCCACAACTGGGTCAGAACATAAAAGATCTCCGCTATGTGTTCCTCCACAGTTGAGCTTTTGATGAGCACATCATCTACATAGGCCAGGTTACCCCTCTCACCCAGGTCGGGCATGGCCTTAAGTAGGAAAATGTTGAACTCATTGCTGGAGTTGAGGTATCCGAAGGGAATCCGGGTCCATGTGCACTGCTAGCCCCAAAGGTAAAAGCCAGCTTGTATTGGTCCTCCCTACTGACAGGCACAGTCCAGTATCCGTTGGTCAGGTCTATTGCAGTGAATACCTGTGACCCTTTGATCTGGGCCAGCCCTTGGTCAATGTAGGGAAGAGGCCATCGGGGAGTATGGACCAGTTTGTTGAGCTCCCTAAGGTCGGCACAGAGTCTCCACTGGCCGTTTGGCTTCAATATCCCAAGCACCAGATTATTGAAGATGCTGTGGACTGGACGGATTATCCCGTGGGACTCAAGGTTCTTAATTATTTCAGTAAGGGACTACATTGATGCGAGAGGCAAGCAATATTGCTTCACAAACACTGGAATCATGCAAGGGTCTGTGGGAATTGTTGTTGTGTGGATGTCGGTGCAACCACAGTCATATGACTCCACCGCAAAGAGATCTTGAAAATCCAAAAAAACTTGTTTTAGCTTTTGCTTCTGCTCCAGAGTCACACAGGCATCAGCTAGGTTGACTTTCTCTTCAACCATCTGCCTGAAGCCTGGAAAGACTTCTGGTTTTGCTATCTCAGCGGCCTCCTCCAGCTGGGTGGAGAAGTCCCTGGTCAAAGTGCTGATTTGGACTGGTGGCTTCAGGTGGGAAAGGCAGCTCTCATGCACCTGAAAAATCACCTCATCCCTTCTGAAGTCACAAGTCACATCTTCCTTGCCATAAGGGCAGGAAGTGTACATCAGGAAGTTCCCCCCATGCCGGGTGAAGATCCTGTCTGGTGTTGTATTGTCATCACTGTCAATGTCAAATCAGTCCTTGGGGATTGTGCCCAACAGTTCATTTCCTAAATCAATGGAAAAATGTCGGGCATCAACTGCCATTCCAATAATGGTGCCTGCGGCTAGAGTGATACTCTTTAAGTGGCTGTTATCCAACTCTATTGGAATGGTGTCATGTTCTATGTTGACTAATGGTGTTGGGTTTACCGCCAACCCTTGCTGCTGGAGAGAAGCATTTAGATGAATATAAGCATCAGGGTTTTTCAATTTCTGTCCTCTTTTAACTTTCACTTCCAGAGAGAATTGTCTGGTCCTTTCTGGGATGGTGACTTCCTCTCCAATATGAATTTCAAATGCATAAGGTAGCAATTGAGCTGACCTAAATGCTTTCTCTGGTTCATCAAAGCCCATGGAATTATCCGCTAATCGAGACCAAGCTTTGAAGTTTATTAGGTACAAACTAATGGCAAAGCCTAAGTAAAAGGCGGCAGTGACGTCTCGCACGACCCAACAATTATGGACTATGCTCTTGTCGCCAATGGAGATTTTGAGCATACACCTGCTTGGCAGGAGATGTTTGGAATTGGGTGCTTCCAAATCAATTTCCCATTTGTCTATCAGTTTGAATGTGGGAATGGCTGGGTCTTTAGGGAGTTGGCAGAACATGGCTTCGCTGATGAAGCTCTTACCGTTGTTCACACACACTCGGGCGAGAACAGAGTCCTTCCCATCATTTAACTGAACAGGGATGAACAACTGCTCTCCAATTTGCTGAACATCAGCCAGGCTCTGAGCTGATTTCACATCTTTCTGGACTATAGGAGGGGGAATGTCGGATTGGTAAAGTATTTCAGAGTATTTCCTTCCAGTGTGGAGTACCACCTTAAACTGGAAGGAAGGTTGAGTTTCAGAAATAGAGAGGACCCCCCATCAGCAGTCTGTTGTCCTACTGCTATAACTGTCACATCTGGAATTTGGTTGTTCTGGCAGTGAAATTCTAATTGGTCAGATTTTTGTTCAACCATGTGGCATGTGCTGTTTAGACTAACATGGTTGACACTCTGTTTCAATTTTATGGGTCAGCTAGTCTGGGTCCAGAGGACCTTGTTTACGTAATATATTAGGGTGACAACCTTCTCAGGAGGTCATTCCCTAGTAAACAAGGGGTTTCCTCTGGGGTCACTACTATGACCGGGTGTTTCACCTTGTGTCGCCCAATTTTAATGTCCAAATCCACAGTCCCCTCGACGGGAATTTCCTTCCCGTCAAAGTTCTGAAGTTGTCCAGGAAGAGAGGTGAGAGGGATTTGGTAACTCTCCCCCCCTCCTGAATTTAGTTCATCAAAGGCCTTTTTTGGACAGAAGAGTAGCTTGGGATCCAGTGTCCACCAGTGCCAAAATTGTCCCTTGCCCTGTACTTGTACCGGGGCATAGTATCTTCATTCCTTCTCCCCAAGGGGGCACAGATAATGCACATTTTTGGACAACTGGTGGGCTAATTTTCTGGTTTTGGACATTGAGAGAGAAGAGATTTGGGAAGAGTTCTGTGGGGAGTCTTGGGAATCTGAAAGAAAAAGTTGGCAACTAGAGATAGGAGAAGTTTTGAGTTCCCCTGGCTCCGGTTCTGGGCCGCCCCCCCACCCTCCCCCTTTTTGGAGGCAGTCACCAGGATGGGTTTGAACCAGGGGATTTTGATGCTGTTGGTTCTGGGATGGGATGATGGGCGGCGCTAGCTCAGTCCCGACATCTACCCAGTCTGGATGTGAATCACTTGGGACCCATTTTTCTTTGGGAGGAGTTCCCCCATCCCTGAAGGAGATGATTCTTTCCCAGGATCCTCTGAGGATCCCTCTCCTTCAAATTGGAAGATCTGTACCTTCTCCTTAAAGTGGCTCTGTTTGGGTCCTTTGTTTCTCCTACCTCCTCTCTGCTCCTTAAGTGGCAGACTTTCAGGGGTAGGAGATTTTGTTTCCGGTTCCTGGGTTTCCAAGGGCTGTTTACAAGTGGGGAAGGAAGCTTCCTCCAAGTCTTTAGACACCCTTCCCCTTGTGCCTCCTCCCTGGGAACCGGTGGGTTGTCGGGGTGCTGCCCCCGTCATTGTTCTGGAGCACCAGGTCCAGATTTTGGGACATTCTGCACCAGCATGCCCATCTGAGGGTTCTGCTGAGCCCTCAGCATGCGACCAAGATCCTGTGCCATATTTTGGACCTCGCGCTCGAGCTGTGAAACCGGCTCAGGCTGATACGGGGTTCTGTTTTCTCCCCAGGGCTGATCCCAGGAAGGGTAGCTATCTCTTCTCTGGTAGTACCCCGGGTTGGGAAGATTTGGGTACCCCTCCACCCTTGGCCTCCCCTCTCCCGGATTAGGTTGTCTGGGCTCAGGGAAGTGGGGAAAGAAGGATGGATGATTTTGGGGTTGGAAATTTTGTGGATACCTGGGGAAAAAGTTCTGCCCAGGATTTGGTGAATTTCTGCCCTCCTGGGGGAAGTTAGGAGGGAAGTTCCCTGGGTTAGGTGCTTGGATGGACCCCCCGTCCCCCCTTGGGCTGGAGGAGTCCACACAAAACCCAGGATGGGTTGGTTTCCCTTGTAGCAGGGACTTAAATAGTCAGGGGAGTGAGGGACCCCATTTGTGGGACTACCTCCTTGACTCCCTGTCTGTGACTGGCCCGAGGGCCTTCTGGGCTTGGAATTATTCAGTGCAGGCAGGTTTTTAGGCCCCCCATCTCCAAATCTAAAAGGAGGGCAAACTTTACCGCTGCCACCCTGGCAGCAGCAGGGGTGCTGGTCGGTTTGGGGTTTTTCTGAGCAATATTTTTATTTTCTATGGGCTTCTGCACCTCATAGATTCGGGTGGCCTGTTCAATGACCCAGTCTAGTGACCTTTTCTCATGAAAATCTCTCACTAGCTGGGTCATGATGTATTTGGGTAAGGCATGGAAAAAAGTGTTTACAAATTCTTTGCTCTCCGTGCGCACCCATTTGGTAGGCTGCGCAAAGGCACGCTTCAACTCCTGCACAAATTCTTTTGGGGCCTGATCCTCCCCACATTGCAAATTGTAGGCTGCCTTGTGAGCCTCTTGGGGATTTCTCTGAACAGAAAAATGCTTTAAGATGGCCGCCCTATATGTGGACCATCTTGAATGATTTTGGTCCTCCAGCCCCGCAAAGAAACTGGAGTATTCTGGGGAGAATGTCCATTTTACGTACTGAATGCAGCTACTGCTGTCTTTCAAATGGAAAGTCTCCATCATTTGCTCAAAGAGCTCCAAGTGATCCCAAACAGAATACTTGGAGTTCTTATGATAAGGAGTTATGACGCTCCTTATTGCTTTGATCTGTTTTAAGGGGTCCTTAAGCAAGGCCCTTTTTGCCTTATTGGCCTTCTTGGTTCGGGTAACCCTGGTCCATTCATCCTCTGGCTCGGAAGCACTGCTCCCAGAGGTGCCTGTCTGATCTTCCAGGTTTTCCCACATTCTGCGAGCCTGGGAATGGCTGGCAGAATGTGGAGACCTAGTCTCCTGTGTTTCCTGGGACGCTCAGAGGAGTCTTCTGATTCCTCCTTGCTCCCAGTATTTGATGGGTACCCCCCCACTAACCTAACTGGGCAGAGGTTTTCAGGATGCCGTTAGAGGGCCTACTCTCCTCGGGTTCCCCACTAAACTTCACAGTACTTGGGTGCCCATTACCCGGATGCCCGCCCATCCATTCCTGGGAGGTACTGGCCTATGAGCCCCATACTTCTGGCTGGATAGTAATCTGCCATCCCCGTGGCCCTGGGCTCATCCCCGTGGCCCTGGGCTCATGTGCGCAAGGGGGCATGGGGGTGGCAGAGTCCAGGGACTGGAAGAGATGGAGGCCTCTGGTACTAGGGCTCCTGAGGTTATGCTCATGTATTTCCCTTTCCCAGCGAACCTCATCTCTATCAACCCCTGCTCCCTGTTGCCATGCAAGAGCCTGTGCTTTCAGTTCCTCTATCAAGGCCTTACTAGACTCTATCCGTCTCTCCTGCATGGCTACCTGTCGCTGGAGCCTATCATTGTGCTGACAGAGAGCCTCATTCTCTCTCTGTGCTTCCTGGTTGGTCCTTGAGTACTGGGCCAGTCTTTGTTGCAGGAGGGTTACCTCCTGAGTCCCGTCCCTACTGGCCTGCCCCTTTCTTGCCAGAGCATCTTCCACCCTCCTGGTGTGCTCTAACAAGTTTTGATGCTCTTTTTGGAGATCACCCAGTCCCTGGAGGGCCAGGTGATTTTCCTCCAGCTTCCCTTTTAAGTGACCGACTTCCTTGGCCTAAGGTATCCCTTTCCTGAGTAAGAGCCTGCCTCTGTGCCACCAGGTCATCCCTCTGCCTTTGAAGGGCACCAGCTTTCTGGCGCTCTTCATCAAACTCTGCCTGGGTGTCCAGGTCTTTCAAAATCAGGTTATTGCTCTCTGCCTTCACTCTATCGAGATGGCTTTGCAGGGTGGCTACCTGCTCTGTGCATGCCCTGTTGAAATCTATCTGTTGCTCCAGCTTTTTCTGACTCTGCAGTTGGGAGTCCAAACCTTCTTGATCCTCTTTCTGCAAGGCCAGAATTCTGCTATCCTGGTCTGCCCTTTCCTGTTGCAGGATACCCATGTCCTCTTGTATTTTAATTAGATACTGCCTGACTCCTGGCTACTCTGCAGCCTGTGCTCAGAAGAGTCCAGATCAGGTTCGGCCTTCTCTAATGCCAACAGTTGCCTACTTGCCAGATCTTGGCCTTCTGCACATTTGTCCTGTATGGCTCCCATAGATAAATATAAATATGCCGCTACCCTGGCAATCTTGCTGTGCTCATCCTTGGCCTTAGGGGCCATATATAGTTCACTCAGGGCCACGTGTAAGGGACCCTGATGTTTCCACATATCTAACCCAGTTGCAATGATCTGTTTTGTGATTGCCTGCAACCACACATTCTGGTCCTGCTCAGTCCACTCACCTCTCACAAATAGTTTAGGTGCTCTCTAGCTATCTTGATATCTACCAATGTCGCTATTCTGGAAATTGATTTCCTTCCTGACTTACAGAAGTTTGTTATTTTATTTTGCAAAAGAGATTGTTTCCATAGAGCGTTCCCTTTTGAGGGGTGCTTTTACAGTGTAACCCAGCGTAGTAGCCCAACAGGATGTATGTATCCTGTCAGTTAGCACACTGTATTAAGCTGCACAAGTGGTAGATCTAATCCAGAATCCCCGGCTACTGAGCCCCCAATCTGTAAGTGACTTCAATCCAGCAATCCAACTAAGTCAATGCTTAGGATGGGATGCCCAATGGAAGCCCTTATTTATATATTTTTATGTCAAAGTTCTTTAAATCTGGATGATGAACCCTTATATAACGCCCCTCTCTTTGCATTCCCCTGACCTCACTGAGACAAGAAGTAGGTTTGTTTTGCAAATTAAAAGGTTTATTTGAAGAATTAAACAATATATATATATCACACTTTTATGAACAAAAGAAAATCTGAATAGCACACATCTGAATATGGACGATAATCAACAAGGGGTAATATTACAAAATTGACAATCTCTTTAATCACTTAGGAGTATGAATATGAAGGATACTGTAGCAGAGAATCTTTATATGATTCAAGGAAATGCAATAATGGGAAAGAATGCAACACAGAAATAGACTTGAGATGATTTCAATCAAAAGATAATATGGTCCCTTTTTCCCCTGTGACTACTCACTCCCCCCCTATGCAATATGAAGAGATGGAAATGAGGGCACACAGGTTTCAGAAAGACAATCAAGAATGCAGTTCAATTCCAGTTCCCCCAGCAAGCTTAGAGAAACAGGTGATTTTAAAACAGGCAAAAATACTCTTGAATGTGATTGCAGTGAAAGTGAAAATAGGTTAAATTGATTTTAATTCACTAAAAGAGATTCAGGATGAGTGATAGTTACTTGAGATTGGTTCAGGTCTACACAAGCAATGATACATGAATGATTATCAAATTGAAAACAAATTTCAGCAATTGAGAACAAGGAACAGCTATTTTGACAGAAAATGAAATTGAGCCAAATTGCATTTCGCTGCAATTTTTCAGCGTGCGTAAATCGTGATTACAGAAAATCTATAATGAATTGGAATGTCATTGGCTTTGTTGGAAAGCTTAGGATCTTAACTTTACAATGACAGTTAAATTTCACTTCTAGGACATGTGGTTCGAAAGTTATGGACTTTTTTGTGAAGGTAGATTTTGCAGAAATAAAATCAAGATTTCAGAAGTGACAGATGCGCTTTACAGATTTGAAATCAATAGGATGGACACAAGATTCTATAATGCAGTTCTGGAAAGGTTAAAATGGATGCAAGAGGATTACTTTAAACTAAGAGATTGGTTAAGGACAGTTCTAGACTAGATACTCACTCCTAGGATTTGGAATGGAATGGGCCTCGTCAAAGATCTGGTCAAGGGGTTTGGCTTCACTCTCGCCACCGGATGGACTCAGGCCCTCTGAGTTCTGCGTTCAGCACTGCACGGCGGTCTGCGGCCTCTTGAACTGGATCTGATGGGTCTTGGATTACAGCACTGGTTTCTGGGTCTGGACCTTGGTTCTAGCACAGGGTTCTTGGCTAGAATAGAACAGCTCAGTCCGGCTGTTGAATGTGAGAATCAGGAAGCTGTTGGTTTAGGCCTCTCTGCTTCAAGGTTGTAGAGTTTGGGTTCTAGAGTACTGGTCTCTGGATCTAGATCTGGGGTCTGGAGTCTCTGTCTGGATATTGTCTGGATCTGGTCTGGCAGAGTGCTTCGCAGGAATCGGTGAGTAGTAGAAAAAAGAGTGTTTTTATCTGTCCTAAACAGTCTCTTTTTATGTGTTCCCAAAGTGGGTGGGCAAGCTGATTCTCTATGCCCAACCCCGTAAGGATTTGATAGGTTAGAGGATTCTCCGTCCCCTGACTGGAGAAAGAATCAGCGTGTCACCTGGTGTCATGTTTATGGCTTAACTGAAATCCCTCCCTCCCCTTTGCTTTTACAGAGAAAATCAATTTTACCCAAAAAACATATTTCCCAGATACACAAGTTGTTCATAATAAATAAACACATTACAAATTACTCAAGGTACATTCTTGTCCAACTGTGGTCTTCCTAAGAGCTATAGTTCAGAAATGACAACTTATTTGTGCTTTTGGTGGGTTTCCCAATATTGGTGCTGCACCAAATTTTACACAAACATACATATCCTCTCTGGGCGCATTCCTGTAAATTCTTATGTTCATAGCAAAAACACTGCAGCTGCAATATTAAGAATTCCGGGGTTTGGTCTCAGTACATCACACAGCATCCAGCGTAGTCTTGAATTGTGGGTGAATTTTTCATTTTAAGAATCCCAAAGTTTCATATTTTTGTCAGCTTGGTAAAATTTGTTATACGCAATTTTATAAAACATATATTTGCTGGGCTACCTGAATCCACAATGGTTTGCCCACGCCCCCAGAGCTGGCTGACTCAGAGGGTCACATGTCTTGTTTCTCCCAGAGCAGTTGTTGACCAGTCACACCCAAATCAGCATATTCTATTCATCCCAAAGCCCCCATTTTCTTGACTGAGAGCAACTTGCCAGGTTGCCTTGGCTAGTTCCTGTTCACACCAGTCTGTCAATCTCTTGGCCAAGGGCAGAAGGAAGCTTCTTTGTCTAGGGATAAGGTGTGAAGGGTTCCCATGAACAGAAGGCCTCTTGAAGTTTTAACTAAATCAGATTACCTTCTAGTTAATTGCAACATAGTTCCTTGTAAAAAAATACATTCATAAACTCACAATAAGCAACATATCTTTAAATCAAGTCTTGTTCAACAATTAAATCACTGTGTGGCACTCTATGTGGCATTTTGATGGAATTCTCTTCTTTGGCATAGTTAACTTCTGAAACACAGCTCTCCTGTCAGAATTATAAATCGCCAGCACCTGACTGAGGTGAGTAACGTTACTACACCCATTTTGACAGATGTCTTTCCATTAAATATCTTTAAAAGTGGATTTTGTTCTAATAACACATGATTCTTTCTGACATTGGGTTTATGTGGATTCTTGCAGTATAATGATGTGGAACACCCAAAAAGGAGGTTGGATCTTTTTAGGTGGTTTGTGAGCCATGCTTTTAGCAAATTTGACATCAAATAAAAACGGATTTTTGAGACAGCTCTGTATTCCTTGGCAGAGATTTTGCTCTGTGATCAGCCAAAGGATGGGTTTTGGCAGTGGTCTCCGGTGCTCACTAAGATAGGCAAAAGTGGATGGCAGCCTATTTTTCAGGTTTTCACTGCACATTTTCTGGTGATTTTGAGCAAGCAGCATGCTTTCCAGTGGCCATTCTGATGTTTCCTGCTGCCAGCAATTCACAGTACTGTTGCAGGGCTTGGATGAGTGGGTTGAGACATCCCACACATATACCTCTATGCACTCCATGGTGTTACTCTTGTCTGGTCGACTCACTGCTTAAGGGCACTACTCTTAATTTTAGAATGCTCATCCCTTTTGTAATCCAGAGGTGACCTTTCAGCCCTCCCTTCCATTCAACATGTCAGGCCCAGATCCTTCAGTTGAACATTATCCCTTAAAGGTGAGCAGGTCATGCACAGTGAGCCAAGACCAGTTCGGGCCAAATCAGGCTGGAATGGCCGGAGTAAATGCACATCCTGCCCTTTTGTCCAGGAAGAAAGAATTGAACATGACAACCATCAATGGCATTAAAATAGGGTAAAACCAGTGATTGGCGTGTGCGTGCTGAACCCTCTCCCCAGCCCTATTATTTGGGAGGGCTTGGTCCATTGACTGGTTGAACTACTGAAGACAATACCTACTGGCAATGCAGTGCAGAGTCCCTGCTCTGGAGGCTTAAAGACCGGCTGGTGCCTTGATAAACCAGACTTCATACCTTCCATGGTGGTTCATGGACCTGTGTTCATCTTCCTTATTAGGGCATGGCCATCCAGTATAAGGTATGAATGCCTGCCACCTCCCCTGCTCACTACTGTTGTGTCTTGGCTTTCCCCTGCCCTGGTGCTGTGTGCATGCAAGCTATATGGAATACCAGTGGAATGCTCAGGAGTGGAATGTTTATGTGTGAGTGCCTCTGAGTATTGCCTGGTTGTCAGTTGGTGAGCTAAGTGCTTCTGAGAGAGGATGCAGGTGCATGTCTTCCTTGTAACTTATCTAAAGACGTACCTGTACTTGTACCCTTGTCAAATGGACTTCAGTACAGAGGTTACTCTTCCCAAACATGGTGTCTCAGAGTCTTCTTCAGTAAAGAGACATCTTTTCAATGTTAAGGAGGGAGATGTGTTGTGTCTTGGTTCTCCCATGCCCTGGGGCAGTGTGGATGAAAGCCATATGGAATTCCTGTGGAATGTTTATGTGTGAGTGCCTCTGAGTATTCGCTGGTTGCCAGTTGGTGAGCTGAGTGCTTGTGAGAGAGGGTGTTGGTGGATGTCTCCTATCTCTTCCTTGTAACTTACCTAAATACTTACCTGTATTTGCACCCTTGTCAAGTGGAGTTCAGTAAAGAAGTTACTCTTCCCAAACATGGTGTATCAGAGTCTTCTTCAGTAAAGACACATCTTTTCAGCTAACTCTCCTCAAAGATGTGATTTGACTTCTGGGAATGAGTAATGTTTGCAACGGACGCTCTGCCCCACACCCCAGTAATATCATTCAATGCCCTCTCTCCAGCTTCAATGCCTGCTAGAAACTCATTGTCTTTTGCATGTCTGTATTAACGCCAGAAAACTACTGAGCACCAACCTGGACCACTCGCAAGCCCTAGCGGCAGATAAGTCATACATCTGGCATGGAAGAAGAGAGCTAGGAGGCATCACATCCCTGTGTTTAGGATCCAGTTTTACCTCCCAAAATACAAACTAACAGACTGTCTCTTACCATCCTGGGCTCTCCCAGAGTAGGAGTGGTTGAGTGATTTGCTAGCTCTCAAGAGGGGAGAAGGGTATACCTGAATAAAGGTAGCACATTATCACTTTAAAAAAAAAACAAATGTACTATATATCTTATAACAGTTATGTATGAATGCTCTTCTACTGTATCAGGTCCGTAATATAGGCCTAGAAATGATCTCAGTTTAGATCGGGACATTCTTTACTTCTGAAGGTCTCAGGTAGGTTTAAGCACAAAATCCAAGCCCCTCTGGATCCTTAGAATGAAGACTTTTAAAGAGTTGGTCCATGCTGCACCAAGGCAGCTTTATCTACCTAACCGTGGATCAGTCTCCCAAAAAGACAATACTAAGGAGAGACAGACAGGCATCTGGCTGGCTGATTGGCCACTAGTAATCCTGATCCGGTGGTGGCCTCCATTGGTAATTATATGCCCTTTTTGAAAGCTAGGGAAATGTTAAAGATCAGACCATTAGGGACCTCTTTGGGTGCTTTGTGAAGGTGCGCGAATGAAGGCTACCTCTCTCTACCTCATTAGTTCCCAGCCACAGGCCGTGTTTGCTCAGATGTGGAGACAGTCAGTTGTGAGTGGCAGTGGTTCCTGGTGTTCCTGATTACACTGCACCAGTTGTCAGAGGAGTGTCACACTAGAAAGACCCTTAAAGTACCAGGGGAGAAGAAGAGTTGCTGATGTTGGGGTTTCGTGCATACCGTCTGCCCTGCTGCAGAGGACTGCTGCAGTGGGAAACAGCACATGCTCAGTTGCCTGTGCACTTTGTGTCTGTTCCACTCACCTATTCAGCTCAGGGAAAATATTTATGCCCACCCACCACTGTGGAAATTGGTCTGGCAGCCCGGTATTTGCAAACATGAAGATGAGGGATTCATAGATGTTGCAGAGTCTGCTCAGCAGGAATACATTCTTAAGACATTTGCTGAAACTTTGGCTCAAGATGTAATGGCCACAAGGAGGAACTGTGGACAATTGAAAGAGGTGGCTTATATGTTATTTGCTAAACCACATTGTGAACAAGAACGCTGTTGTCTACTTTCATTTCTGAGTTTACACCTGAATTAGGAAGTGACTAAAATAAAGAAAAGATTGTCAATGAAGGACTGAGCACCACTATAAAAGGTTAACAAGATAGAGATTGTCCACATTGGGACCCCTGCTCCTGCTTTCCCACTTTCTCACTGGCCTGCCTCTCTTGGCCCTGCACCCCCACCTACCAATGAGGCAAAACATCTTGGGGTCATCGTCAACTCCACTTTCTCCTTCTCTTCTCACATCTCAGTCATCTACATCCTCAGAGGTATTCTACCTTTTCTCACTTTCCCCCTGAGACTTATCACCTCGAGAGCCCTCGTTCTCTCTAGGCTGGACTATTGCAACAGTCTCTTTCTCAATCTTCATACTTCTACTCTCTGTCCTCTACAACTCATCCAGAACAGAACCGCAAGACTAATCCCTGACCTCAAGCCCTGGGACTGCATCTCTCTGGCGCTGAAATCCCTCCACTGGAGCCCTGTGGATGCAATGATCAAGTTCAAGACCCTCTTCATTATCCACAAGGCTTTCTGGGGCAGGCGCCTACAATATCTACAATGCTCTCTTCCAAAATACTCTCCCTCTAGAGTCATCTGCTCGTCCTCCAACTCTCTGCAGGTGATCCGCTTTCACAAACAGAGATTTGGGGGTAGATCTTTATCCTCTGCAGGTGCTTCCCTCTGGAATAGACTCCCTGCCTCTCTCCATCTTGATTCTGAGCACCTTAAGTTCCGGAAACTCCTCAAGACCTTCCTTTTCTCTTCCCCCTTCTCTCTCCCTCTCCCCTGCTACCCTCCTTTCTTTTTTCTCCACCCTCCTATTCCTCCCTAACTCTGTTCAGTTTTTGCTTACTGGTTGCCTGATTCACCCGCATAAACTACAGGCCCCTGTCTCCCCGCTGGTCTTTTGCACTTGCCACCGGGCTGCTGCACTTTGTTCAACATTACTGCACTTTCAGCTTTCGCTCCTTAAGCGGGGCAACCTCTCTGCACTTCACCCAGGGCCCTGCTTGACGGGACACATTGTCCCTCGCAAACACATTTCTGCACCTCTGTCTGTACGTATGCATGACCTACATGTACTTGGACCAGTTAGTTTATCTGTCCCGTCCCCCCTAAACCTTTTTTCCGTCCCCCTCTCCCGAGCTTCATGCACTTGCACTATGAAAAATGCCATCAGGCCTAGTATGCTAGTTTTTCTCTTTAGATCCTTTGGAATCTTCAAGGTCTAAGGATGATTACTGCATTCCCTTGTTACTGTTCCGCCTTGAAGCACTCTGAAGCACTTCACCTGTGTAAAACGCGATCTAAATAAACAATTAATAAATACAAAGGAGCAGAGTATTACACAGAACACAGTGCATCCTGTCAAAGAGCCTGTTGAGTTTTCTCAGCTGCCAGTTGCATTTGTTTCATCATAATCTTTCATTTGGTTCTAGATGTTCACTTATATAATGAGTGACACACGAAAAGGGTGGGAAGTAACCATTGTAGTTATTTGTGTTGACCTAAAAGTATTACAGTATATTAGTATATGCTTAAACAATTAATACAAAATGAAATATGTCTCCATAAGGAGAGGAACTTGATTTGCAAGAACTGCAGAGAAATGGAGTTCATGCAGCTGTGCTCCTCCGATTCTATAGATCTATTAAGGACGACTAAACCGACACTTGTCTCCTCACAGGATCAAACCCCATCTTCCACAGACGAAGAACATGTATACACGGTAAGCAACTCACTGGGATGTTTGCAATAATTGAAAGAAAGTTTGTATACATGGATATTGTTTGTCAAAACATAAGCTTTTGTGATTTTGACTAACACCCTGCAAATACACCTTTTTGATGACTCATCATATTTGATAATTTTGAATGTTTTTATTGGTTTTGGCGAATTTTTGTGGCGCTTGCATACACATTTGCCAAAACCATTGATACAGAAGACAGATAGGGAATGGGAGTTCTGAACTGTGATCTGGTTGGCATAGCAATGGGAAATACCCCGGGATAAAACAGAGAAATCACTCAAACCTCTTTTTTCCAAACTCCTCCTCCATACTACCCAATAAGAAGTTACATATCAATATTTGTCCCAATCAGCAGTTTTTTAAAGGGGATAGGCGGGTGGTGGGCTTTCCATTTCCCAGCTGTGCAGTGATTTCATGTTGGGCTATTTTTTCGGCTAATTTGGTGAAAATGTGGGCTACTATTTTTTAAGACAGATATTTTGGTCGTCATGAGGCTGTCTTTTTGCACATGACCACTCTCTCTTCCCTCCACCCCTACTCTCTCTACGTGGGCTAGTTGGGTTTTGTTTGGACTATTTTGTACTTCTTTTGACAAGTCCTCCCGAGGCTGCTTTGTTCTTCAGGTGTTTTGACCCTAATCAACTACCATCACACCCCCTACCCCAAATCTCACTAACCCCACCAACTCACCCACACCTACACACACTACACCCTCAAACCTACACCCTCCTTCTCTACCCCCACACACCCAATCGCCACTCTGTATTCAATCACCCACCCAATCCAAACTTTCACTACCCCTACCCCCGCCCTACCCCCACGGTCTCTACTGCCATCCACCCACACTACCCCACTCTCTCTACCTCAACCCACCAACCCTACCCACCTTACCCCACTGTTTACCCTCCCACCCATCACACCCCCACAGGCTCTACTCCCACCCACTCTCTCTACCCTCACCCTCTAGTCCCCACTCCTTCTACCCACAGCGACCCTGTCATGCAACACCCATCCTACCCGCACCCTCTCCACCATCTCCCACCCAACATACCTCAACTTGCTATACCTCTATAGCACCACTCTCTGTACTCAAATTCACCCATCCTACTCCCACTCCCTTAACCACAACCCACCTTACCGCAACTCTTTCCACCCATCATCCACCCAATCAACCCCCACTCTCTCCACCATCACCCACCAACCCTACCCTATGCCCACTCTCTCTGCCTTCGCATACCCTACCCTACCCCCACCATCTCTACCCCCACCCACCCTAAATCCACTGTCTCTACCCCACCCACCTTACCCCCATTCTCTCTACACCAACCCAATCCCAACTCTCTCTACCTGCACCAACATACCCCCACTCTCTCTACCATTACCACCCATTCTATACCTCACTCTCTACCCCACCCACACACTCTGCCGCCACTCAATCAACCCTGATCCACCCACCATACATTCACTCTCTAACTCCACCCACCCAAACCCCACTCTCTCTATCCCACTCACACTCCCACTCTCTCTCTACTCCCAACCAACTGCCCTCCCCAAACTCTCTCCAACCCCACCCACCCTACCCCCACTCTCTCTACCCTCACCCACCCTACCCCCTCTCTCTACACCAACCCAATCCCAACTCTCTCTACCTGCACCAACATAACCCCACTCTCTCTACCATTACCACCCATGCTATCCCTCACTCTCTACCCCACCCACACACTCTACCTCCACTCAATCTACCCCATCCATCCACCCTATCTCAACTCTCTTTACCCCCACTCACCCAAACCCCACTCTCTGTACCCCCACTCACACTCCCATACTCTCTCTACCCCCACCCACTTGCCCTACCCCCACTCTCTCTAACCCCACCACCCTACCCAATTTCTCTATACCCTCACCCACCCTACCCCCCACTCTCTCTACCCCCACCCACACACTCTACCTCCAATCTATGTAACCCCACCCACCTATCATTCTGCACTCTCTCTAACCCCACCCACCCTACCTGCACTCTCTCCTCACACACCCACCCTAACTTCACTCTCTCTACCACCACCCACTCACCCTATCTCCACTCTCTCTACCCCCACCCATCCTACCTCCATCCTCTCTTGCATCATCCACCCACCCTACTGCCACTCTCTCTACCCTCACACACCCTACCACCACTCTCTCTATCCCCACAAACCCTGTTCCCACTCTCTCTACTCCCACCCACCCAACTCCCTCTACAACACCCCCTCTACCTCCTCATCCTTCCTCTCACACTCTCACTTTATTTCTTACCCTCTCACTCTCATTCTTTCCCGCTCATATTTCCTCTTGTTCATCATCATCGATGGCACCCTCTCCCAATCGTTTCCTCCTGAGATCTTTTCTCCTTCCTTATCTTTCTCTTGCACACCAGCACCGCTTATCACATCCTCCTTTGACACTTTGCACTCTCCTCCATACACCCTGGTGCCTTTAAATGCAAAATGCAAAGAAAAGGCATAAATGCCAAAACTATTGGCTTTGCCAATGCTTGCCCCTAGGTACACTATGAAAAATATGGTTACGATATCACTGTAATGTGATATACATTTCCTACAAGAATGGATCACCATATGTATCGTTAATATCAGTGTGTATAGGCCCATATTACCACATTACTGTGAATGCATGCCGACATCCAAGGCCAAATGATAATGGTGTGTTATTAGATAGCACTTATACCTACGCACTTTATATAGAAAACATATACATAGATTATCACCCAACCTGTGTTGGTACTAATTTATCAACCTCAGAAGGATGAAAGGCTGAGATGGCCTTGCCGGGATTCGTGACATGCAACATGCAGATCACACACACACACATTGCAGCAGCAACGTTCAACCCACGGAGCTATCTTACATGCTATAGTAAAATCAGCAATTACATGTCTGAATGTTCTCAAGTGAGAAGCCAAACGACCACAAGGGTAGCAAGGGAGACCACAGGGGTTGCAGGTGTGATCCTTGTAGGACCCAAATGACATTCCAGGGAGCATGCTCCGTGCACTAATATATGACAGACTGCGAATGTAAGCAAAAACCATGTATTTCTCTGTTCGGATGGTAGAAATACAATAAGTACCCGCATGGTACTGCTGTAAATATAAAAACACACCCACGATTGGACAAAAATCGGGCGTTACCAGCCTAGGAATCCCTGACCAGTTGCGCCTCGCTGCACTTCCCACAACATTCTTTGCCCTTCCGTTTAGCAGCATTTTGTTCCGCTCTCATCCACCATCCCTTTTGAGGACTCACAGCTGCCCTAAAAGCTGTCAATTACCCATAGTACAATAAAGCGTGATCGTTTCTACAAAGAAAGTGTCACCCTTTGAATGTTGTGGCTTTTACAAATGACCAAAGACTGTCTTGTGTGATAGCATTCTTCACTTAATACCGTATTTTTTTTCATGTTTTTTTTTTTTTTACATATACATTTGACAGGAATACAATGGCATACAATCAACACGGTTTCCAATGTATTCACATTCAATCGGCCTCACTCATGATGTATTGCTGGAGAAATTGTGCCTTGCATTTGTGCAACATGCAGGAAAAGGTGCGCTCTAGAAACATGGACATCATTACGAGTATGGTGGTGTGGGCAAAAATTGACGGTAATGGAATTACTGCCACTTTTCCCACTCCGCCATACTACGAGTATGGCTCGGGGGTAGGGGGTTTACCTCCAGCGATATGCTGGAGGTAAATCCTCCCACTTTCTGCAGAAAATTGGCAACATCAGTGCAATTATCACAGTGGTAATTCCGCCAATGGTAATTCTGCCAAAAATGGACTATAGAATCCAAAAAGGGGATTAACTCGGTCACTGCCACAAGTGTCAGTAACGGTAATTCCTTTGGTAGGAATTGCAGTGGATTTACTGCCAAAATACCATCCAACTCGTAATGAGCTCAAAAAGAAGTCCTCCTCTTGTGTCAAAATGTATGTGCCTATATCACCTGAGCTCCAGAAAGGAGGACTGCATAATGTGATTTGCCTAAAATGACTATGCTATTTGTGAGAGAGTCACTGTAAACAGAGGTTTCATAAAGGTATGTTTTCTTATTCCCAGGAATTACAGTACGCGGACAGAAACCTGTACAACCGCCTTCAATTGTGACAACATGCTCCGTGGGGAAAACACAGACGACAACATTGCATATTTATTCAATTTTTGGTTCTTGATCGTAATCGGTTCTAATATGATGTGAGATTGTCTTGTATATCTTGAATAAAAACATAGAAAAATACATGATGTGGACTTTAAAAGGCTAATGGCATTTGCAAAGCATAATTAAAATATGTTCCACTGATAAAAACATTAACTAGAGTGTAAGCACTGTAATATCTTCTTCTGAAAATGTCTTAATGTCACTCCTCATAACCAGATTATCTACTGCTGACAATGCTGTCGATTATTATCACAGTAACTGTAGCCAGGCCTATTGATAAAGCTGATTTCAAAACTCTTACTAGTTTGTGTACTGCTAATACTGTTGATGCTGTCCAGTTAGGGGGCAAGTCCTAAAAATAAATAAATTGCGGAACTCATTAAAATCCCAATTGAATGTGGCGTCACCAGAAATGAGCATATCAAGGTGCCCTCTGAAAAAATGGGGAGACTTCATCCACCTGCATGTACCCTCGACTTGAGCCCAGCGTCCAGTAATTACTTGGGATTAAAAACGGACTGTCCTCTTGCAGGGAACATTCAGAAGACTGGTGCTTAATTTGTGCGGGTGCTTGTCGGGGTTAAACCCTAGTTCATATTTTCAAGCACAGCCCTTATTGGAAGCCGCATGATACAGCAATTGTGTGACTGCTCTTTTATTGCACTGGACAGTAGCAGCTGCTGAATATTTTAACTGGAGTGGTGTGCAAATATTTA
The DNA here is from genome assembly GCF_040938575.1 of Ambystoma mexicanum. Taxonomy (NCBI): domain Eukaryota; kingdom Metazoa; phylum Chordata; class Amphibia; order Caudata; family Ambystomatidae; genus Ambystoma; species Ambystoma mexicanum. The sequence continues at coordinate 553,855,146 of NC_090922.1, forward strand.
CCAGATATGCCGGAGCGACCAAGCATAGTGAGGGAGTCTGCACCAATAAAGGAGAGTTTGGGGGGATTCACCCATGCATTTAAAAAAAAGGGTTAAAATTGTGCATTTTAGAGCACACTTTTTAGAAGAATTTGACAAAGAGCCAAACAGTTTGCAGTTGGTTTTGTAGGGTAACTCATGAAAAAATCCAATAGATGCAAGTCACCAAGAGTGCACAGGAGCATATCTCCAACCCATTTTCATGATGACTTTTCGAGCAATACTTGCCAGTATAAAAGATTTTCACACTGGCTGTGCCCATACATTTCCATGCTGACTGCAACATTATACCCTAGTATTGATACTCAAATTTGCGTTGCACATAATGCCAGTAATGATACTATAAGAAAACATGTCCATATCTGTTCTGCCAATATATGGCAGTATCCCCACGTAAGAACAGACTCCAGTTGGATTGACCATTAAAAATTCATGCCAAAGTATGAAAACATGTCCAAACTGGCTGTACTAATATGCCAGTTGAGGTACATAATAACACTTATCATGCTTGCTTTATCAAAGATGCCCAATACAAAATGTCATATGGCAATAAGAAATGGCTAGACTAGTTGCATAAAAGTGATGGTCTTGCCTCATAATAAAACTCATCATGCTTGCTTTACCAAAGATGCCCAATACAAAATGTCATGCCTTGAAATGGCTAAGACTGGTTGCATTAAAAAAGGCCAGTTTTGCTTCGTAATAACACTTACCATGCTTGCTTTACCAAAGGTGCCCAATACAAACATAATACCACAATAAAAAATGGATAGACTGGCTCCATTGAAATGCCAGTCGAACTGCATATTAACACCTATCATGCTTGCTTTATCAAAGATGCCCAATACAAAATGTCATGCCAATGAAAAAATAATACCACTGATCATGCTTGCATGATCAAAGCTGCCCAATATAAAATGTCATGCCACAATAATAAATGGCTAGACTAGTTGCATTAAAATGCAAGCCTAGCTACATAATAACACTTTTCAGTCTTGCTTTATCAACCATACCCAGTAAAACATGCCATGCCTGCTCCATGGTGTGCCAGCTCATTGCACTCAGACATTAATAATGAATGTGATTATGTGTGATTGGGGGGCACTGGGGGCCAAGGGGGCAAATGTGTGATAGGAGCTGGGGTCCCAGGGTACAGCCATGGCATTTTCTATTGGACATAGATGCCAAGGAAAAACTCTCATGCCTGCCACCTGAGTCCCTGAGTGCCAAACAGGCACACATTAAAAGTGTGTATGTGTGAGATGTTGGGGAGCAAAGTTATGGCATTTTTTACTGGCCATCTATCAGATGCCCATTAATAAATGGCATTCCTTCCATCATTGCCCTCCAGTGCCTCACATGCACAGATAATCAATCCTGTGTATATACAAGGCGCTAGGGGCTTAGGGGTCAGGATTGACATAGCATGTGAAGTGTGCTAGAAGTCCCAGCAAACTGGGCTGGCTTTCTTTACTGGGCATACCCAGTAAAAAATACTATGCCTGCCCATTGGGATCCAGTGCCTCACAAGCACATGATGAATGTGATTGCGTGTATACAAGGCGCTGAGGGCACTGGGGTCTGACAATTATTTTCACTGGACTTCTATCATAGATCATAGATGCCCAGTAAAAACAAATGACACATCTGTCCCCTGGGGTCCAAGCTCCTCAAAAAAGCACACAATCAATGTGGTTATGTGTGTATGCCAGGCACCGGAGGTCCAGGGGACTGGAATGGTATTTTTGACTAGACATAGATATCCAGTACAAAAATACCATCCCTGTCCCCTGGGCCCCAGAGCATCTCCGACAGAGAGCTGATTTTAGCCGGTAGGGAGGGTATTGAGCAACAAAGGCATTTTTAACATGTCTTTGTTGAACAAACCTCTTACCCCCACTCACCAAAATCAGCTCAGACTAGTACAAAAACACACACCACACACATGCACACTTACACAAGATACACAAAGAAAACACTCAGTCTCATTCACACGAGCACCAACCATGCACTCACTCAAACACAAGCATGCATGCATCAATACACATATTTAAATAATAAATGAACATACACACACACACACACATTAACACAACACACATACACACAAACACACTCTTTCATTCACACAAAGATCCAACAGGCACTCACTCATAACACAAGCATACACGCATGCATACACATATTTAAATGTTAATGTTAAAGGATATTTATACTGCGCACTATCATCTCCGGAGTGATCCCCAAGCGTTCGGACGAATCTGAAAAGCAATAGGGTAAGGTAAACTAGTAGGATTGAGCAGGTAAAAAGGGCAAAAGTGCTGTGATGTGCTGTTGGCAGCTTCAGTTTGGTTTACACCGTTCACTGAGCTTTTAGGTATGTATTTCGGTTGGTAACCGCCTTGTGCTGTTGAACAACGCTATGCGTGGTTTGTTTAGTTTTTTGTGGTGTAGTGAAGTTTGTGCAGCTTGTTGTGCTGTAGAGGTTTGGTTGTGTTTAGTTCAGAGCTTAAGGTTTATGTAGAGAGGTGAGTGTTTTTAGTAGGGTTGGTTAGAGGCATCACTATCTCGATGTATGCTAATCTCCATAGTTCTGTCTAGATGTGATGCATGCTAATCCCCACAATTCTATCTAGATGTGACGCATGCTAATCTCCACAATTTTACCAACATGTGACGGACGAGTGCTATTGTGAAATATGGCTAACTAACACAAGCAGGCTGTATGCGGGATATGGCTAACACAAGCAGGCGAAATGCCAGACATGTCTAACACAATAAATAAATGGACATACAAATGCACACATTTCGGCAGCATACAGACTTCAATCACTCTCTGTTCATTCACACAAACATCCATCATACGCTCATTTATAACACAATTATACATGCATCCATACATATATTTAAACAAATGAACATACAAACGCACACATTTAGACAACATACACACTGCAAGCACTCTCTGTCTCATTCACATGAGCACCCATCATGCACTCACTCATAACACAAGCATACACGCATCCATACACATATGTAAATAATAAATAAATGAGCATAAAAACACCCATTTACACAGAATGCACACAGCAATCACGCTTTCAATCACATCAGCATCGATGATGATTCATTCACTAAACAACACAAACATGCAAGCATCTATACACAGAATTTAAATTTTAAAAAACATGAACATAAACAAACTTACTTCTGCCGAGTGTCTTTCCTCTTCACCGCTAAGGGCCCTGCTAGCATGAACAGGAATCAGGACGCTTCCTGGTTTCTGCACATGCGTGTAGGGGCCTGATGTGGGTGACAAGATGCCCCTCTCCAGCCTGCTCTATCTGTATGTGCGAGGAGGTACAGGCGTGCCCCCTTCCACATACAGACATACAGTTCCCCAGTCAGCATTTCCAATGAGCAATGCCAGGCTGGGGAGCAAAACCCCCCAAGCCTTGCACAGCTCATTGAGCTTGCACGGCTAGGGAACTGTAACTGTCAAAGGGAAACAATGTTTTCCTTTGACAGTTAAGAGCGCTCCCTCAGCTGGACAAAACAGCTGAGGGAGTGCTCGTATTTCACTGGGCTGGCTCCTCCATAATGGGCGAGAGAGCGCCAAGACCAGGATTGCTGCTGCTGGTCAGTGGCAGGCAGATACAAGCACAACGCAGTGGTTACATCCCCTAGAACACTCAGAGGTAAACTGGTGTGTCCCTGGGTCCAGCAGAGCATCTACAGCACAATGTGTGCACAAGCACACAACAAGAGTAACCACCAGGGCAAATACCTTTCAACCTGTTGAAAGTGATGCATATTTAACATTTTAAAATAAGATCCAGCGTTCAGAGTGAGCAGCTTTGTCCTTTGTCCTTTGTCTCATCTGTATAAAAGAAGAGGATTCCAGCGCCTCTTTCAGGAAACACTTGTCCAGATCCTCCACCTATTGAGGAGTTAACAAGAAGAGAATGTGTAACTGTGCCTTCATGTGTGGGTAGTGTTTTCTTTTTTGTTCTCTCAGTATTTGGACATTCCTTGACTGAGCTTCGGGTTTATAACTTGATTAAGACATCCTCTTATTGGCAGCCCCAGGACCATGCCTGAAATTTGTGAATGGAATTGCACCCATGCTTGCTCAAAGTTATGGCAATGGCGTGTCTGTCTCAAGGCCTGTTTCCTTTTCTCCTCGTCAGTAATGATAGGCTGGATAGCATGTTTAAATATCAGGAACTAGCCCCCGATGTGTCTTTTACACTTTGTGTCCGCAAGGCATCAACTGCTCAATTAACCGAGGTATGCCTCCATAATATGCCCATTGGTTTAATATAAACTATTTACAGGTGTCATTAGCATCCACTTCCGGGTCAAGCAACATATATCTCCTTGTTTTATTTACTAGGACGGAATGAGTGAAGTGTAATTTTATCAAAAGCATAAGAGAGATTCCCCTTGTTTTGGACACTGAAGGCACATAGGCCTTGGAAGATGACTTACTTTGCATCAGGCAAGGTGGTATGCAGGCCGTGTGCTGCCCATTCCATTTCTACTCCATTTCACCCATCAAAGGTCTCAGTGAGGATTGTGTGCGAAACAGCTTCTTCCTGAACTGTGCACCACAGATACTTTTGTTGCTCTGTATCTGCCAACTGGTGACACACAAATACAAGGGACACTTGCATATCTTTTGCACCATCAAGGACATCATCAACGGGTTCCAATGCAGCAGAACAGTGTGCTTCCTTCAGATGCACTTCACAGTGCACTTCACACAATCTTTCTATTGCAGCATTTGCAGCTGTGCATCATGGACAATGCATCAGGATGCGTTGAGAACCTTCCAATGTGAAATACCTTCCGAACTGTTGATGAGTCCAATGAAGACATCTCCACTGCACAACATTGCATTTCTAACCAGACGTTTGCAGTGACCTTTCCTTTAGCAGCACATCGGTACCAGTCTTGGTGATCCATCTGGTCCACTTCTGTTTATCTCAATCAGCTCAAGTGAGTGCTACAATTTATGAGAAGGGAAATGGCCACCATATTCAAATCTTTAACCACAGTTTTGATTGGGTCTTTTTTTTGGGATTAACTGAGTCTGGACTTTGGTAAAGAGCAAAGCCACAACCAGTCCCTCGATGATCCATGGGGCTGGCAATGTATCCAAGAAGCACACACAGCAAAAGGAAAAGACAAGGGATAAGCCCCCTCCCACCCTGGATTCCTATTTGGAAAGAGTTGCGGGGAAGTTGGAGGAGTGGATCAAGGCGGCTGAGAGGGCCATATCTACTACAATCACTAGGCTTCCAGGGGAGCCTTGGTTATCTGGGTTCAGGCCATTGGTTCCAAACCACTGTGAGCCTGGTCAGCCCATTGCCACTACGAGTACTGCTATGGGGTAATCTGACGTAGAGGAAATCTCTACACCATGTGTTTTGGGTTCTGTAATGGCCTTTCCCCATCTCTCTTACTATCCTGTCCCTCCACTGCCCTTAGTTCTTTAGGCCCTGGGTTTATTGGGTACCCAGACAAAGTAATCACTGCAAATCTTGCAAATGAACCCAAGCAGAGTGCTGTCTTTGCACACCAGGCTGTCGGCAACTTGGGTGGCCGGCCCTTGTCTAAACCTGTTGCTTCAAACTCTGATTTGGACAATGAAGACCTGATGTTGAAAGTATAAAGTCTGTGTTGTTTTTTGGATACATTTTAAAGCAGGAGTTTTTAAAACGTTGTCCATTATAGATGACCTGGTAATGTCCCTTAAGAAGGAATTTTTGTCAAATCACAGTCCCCATATACATGCGCTGTCAGAGGTGTGACAACACTGGAGTGCCTAATGTTCTAACAAGGGAAATGGTGGAACGAAGGTCGCAAGATGGTGTGGTAGTCAACCATATCCAGGAGGCCAGAGTGGACATTCATGCAACTTATGATTCACCCCCGCGTATGACAACTATGCCTATGAAGGTGTAATTGATAGTAATCCTGCGACAATGAGGACATTCACAACGCCAGGTCCTGTATTGGGACTGGCTCAGAACCTTTTACAACTTCCCCCTGAGGCTCTCCTACTGGTGCATTCTAGTTAAATCTAATCTTGTGAGTACATCGTTCCCTCAGGTGCCCTCGCCCTCTTTTCTCCAGGCGGTCAGTGTATGTAGAACTGGCACGAATGACGTAATGTTGGTTAATTTCTACAAAGTCCTCATATCCAGCATGTGAGAATGTGTCTCTTTGTCTTATCATCTGTGATGGAGGACCTCACAAAATATGCTTCTCATTCTGGGAGGGGATTTTAATGCCAAGATCGGTGAAGGGCTGGACACTATATGTATGATGTTTCTGATGATGCTTTGGCAGGGATCCCCACACCTGTCATGATGGATGTTAGGACGTGCACAGGTTGTGGCATTATCTTTTTGACTGGGGATTGCGTTCTGTTAATGGTCGTTTCCCTGATGCTATCCCCACCAAACCCCTCTTTTCTTCAGAATTTGTCCTTTCCACAATTGATTATCTTTGTTTCCCAGTTAAATTATTGGGCGCAGTTGTGGGATTTGAAGTGGTGGGCGATATTTGCAGCGACCACTTTCCAATCAGGCTTGAACTTAAAACTCTGATGAGATGTGTTCGAGGTGTTTGTGGATGCCTCTAGACGGAGGCTTAAATGACAGCCCAATGAGAAGGAAGCCCTGTTAAGCAAAGCAGTCCAGGCAAATCAGTGTGAACTGGAATTTTTTTTTTTCCATAGTTGGGTGACCAGAGTATTATTTTGACTGAATTCATGTCCCTAATGTCAAAATTAACTGACATATTTTTCACTGTTGCGGGCAGAGGGAAGTTGCCATCCAGGTCAGCTTGGTTTGACTCGGAATGCACAAGAGCAACATCTAGGGTACTCACTGTGTTAAAAAAATCCTGTGGCCTCCAAAACTGGCATTATTGGTGCCAGGTCTCTTTATAAGAATGCAATTTCCGAAAGGAAAAGGGAAATTGAAGTTGATGTATGGGATGCCTGGGTCAGAGCATCAATCAACAGCGATCCAAAACTTTTTGGGGAAATGGTGAATAATGGACCTTTTTTATAAATATAAACCCAAAGTCTTGGATGTTTCTGTCTCTGACCAGGTGTGGATGGTCCATTTTTCATCATTTTATACTGTGGGCTCCGGTGGAGAAACTTCTGGGTACTACCACACTTATGGAATGTGAAAGTTGCCAATGAAGACGAGATTGTATTCACTGTGGGTGCAGTCTTCACAATGCCAGCGTTGTGATAGGGCACCTGGTCCAGATAATGTACCAGTTGACCTTTAGCCATCCGAACCCAACCTGTGGGCACCGGTCTTGGCTCTGGGTTTTAATGCACTCTGTGCAGGAGATATGATCCCAGCGTCCTGGTCAAGTGCCATTATTCAGCATATATATAAGAGAATATCACAGGCTTTACCCACCTCATGCAGGCCCATTTCTCTTCTGGATTCCCTTTTTAAATTCTTTGGATCTGCCATTCTAGAAAAGTTGGAGGCCTGGGTAGTGGGTAGGGACATTCTCTCACCTGTACAGTTAGGGTTCCGAGCAGTACCTGAACCTTTATCTGGTGGTAGCCATTCAGTGTATGTCAAGGAAGAGCCAATCAAACTAGTCTTCATGGATCTGAGCACAGCGTTCAACAAGGTTAATTGCATTAAGCTTTGACACATGCTCAGATCCATGAACTGTCCCCAGGCTCTGGTTAATCTTTTGGTTAAACTGCACTGTACAACTCAGGCCTGTGTAAGGAGTGGCTCTAACGGGAGATATACTGCTTCCTTCCCAGTGGAGCTTGGGGTGCACCAGAGCTGCATCCTGGCACCCTGCCCTTTTGTCTACACATCAATGGTTTGTATGGCCATCTATTCATATCCACATCAGATATCCCTAGGTTGGGCAGTCGGCCTTTGCCACTCTTGGTGTAAGCGGACAATGCAGTCTTAATGGTGCGTACCCCTAAAGCATTGCAGTGGCTTATGTATGACTATACCTCATTTATGGATGCTCTGGACCTTGGGGTTAGTGTTCAAAAGTCAGCTGTGATGGCCTACTATAGGGGGAAGCATACACTGACATTTCAAGCAATGTTCTGCCAGAGTACACAGATCCCTAGAGTGCATATTTTTTATTATTTGGGGGTCAGGTTTTCCTCTAACATTAGCCCTGACCCTCATGTGAACAAAAAAAACCACGAGACTCAAGCAGACCATGGGTGGAGTAATCAGGGCCATGACTATATTCAAAGGCAAACCAATTGACTTGGTGCTAAAGACATGCAATGGTAAAGCAGTCTTGGCTGCCAGGTTTGATAAGGAGCTGTGGGGCTACAACAATGTTAACTATATCCAGGGGGTAGAGAATAACTTTTTAAAGAATGTTCTGGGCCTCCCTTGCTCGGATATCAATTTTGGTGTACACCTAGAACTGGGCTGTAAATGTATTAGTGACATGATCTCAATAAAGCCTGTTCTTCGCTGGCTTAAACTGTGGGGTAATCCAATGGCTATTTTGACTCAGGAGTTAATACATCTGGTTATTAAAGATCCTAATGGGCTAATACGCTGGCTGAGATATGTCAAGGCAAAACGAGTGGTAGTTAATGCGGCTTATCTGTACACTCCATCTCATATTTTATCTGCCAGAGAAATTCGAACTATGGCATCAAGGGTGCATCTGTATATTGGGCAGAAGAGAGTCCTGTGAGATCCTGAACCCCAGAATAGGAGGCTTGCAAATATACTTGGGATTATACAATTATGGGAACCACAATTATTGCAACCCCCAAAATGTTGTCTTTTTGTTTTAATTTCAACCCCCTTTAGACCTCATATATATGTGGGGGGGTGGGTATAGTATTTAATACATGTAGAGAGGGATCCGAGGTATCTCCACCCGTATATATATATGGGGTGAAAAGTGAGTATGCAGTAATTTGGGTGCAGTAATCACATAGATCCATTATACTGACACACGGCTTACAAAGTTATCTGTTAGGGGCTGAGAATCCTTCTCAGCAAATACCTATAACCAGGGCATGTTTTGATTGCATCTTCTTATGGGCCACAGTGGCAGCATGGTCTGGAGACACTGTCAACCAATCGTGCCCTTTGTGTGATACACCTAGGGTGGATCTGTCACACTTTTAATTTTTTAATCTCAGCCTATGCAAGATTGAGAGGGCTAATACTTATACCACTGTGAAAGGAGAAGGGGTTTATTCCGTATCAACCTGCTTTGACCTTTCTGCTCTGGGTGGAGTCACCCTGTGTTGGGTGGGCACTTTTGTCCTTTTTGAAGAATGCACTGTTTAGCAAGAAACTCTTAAAGAAATCTTTATGATTGTGATCTGAATACTTTTATCTGTATTTTATGGATTTTATTTTGTATGCAAATGTTTTTATACTAGACATTTTTATCTCTCTAATTGTTTTTATGGAACCTGTTTTCCGTTTTCATAATAAATGTAGATATGATATGACAATTCAATATAAAAAAAACATCACTTCAGGACAAGTCCTAATATTATTTAGCAAGAAGAACAATCTTATCCATTTTTTCATACAACCCAATAAAACACCTGCAAAATGATTAAAAAAAAATCATGAGATCTGAATTTCGCAGAAACACTGTTTAGGAACACTTCCTCTAGCGCCTCATTGAACCGAATGCATAGAACAGTGCATCCAGTCACCAGCATCTTCGCTGTAGAACTGCCAGGCGAGAGGAACTGGTGGCTCTCACGATTCAGCCCTTCTTCAAGCATCGACTCGAACCACAATTAACTTAAGTTTGAGCCCTGCTCAGCATTAAATCCCATTTAGAACACCCATCTCACGCAACTTAGACCACATGACCAGCACCCAAAAACCTGATTTGCCATTGCCGAACTGCCAAGACCAGCAAAAGGTACTATTAAGGTGTTACTGCCAGCTTGGTCCATTCCTGGCCCTAATAGCCTGGCTAGATCAGCATTAATTCGTTTTTCATTCAAGTGCCTATCCTTTTATAATGATTGTTGTTGATTCTTGCCCTGTCTCCCCCTGCTTCAATGCATCTTCTATTCTTGCATATTCTCTGTTCTTTCCACAGGGGTGGGTTTTGTACATTGTTTTTCTATTTAAATATTCTCAGAGGTGCTGTGTTTAATTAAAGTATATATATATTATAGAACCTTGATTGGACATTCCCTTTACTTTGGACTATTATACTTGGCTATTTGGGTTGCTGCAGAAGCTCCAGTAAAGTGGTACCAGAATTGCCTGCCCAGGTTATGGTTGAGGTACTACAAGTGTGGAAGAAGTAATAACGTTTCTTTTTTAAGAGCAAAGTTCTCACAGGAAAGAACAGAATCACAGTGCTGTGTAAAAACATTAAACCACATGAAAAAAGGTAATAAATAACAAAAACGGCACTATATGAATACATGACAATAAAAAAAAAAAAAAAACATTAATACAAAATACAAAAGAAAATACAAAAGCAAAGTTTCCCAGATTCAAACTATCTGCCACACTTCAAGGCACATCTGCAGTGCAGTACATTTTCTAATGGCAATTGGTAGACTGTTTCATAGACCACACCTTAAGGTGCTCAATAACCTGCACCCATATTGGGTACTATTATATCTACCTACTATCAACAGATCCTTCAAACTGATCTGGAGTTCATGAGCTGTGCCATATTATAGAGAGGGTTAGGAGCTATTTCATTTCCGATTGTTTATATCTGGGTGAGAGACCGCATTTGAATTTGATACTGTATTGGCAACCGATGCAGTGATCTTCTCGCATTCGAAATGTGATGATATTATTTTAAGTCAAAGAACACACGCACCGTACTGCACGGTTCCAAACTGCCTGAAGTTTGAGGAGTGGTTTCTTGGATATACAGAGGTAGGCAGATAATATTCATGTTAATGTTAACGGTTTTTATGCCGTGCACATGTGCCACTTGCATGGTATCTCTGGGCTCTGGTGGTTCTGTGAAAAAATAAGGAGAAGAGAAGGTACGGTTAGTGGGAGGAGTGGGAAAAAAGAGCAAGGGAGCCGTTATGTGCTGTTGGTAGCTTCAGTTTGGAAGGACCGTTCTCTGAGCCTGGTGCGAGATTCGGAGGCGGCCGTCATGTGGTGTTGTACAAGGTTATGTGTGCAATATCTTGTTGTTGCGCTGTTGTAAAGTATGTGCAATTTGCTGTGCTGAGGAGTTCTGGTTGTCTTTAGTGCAGTATGTGAGAGGTGTATGTGAAGGGTTGAGTTTTAGTAGTAGTTCATCCAGGTGCGAGTGATGGCTAAGCAACACAGTTTGCCCAGAGATAACAAATGGCTGATTAACGCAGTTCACCTCGATGTGGCAAATAGATGACTAACGCAGCTCATCTGGGTGTGACAATGGGTGACTGACACAGTTCACCTAGATGTGACAAACAGCTAACTAACACAGTTTACCTAGATGTGTGAAATGGCTGATGTTCGCATTACTGTCTAGATGTGACGCAAACCAATATTCACATTTCTGTCTAGATGTGACGTAAGCTAATATTCACATTTCTGTTCAGATATGACCCAAGTTAGTATGCACAATTCTGTGCAGATATGACACAAGCTAATAGTCACATTTCTGTCTAGATGCGACGCAAGCTAATATTCACATTCCTGTCTAGATGTGACGCATGTTGATATTCATATTTCTGTCTAGTTGTGACACAAGCTAATATTCACATTCCTGTCTAGATGTGATGCAGGCTGCTATTCATATTTCTGTCTAGATGTGGCGCAAGCTAATATTCACAATTCTCACTTGATGTGACACAAGCTAATATTGACAATTCTGTCTGGATGTGAACCAAGCTAATATTCGAAATTCTGTCTCAATATAACACAGGCTAATCTTCACAGTTCTGTCTAGATGTGACACAGGCTAATCTTCACATTTCTGTCTAGAAGTGACGCAAGCTAACATCCACATGTCTGTCTAGATGTGACGCAAGCTAGCCTTGCACAATTCTGTCTAGATGTGTAGTATCAGGTCTGCATCATGTCAGAGAGTCTGATGGCGCGATGCAGAATGCAGAGTTCTGTAACGGGAGGCACGGGCGGTGGAATTGAGAGGCTGCAGAAGACGGTTGGAGCAGCTCAGAGAGTGGCCTCGCATTTCCCATACCCATATTTATTCATCTCTTTTGATGTAATAAACTATACATATTAATGAATGAGATTCCTGCGGTGTGGTCCAGTTACTCACCACAATTGGTGACGAGCTTTGTGGTGAGCCTTGTCTCTGCGGGAACGATCACGCAAGCAGCAGTTCCAGCAACTTTTAGGTGAGCCACGATTTCAAATATATGCGCACCATGTCAGGTGCGTTCATCTGTGATTAAGGATCCCAGGATTGGCTTTCCACTGGAGACTATAGCAATTTTAGAGAAAGGCATCCGTCAACGTGAGGCATAGTCATGTGAAAGGCAGCCATATTTATAAGTCAGGGATTTCCTTATGATATATGTAAACGCTCCCCCTCGTCCCAGTACTTTCTTAAAATAAGGGGGGAAACTCATTTTATTTGTATTAAACCTGCATGAAACCATTGACCATTTCTAGAGAATGGTATGAAACTGCATATAATCCAGCATAAATCAGCACATTCTTCACCAATCCCTATTTCATCAGGGCTAACTATTAAGGTGCAGGAGACATGGCAATGCACAGTGTTCCCCCACCATTAATGTTCTTACTTGAAGCTGGAGAACCGACTCTGCCATGGAAGAGGTGGCCGAAGATTTTTGTCCATTATGCCTATGTAGTATGTAGCACAAATTACAGTGTAGATCAGAAAAATCTCCATTCTTAAATTGTCTAGAACCCGTTGGGCAAGAAAAGTTTGAAGTTCTTCCTGACCTAAAGACAGATGAAAGTGAGGACATGAATGAATATTAGAAAACTGTAAAGAAAATTAACAAACACTATGTAAACAAATTTACACAATTCTAGAACAAAACATGTTTGGGAAATGCGTACAAGAGGGGGAGAGAATGTTGAACAATATATTAAGGCCTTGCATAAACTAGCAAGGATTTGCAGATTCAATCAACAACTTGATGAGAAACTCCGAGATCAATTTATGTTAGAGTGCAGAAGCAGTAAAGTAAGGGAAAGGTTATGGTCAGATGATAAACCACCGTTAGAAATGCTTTACGAGTAGCTAAGGAAGTTGCGCCTGCAGAGAAATGCGTAAAGGCTTTGGAAGAATGGCCAAAAGAAATTACGGTCAACCCCGTCCCTGTCACAGCATCGCAACAAACCAGAGACTCCATAGCAGTAATAGGTAATAAAAGTGTAGGGAGGAGATGGAGTAACGAGAACAGAGAACACAGATACAATGGTGAAAACAGAGAAGCATTCAAAAGTAGCACCACAAGGATGCCAGTCATGGGGAGTCAATGTGGTTGTGCCCAAAGTCAAAGGGGATGACCAGCAAACAGTTACAGATGTGATAGCCCTTCCCATTGGGTCAACGGTCCAATGTGTTCTGCACTCAAAATTATATGAAGAATCTGCAAAGGGAAGGGGCATCTGGCCAGATGTTGTAGGTATAAAAACTCTACTAATTGTGTGGTGATGAAGAAAGTGACGAGGGTAAAGAGTTTATTTCTGCTCTAGATGACGAAGAGCAAGAAACAGATAGCCTAAAAATGATTTTCTAGGTTAATGACACCCTGATCAGCATGATGGCTGACTCTGGAGCCAAGTACACGCTAACTCCAGAAGTAGTGTGGAAAGCAATTGGACCTGAATATTTACAGGAAGTGGATATAAACCCCAGAGCCTATGGAGGAGCTTCAATGGATTGACAGGGTAATTCATAGAATTTCTCACAAAAGTGGCGCACGCGGCTGTCACAGTGTGCGCGTGCGAATGTCTGCGCCAGCCGCGTGCGCTAAAATTGATATCCGCACACAGCGTATTCATGGATTTTAGCCTCCAAAACCAGTCGTGGTGCAGAGTGGCGCAGTGACCCTGCAGCAGCGCCAGTTACGCCTAACGCCCTCGCGCAAGGAAAAGCCATCAAAATTCCCAATTCAGCGCAAAGGGCTGCGCTAACCCTGGACCAGTATACAGGGCTGGCAAACAGCAAACACCTAGCGGGGAACGTGTATTACTGGTGTGCGCGGGAAGTTCCACACGCGATTTCAGCAGGGTACGTGTATTTCTGGGGTGCAGAGAAGTTTAACACGCGATTACAGCAGGGTACGTGTATTACAGGGGTGTGCGGGAAGTTCAACACGCGATTTCAGCAGGGTACGTGTATTTCTGGGGTGCGGGGAAGTTTAACACGCGATTTCAGCAGGGTACGTGTATTACAGGGGTGTGCGGGAAGTTCCACACGCGATTTCAGCAGGGTACTTGTATTTCTGGGGTGCGCGGAAGTTTAACACACGATTTCAGCAGGGTGCGTGTATTACAGGGGTGCGTGGGAAGTTCCACACGCGATTTCAGCAGGGTACGTGTATTTCTGGGGTGCGGGGAAGTTTAACAGGCGATTTCAGCAGGGTACGTGTATTACAGGGGTGTGCGGGAAGTTCCACACGTGATTTCAGCAGGGTACGTGTATTTCTGGGGTGCGGGGAAGTTTAACACGAGATTTCAGCAGGGTACGTGTATTACAGGGGTGCGCGGGAAGTTCCACAAGCGATTTCAGCAGGGTACGTGTATTTCTGGGGTGCGGGGAAGTTTAACACGCGATTTCAGCAGGGTACATGTATTACAAGGGTGCGCGGGAAGTTCCACACGCGATTTCAGCAGGGTACGTGTATTTCTGGGGTGCGGGGAAGTTTAACACGAGATTTCAGCAGGGTACGTGTATTACAGGGGTGCGGAGGAAGTTCCACACGCGATTTCAGCAGGGTACGTGTATTTCTGGGGTGCGGGGAAGTTTAACACACGATTTCAGCAGGGTACGTGTATTACAGGGGTGCGCAGGAAGTTCCACACGCGATTTCAGCAGGGTACGTGTATTTCTGGGGTGCGGGGAAGTTTAACACAGGATTTCAGCAGGGTATGTGTATTACTGGGGTGCGCGAGAAGTCCCACACGCGATTTCAGCAGGGTACGTGTATTACTGGGGTGCGGGCAAGTTTCACACGCGATAGGCCCTGTGCGAGTGGGGTACGTGTATTTCGGGGGTGCAGGGGAGTCCTACACGTGAATTGGCAGTGTGGGTCCTCCCAGGTGTTCCCTCTTCACCCTCCACGGCCCCTGCAGGCAGACCACACCACAGGGAACTACCCTGCACCCCTGGTCATGTCCCGCAGGCAGCCCATCCACCATGGTCATGCACCCCAGCTAAGCCACCAGTCCGCTTGCACCACTGATCACCAACTCATGTCCCCCTGCACCCTCACCCCCAAGCACTGCAGGGCACCTGCCAGCAGGCCCCCACTCATGTCCCACTCATGTCCCCTTGCACCCCCACCCCCCAGCAGTGCAGGGTACCTGCCAGCAGACCCCCACTCATGTCCCCCAGCACCCCCAACCCCCAGCAGTGCAGGGCACCTGCCAGCAGGCCCCACTCATGTCCCCCAGCACCCTCACCCCCCAGCAGTGCGGGGCACCTGCCAGCAGGCCCCCACTCATGTCCCCTTGCACCCCCACCCCCCAGCAGTGCGGGGCACCTGCCAGCAGGCCTTCACTGATGTCCCCTTGCACCCCCGCCCCCCAGCAGAGCAGGGCACCTGCCAGCAGGCCGCCACTCATGTCCCCTTGCCCCCAGGTCATGACGATCCTCAATCATGGCCCTTATGGCCAGCCTCCCCAGCCCAAAGACCCAACCAAGTATTGCATCCACCCACATAGAAAAGGCAATTACATGATACAACCCCAATGGCAAGTATGTAAATGAACACATGTCCGTCACACACACACAATGGTTGCAAGTGAATGTGAAAACCCATATCATGACATGCATGAAACCAATGAGATAATACCACACATCGAAGTATGAAGAAAAAATGTATTAAAAGCAACATGAATGGAATTAAAATCAAACAAACAACAATGGGAATAAAAAAGAAAAGCTGCATGTCCGTAAAATAATGAAAAACAAGAAATCATAATCCAAAGGAAAGGTGTCCAAACTCACACTCCAACAAAGCAAATCCAAGGGAAAAACAAAAGTCAAAACCATTGCTCCATGGGGAAATCCAAAAAAAAAGATGAATCAAATAGTGAACTATGTACAGATGAACAATCCAGGGTCCATGATCCCAACTGAAGAAATTAAACCTATCAAAAATACTACCTAATGAAAAACTATATACAGAAACGTGGTGCATTGTCCAAGCGCAACCAAAATAAAGAAAAAACCAAGGGAAACCTAACACTATCTAACTATTTACAAGGGCAGCGGGCAAGTCCAATGGCTCACATGTTGATGTCTCGGGCCAGGCCATCATCGAACTCCTGCTCGATGTCCCGGAGGCGGTCCTCTTCCATGGCCCTGAGGGTTCGCAGGGACGATGACATCTGGAACTCCAGGTCCCTGCGAATGGCCTCGAGTTACTCGGCCCGCCTCAGGGCCCTACGCATGGAGTTCTCCGCCCTGACCATCGTGAGCCATGCCTCTTCCGCTCGCTGCCGCTCCGCATCTATCGCATGGCCCAACCGCTGCCACACGGAAGACACTTCCCGTCCAGGGTCCTCCTGCCCTCCGGCCGATGCCTGCCCCTCCGATGATGAAGGCCCCGAGCCATCATGCCTCCCACCTTGCTGCTGCTGCTGCCTGTGCCCTGGCTCCTGCTGCCTGCACATCCTCCTCCAGCTGGGGTGCAGTTGTTGAGGTGGCCACCCCTGCTGGACGTCCGACTCCCGACTGTGGCAGGGATGTGTCCTCCACCAGCCTGGCCGCAGGGTCAGAGGCAGCTCCACAGGGCACCCAGGTGACACATGGGTGAGAAGATGGCACGGAGGACGACTGGCACATAGGGGGTTCAGTTGAGGAGGGGGTCGGAACCAGGTCCAGAAAACGGAGGAATCCGGCCCTGGTGAGCTGTCCCAGTGGGTCAACGCGGTCAACGTGCCATGCGAGAAGACGTGCAGTCTCCTCATGAAAAGACTGCAGGTCAGCTCGCATGGCACGTTGACGCAGCATCATCCCACCCAGGACAGGCTCAACCCGGTGCCGGATAGCCACATCCGCAAGGAGAGGAAGGCCAGTTGGTGTAAGCCAATCCCCTCCCTGAGAACGGGTCTGGACGTAGGTATCCCTGCTGCTGCAAGATGATGCAGTCACAGGATCGGGGACAGGATTACACACAGGCACCTCCGCGGCGGCCTATGCTGCCTCTTGTCCCTGCCCCTGCACTGCACCACTAGCACCAGTGGAATCCCCACCTCCAGACCCCGTCTCTGTCCCTTGCACGGCCTCCTCCTCCACCAAACCCCCCACCAACCTGGATGACTCCGTGCCATCTTCCTCCGTCGGGGCCTGTGGGGTCTCAGCTGCCCCTTCGGCTGCCGAGGAGTCCAACTCCAACCTCCGCCTCTTGGACCTCCACTCGGCAGCTGCGACCTGGGACGTGGCACCGGACTCCTCACTCCCCGACGAGATGACAACCTGGGAAGGGAGCCGGGCCTTGCGTCTCCGGCTGGCGGTGCGATCCCTGCCGCTGTGCTCCACAGCACCTTCTCCGCCCTCTTCATCAGTTGACGCTGCAGACAGGGAGAGATAGGAGACAGGCCTCAGGGCACTGTACAATGGACTCATACACACATGACAGTTGTACATGAGTGGCATTGTCAAACTTCAGACATCGCATCACAATCCCCAACACACATGTCATTGCAACTCACACACATGAGCTATTCCACAGCCATATTGCAACAGCCAGCACCATCCATACACATACAACAACATGAGCAGCCAAAGGTGAGCCAGACATCACATGAAACACAGGGAGTGCACTAGACATGCACACCCGCCACCACAATTACATGCATGTGTACACCTCCGCCAACTGTCGCAGTGATGAGATTGGCATCCATGTCACATCTGGCAATCAGTCTTCTACATATCAGTCTCACCTGCATCCATGTTGCATCACTGTTGCACCCATGTCAAATACACACTCATGCACATGTACACGGTGCAGATACATGCAGCTGGAACCAACATCCATGTGTGACACCACAACCATGCCAACTTACATACACAGTAATCCAAACATGTGTGCTCACACATCTGCATTTGGCCTGCATGCTTACCCACACATACACCATCCATGTGTCTCACACATGAAAAGACTTGCATGTGTCAGCCTCACAGCCCTGTACATACACATCCATACATGGCCCTACAAAACCACATGTACAACCTGCACACTACTGGCACACCACCACACGCACAGCTTCCAATCAGTATGCATGTACA
This sequence comes from Ambystoma mexicanum, assembly GCF_040938575.1. Taxonomy (NCBI): domain Eukaryota; kingdom Metazoa; phylum Chordata; class Amphibia; order Caudata; family Ambystomatidae; genus Ambystoma; species Ambystoma mexicanum. The sequence continues at coordinate 553,873,635 of NC_090922.1, forward strand.
CTTACCGCTCGACTCCAGACGGGTCTGCCTCTCAAGGACCTGGACGTGGAGCGCTGGGCATATGCATTCCAGGACCCTCATCTGATGTTCCGACAGGTGTCCCCGATGCCCCTTAGCATCCGCTGCCTTCAAGAGGCGCCAGGCCTTGTTGAGGGTCCTGGACCTGAAGTCCTCCCAGCGCTTCTTGACATGTTGGAAGTCGCGGACTGCCACCCCCTCCGCGTTGATGGCAGTCACGATGTCCGTCCAGATCCGATTCCTTCCTTCCTTGTCAGCGGCCGAACTTCCATCATACTTGTTGGGTGTCCTGACCCACGTTTGGACTATTATGCTGCAACATTTGGTGCTGTGGGCTTAGGAAATCCAAGAGGGCGGAAAAGCCCACATTTGCGCCAGAATCCTGGAGAACCGTGCAGTTTTGCGCACAGCAAAATGGTCCCCTGACCTGCCACCCACCAGTGCAAAGAAAGATGGTTCTGTTCAAAACCTGTTTTTATTAATGTCAAAAATTGCTAAGATCATGGGCCCGGAACCACCAAACAAAAATCCAACTATGGTTAAGTGTTTTACTTTACTCTACTACAGATCCACACCAATGCCATGTCAAGCAAGGATCATATACTATCAAGTAAAATCCTTTCTTTTGGAAATGTATTAATTCAAGACAGATCCCAAAAATAGGTGCAGTACCGGCATTGGACACAAGCCGGCGCTAGCGGTCTAAACTCTGACTGGGGACCTGTGTTGCAGAAGCTAAACAGCAGCCTGGGCTAGCTGGGACTTCAAAGGTTTGTTCTCAGGAGGCAGTCTGATTCAATTAAACAGTTCAAAGGGCCTCTGTCCATGGGAAGCATTCACACCAGCCCTTACCAGCAACAGCCCAGGAGATCACATGGTCATGCTAACCAAATGCAGAGTGGCCCCCTGGTCTGCTGACCTCAGTCAACACAATAGACTCTTTCAATTGAATGGAGTATGCTGATTTGGGTTTGGACTGTAAACAGAGCTCTGCCTGGAAGAAGAGACATGTGATCCCTGACTCACCCAGTTCCTAGGGACGGGCCAGACACTTTTTGTGAATTGAATTGAAGGCAAATATATGTTTTATAAAACCACTGATAACTAATTGTAACCAGATGACAGGAATGTACAATTTGGAGATCCTTAAAATGGATGTACCTACAATTTGAGTCTAAACTCAATTCCGTACGATGTTCAGGGACCAAACCCCGCAATTTATCCATGTTGCAGACAGTGGGTTTAAGCTAGAGACATGAAAATTTACTGGAATATGTGTAGAAAGGCGGTGTACATTTGTGCCATTTTTGGTACACGTCCGATATTGGTAAACCAACTAAAAACGAAAATAAGTTGTCATTTTTGAATGCAAGCTCTTAGGAAGATCAGAGTTGAACAAGAATGTACCTTAAGTCATCTGCAATCTGTACATGTAATGTGAACCACTCGTGTATCTGGGAAATGTGTTTAGTTATGAAAATGATTTTCTAAGGTAAAAGCAAAGGGGAGTGTTCTTTCTCTATGCCATAAAGATGACTCACTCTGACTCACTGCTCCCTTCTCAAATCAGGTCAAAGAGAAATCCTTGACCTATCAAATTGTGAGTGGGTTGGGCAAAGAAAGTTAGCATCCACACCCATTTTCAAAAGACATAAAAAGAGCCACTGGAAGCCAGACAGGAGATTCATTTTCCACTTCCTTGCAGAGCACGCTGAATGACAACTTCACATCCAGACTCCAGAACTTTGAACCCAGAGACTACAGAACTTTGAACCAAGAAGGCCTACTGCAAGCAAAAGTATTGTCAGCAGGCCTCAAAATCATTTGCCAACTATTCAACAGCCAGGCAAGCTGTTTGAATTCTTTGCCAAGAACTTTTGCCAGAACCGGTGGCAGACTCAGAAAGCAGTGCTGTATCCAGAGAGACAAGAGATCCAGAGAGACCAGACCCAGACCAGATCGCTGAGAGCTGACCCAGATCGCTGTGTGCAGAACCAGTACCCAGTGGCGAGAGAACAGCAGCCAATCCTGACCCGATCTGTGACGAAGTCGCATTCCTGTCCAAAATATAGTGTGATTACTCAGCCAGAACTGTGCAAAACCAATCTCTTAGTTTAAAATAATCTAATTCAAACTATTTTAACCTATTGAGAACTGCATCATAGAAATCGTGTCCCTCCTGTTGATTCAAAGCTGCAAAACTGTCATCTGTCATTCTGAGCTTTACTTTTATTTTGAGAATCTACCTTCACAAAATTGTCTATCTCTTGAACCGTTTGTGATAGAAGTGTGATTTAACTTTTATTTTAAAGCTGAGATTCTAAGCTTTCCAACAAGCTACTCCTTATACTTCCTCCGTAATTGCGCTCGACGCACGTGACTAAATTGCCGCGATTTGACATTTTGCTTCATTCCAGCCACGTGTAAAACATTTGTCTTTTGCTTCCATTACGGAATTCTGTTTTCAACCTGATCACCATCCCTGAATCATTGATAGGGCTGGCCTGAACTGATTTAAAGTATCTCTCACTCACCCTGAACCTCTAGAGGGAATTAAAAGCAGTTTTAGCATATTTTTCCCTTCTTTGCCATCATATTAAAGTATTTTGGGCCTGTGTTTAAAATCATCCCTGTTTCTCTAAGCTTGCTAGGGGGGAACTGAATTCGGATGGTACTGTGATTGTATTCCTGAAGACTGTGTTTGTTACTTCCATCTCTTTACATTGCATAGGGGGGAGTGAATTGTCAGAGAAAAAGTGATTCTATTATCTTTTGCTGAAATCATATCAAGTTTATCCCTGTATTGCTTCTTTTCCACCTTGCATTTCCTTTTACCATATAAAGCATTCTCAGCTACCTTATCCTCTATACTACTCCTAAGTAATTAACCAGTGTGCTAGTATAACATCATCCATTGTTGATCACTGTCATATGTCTAAGTGTGATATCAAATATTAATTTATTATAAACGTGTGATATATATCTATTGTTTAATTTTTCAAATAAACCTTTTCAATTTGCAAAACAAACCTACTTCTTGGTTCAGTGGGGTCAGCAGGATTCTCAGAGAGGGGCGTGATACAAGGGTTCATCAATCAGATTATAACTTGTCATAAAAATATATAAATAAGGGCTTCCCTTGAGCAATCCCAGACAAGGCACTGACTTAGTGGGAATGCTTGATTGGAGTCATTAACATACTGCCCCAGGACTTGCTCCACCAGGACACCAACTTCGGTGGCAGTGAAGCTGGTGGCCCTCTGCCTCTCTGGCTGGGGGTTGCCAGTGGTGCCAGATGGTGTAGTGCCCGACATGGCAACCTGTAACGCTCACCTGATTCCCACGGAGGCGCAGGTCTGGCTTCGAATGCTGATGCTTCTTCAATGGTGAAGCGCAGGACTCTGAAGATGGACAGGAAGGGCCCCTCTACTCTGGCTTCTCTGGCTCGCAGGAATATTCCCCTGTGCGTGAAAAGGGAGTATTACCTACTGACTGAGTTATGCTCAAGCCTCCCACTCTCTTCCAACCCTCGACGATACCCTTCCACGATTCCCCGTGAAGCCTCACCTTATGGTCAGGAAGGATGAGCTCTCCATCCTGCTTCTGATGCAGGGGCGCGTTGAAACCCAGTTACTTCACTGGATTGAGGATTGATGGGAGTTCAGGTAAGCTTGACTATTCAGGTAAGGCTCTGTAAAAGTTCTGTTGCAAGTTCAAAAGTCCAAGCTTAATAATAATGTTCATTGTCTTTTTCCCCTTAGGGACCGGGGTTCGGAATGCCGGAGATATGGCGCCGACCCGAAGTGAAACGTGCAGTTCCAGTAAATGACAGGTGATTTCTGGATGAGCACTCGGGTAATGTCTTTGCATTCGCTCATTCAATGTCTTTGTCTTTTTTCCCCATAGGGGCCGGGGTCCAGATGCCTGGAAGCGGCAAGACCCGAAATGAAATGGGAATGACCCAACAGGTAAGACTTAGAAGGAAACTGAGCTTTTCCTATTCCCTTCCTTCTCTCACCTTGTTCTTGTCTTTTTCTCTCTAGGCTCTGGGAAGTGGCTGTGGATCCGGATGATCGCTGCTGAAGATGGTGGCGTCCAGGAAAGGTGAGTGAAATGCAGCGCTGCAGCGATCGTAGCGAAATGCTTTTAAAATGATGTCTTCCTTTTCAGGATCGTCGGTGTGATGTCTCTGTGGTGCTGATTTAGCAGGTAAGGTCTTTTGTCTCCCTTTGCAGGTGACCCAGGATACTGACAGGCGTGGCTGAGGTCCAGATGCAGGAGCTGACACGGTGAGCGTCCAGCTGCGAGGAGCAGAACAACGCGAAGCGTGAGTTGCTGATCGGGTGTGGTTTAAATAGCTTTGGAAGAAGTTCCAAGTGTGTATCCTTCCTCCGATCAGGTATGTATCCTTCCCCGACCACACCCGGGTGGAAAGTAGTCCCACAGGTAAAGTAGTTCCATTCAGGCCTCAAGAGGGCCTGGATGTGGCAGCATGGTCTGCATCAGGTAAGTGCACATTAAAACACTTGAACACATGTCTAGCTTTATGAGCCTGGCGCCTAAGGCGCCAGGACAGAGGTCCAACAAGAGCCTGGCGCCTAAGGCGCCAGGACTGTGTCCAAAGGGCCCCAGCTTGGGCCCGCTGGCACTCCCCTGGGGGAAATGATGCCTGCCTCTGGGATTGCTGGGTCGGACCTGGCTCCTTGGAGGTAGGCATCATGACACAACCCCAGAGGCAGGTGTGTGTGGGCAAATGGGTCCTGGGGCTGGGCTGTGGAGCGATGGAATAGCAGTCGGGAGTCTTCGGTTCCAGCAGGGGTGGTCACAGCAACAGCACCCCGGACTGACGTGCAGGCAGCAAATGGCAAGGCACGTGGGCAGCAGGCAATCAGGCAGCAGCAGGTGGCAGGTGGGAGCGTGCTTGGGGCTCTGGGGGGCAGTAATTCGGCCTTCTGGGCAGGAGCATGGTCTTCCGTGTGTGAACGCGTGGCCAGCTTGATACGGAGTGATTTGGCACGTGAAAATCTTGCACGTCAGCGTGTAATTCGAGGAAAGGCCCTTAGCGCGTAAGCGTGTCTGTGACGTGACACACGCGGGTGTTTCCCTCATAGCACGTGATGACAGAGCATATGTGGAAAAGCTGCACGTCCGAGTGTCAGCGCGTGTAATTGGAGGAAAGAACGCGTACACGCGTAAGTGACGTGCAAATGTGGGCCGGTTTAAAAGGTACGTGTAGAACGCCATTTTCTTGTACGTGCTTTTCGTGGAGAGCGAATGGGTGAATTCTGTACTTCTTGTCGGTTCACACGCGATTGCTTCATAGCGTTTCAAGTTCGTACTCCCTGTTACCTCTGACAGCTTTCATTTTTCTACTTTTTTTGGGCCCGTTTCCTCAAACAGTGTTCACTTCTCCTTTTGTCCTGTCTCCTCAGACAGCGTACAATTCTTCTTTTGGTGGGGGTGTTGCCGACGTGCACATGTGTGTATTTTTCACGTTCTTATTCCAGGCAGACGGTGAGTTCCGCACGTACTTAGCAACTGTGCTTGCCCCGTGTGTCACACTCCCCTTCAGAGGTCATTGTAGGCTGCGTGTGTTACGCGTACGCTTATTTTTGTGTTTCTGGGTGCCACAGCGCAGTGCGGGTTCATTTTTCCACGCACGTGGTCTACGAGGGGTTGCGTGCACGTTTATTTTTGTTTTTGGGCTGCCTGTGCGTTGCGTGACCCGTCATCTTCCCTCAGGGGTCACAGACAGCCTTGTTAGAGCACTAGGGTACGAATTCCATCTAGTACCCTACCCCTTTGACCCCCAATTGCCCAGGACAATAGTTTACTGCTCCTCCCATACGCACAACAACATCAGTGCCATGGTTGGGAGGCGACCAAGTGGTAAGGGAGGCTTAGGTGGCCGACCTTCAAAAGGTGGATGTGGTGGGCGTGGTAGGGGACATGGCCAGGATTTGCAGGGTGCCCCTAGACCCCCATGTGTGGAGGACCAATCAGGTACACCCATGCTCCCCCCCATGGTTGAGGGAAACGCGGCTGAGACCATCCCAGCTCAGCCCCTGTTGGACCAGCCCATTGTGGCACCTGACCTGGCACAGGATGACTCCCTGGCTGACTTCCAGGTCAGCAAGTCTAGGCCATTTGTGGCGGTGCAAGTTGTCACCAAGGCACGTGGATCTGGGGCAGCTATGTCATCTGCTGTCCCAAGTATGCAGGGTGGTGAGTCTTCAGGGGAAGCTGCAGCTCCATCCGCCCCAGCTCTGACTCTCCCAGCCAGGACAGTGTCGGTCCTGGTCCATCATACTGATGTTCCCCCTGCCAACATCGCACTTCAGACAATGCCTGCACCAAGTCCTATGGTCAATGTGCATTTGCACACTCCAACAACCGAGTCCACTGGTGATTCTGCCCCTACTGACCAGAGCGGCGTTAGCCACTCTGGCTCCGCTCCATCTTCTAAAAAGAGGAATAAGGGTGCTCTGGCACGACAGGCTGAGACCCTAGGCACAGCTACACACTCCGGCACGTCAAGGAAGCCTTGCTTTAATGGCGCAGAGCTTAATGCACTTGTGACCTATGTGTCGCAACATAGCCACGAAATGGTGGTGACTGCAGAGTCCAAGACCACTCCTGGTCAACGTAAGGCACACTGGCAGACCATCGCCAACCACATAAGTGCCCTTGGATTTGTGAGGCGCTCAGCTGATGATTGCTACAAGCGGTGGAACGACCTGAAATGCAGAGCAAAGGACAAGCTGGCCTCAAATCATGCCGCTACTCTGGTGACTGGCGGTGGGTCTCCACAAGAGGACAACAAACTCACTGAACATGAGTCTGTTGCTGGGACCTTCGTCAAAGAGGAACAGATCTGAGGTGTGGGAGACTACCTGATTACGAAGCATTGTCCGGTGAGTGCCCATGCGTGTGTGTGTAGTGCATGTGTATGCATTTTGGGTTACGGGTTCTGATTGAGAGCCAGGTGAGGGTGTGTACTCCAGAGTGTTATGGGTCACCCATTTCCTTCCTCGCATGGGATCACGTGCCTTGTATTTGGCTATGACTGCATCCCTTCTGCCCACAGTATCCTATTAGGTCCACAATTGTGCAGTTGAACTTGTACTGCCATCATGCAACTACATTGGTCAGAATTTGTAAGTGTGCCTTCAGGATAATATTTTCCACTCTCCCCTTTTTTGCTAGACATTTATCAACCATATTGTGACATATGTGATATGCTTCGGTCATTGTTTACTGGCCACACTGGGGCAATGCTTTACCTGGTTATGTACACAATTGTACCATTCAGGCTGATGGAGAATTGGCCAGCACAAATGTTTAGATGAGTGCCTGTTTGCATGTGGAAAATGACAGATGTTTCCTGCGATGTCAATGTGAGGAAAAATAGATCAGCCAACTATTGCTGTATTCTTGTACCTTGCATGTGTTGCAGTGAGTGGCACATGTGTACTTAGTCCCAGTATGCGGCATTTTTCATGTCATCATGTCCATCTCACATGGATGGGTGACAGTACTCAATCACTGACATATGGCTGTACTTGTCAAATGTACCATGGCTATGCTAAATGCCATCTGTGTGCTGCCATGTGTCATGTATGTGTATTGGACATGCCACTCACAGGCCAATGTGTGATGGCAGTGCTATCCAGCATGCAGAAAATATGTTGCTCTCCCATATTGGTGTCATCAGTGTCTGCCTTTTGCCTCCCCTTACTACTCAGTGACAGTGCAGGCATGGGAGAGTTATAGTCATGTGGGACATGTGTGAATCATGTACTGGTTATGTAGCTTGACAGGCCTATTTGTGTGCTATGGTGCTAATGCCTGTTTCTATTTGTTCTCTTTCATGTTTTTGCAGGGGATGACGCACTTGATGCTGTTGAGGTTCAGGAGATGGTGCAGAACCAGGAGGAATCCCAGGCACGACCAGGCACCAGCGTGGGACGTGGTGTGGTGGTGGGTGAGAACCCAATTCTCCTGCAGACCATACTTTCTAGGGGTGTCTCTGGGTGCACCTCCCCAGACCTCTATTCAGGTGCTGATTCGGATGATGAGACCTATGTGCCGTCACAGGTAAGTGTTTCTCGCAGGGATTCTGTTCTGGCCAACCCACCTGCACCAGGGGTAGATCCCTCTATGGGGATGTCAGTGTTGGTAGAGGCGCCTTTGGCGGTTGCGGATGCAGGTTCACACTCCACAGCATCTGATCCTGTTCCTGGGCCAGCAGATCAGAGGGGGAATGCAGTCCTGCAGCCTCAGGTGGTGCCAGCACAGCAAGGTGCACATCGTCTTGCCCCAAACAGGTGTGGTGCCCGTCAACGCGGTGGCCGTACGCCACCAGGCAATAGCGTATGGGAGGACTCCATGTACGCTATGGCAACCCAACAGTCAGCATGAGTTGAAATGATGGCTCAGGCAATGGAGAGGGTGGCCACTTCCATTATCCATCATCCCCCCCTGAAAGGCAGATGGAGCAACTACAGCAGGCAACAGACTCCATTTGCCAATCACACAGGGAAGACATGTTGGTGTCCAACAGGGACAGACGGGCGGCACTGGAGACTCTGCGCCAATCCATCTCAATAGAGTCCCAGGCCCACAGGGAAGCCCTGAGAGAAGAACTCCATAACCTCAGGCAGACTCTTCTTGAGCTTGAGACTTCCGCTAATTTTAGGGCAGAACAGCGGCTGGAGCACCTCACAAGTACGCTCTAAGCTGAGATGAGGGCAACTCGGGAGGAGATCCGGGCATCACGTCAGGTGTTGCATCGGGAACTCTGCACTATAATCCTCCAGAACGAGACCTTCCACACCCAGGAGGACCATACCAGGGCTTTGCGTGGGTGCCTCCCATAGCACCACCACCTCCTGATGCAGCAGCAGAGGGTCATGAGAGCGACAGCAGCAGTTCTCCCACATTGGCATAGCCGTGCAGGCCATGAGCCCAAGGAGGTGTTTTTTTTCCCAACATCTACACAGGTGGCTGTTGGTGCGCACCCTGTCCTCGGACCTCCTGGGTGGCCTACCCCCACTATGGATGGTATGGTTGTGACAGTTGACTGTCCCTCATGTCATCATTATTGATTGTCAGCTGGTATGTGACAGGGCTGTGTGCACTCCACAGGGGTGTGATTCTAAGTGAAGTAATTAGCCACCAGCTGTGTTCGGCCTGCCTCACCCCATGCCCTTTCCCCTCCCATGCGCAGTGTGCATGCATGTGGTTGGGGATGTGGGGCCACCACCATGTCCACCGGCAGGCCCCGGCGTGTTGCAACATTGTGCAGGACACATGCTGCCGCTATGATCCTGCACACTACTGGGGGAGCGTAGAACAGCTGCCCACCAGAACGGTCAAGGGAGCGAAAGCGTGACTTGAGCACTGCGAATGTGTGCTCCACTATGCCCCGGGTTGCAATATGGGCTGTGTTGTATCTTACCTCGGGTGGCGTGGTGGGGTTCCAAATTGGCATCATCATGTGGGTGCTCAGAGGGTAGGCACTGTCCCCTGGGGAGGTGGTGATGGGTATCATTAGTGGGGTTGTGACATTACTCAGTATCTGGCATGCATGCATGTGCTGTGGCATTTATACTCACCAAGCAGCCATGTATCGCCATGCTGCCTAGCTTCTAGGTCCTGGTTTAGGGTTGACATTCTGTAAATGAAACTGTCGTGGGTGGACCCTGGATAGTTGGCATATACTGAGGTGATGATTCCCTTGGCATCATATACTACCTGCAAGTTGATAGAATGCCAGTGCTTGCGGTTTCTATAGATGTGCTCTGATGCCCTGGGGAGACGTAGGGCCACATGGGTGCAATCAATGGCACCTAGGACTTTGGGGAATTGTGCCACCCCGTAGAAATACTGGACGACAGCCTGCCTTTCTGCAGGTGTTCTGGGCAGCTATATGTGCCTGCGCACTGATGGGCGTGCAGTCATGATGGCCAAGACCTGGTGTAGGCAGCGTGACTGTGTGGCCTGTGACACCCCCCCCACTATGGCACTTGTCCGCTGAAATGATCCGGTGGCCAAAACGTACAGTACATTGAGGACCTTCTCCAGGGGGCTGAGTGCTTGGGAGCAGAGGGTGGGTGATGTGAGGTCATCCTCCCACTCTCTGACCAGGTCGAGTATTATGTGAGGTGGAAACCTGTATTTCCAATACACCTGGTCATCAGGCATGCCAAAAAGGCTGGTTCTGGGTGTGAAAATTCTGGGCCTGACTATCCTCCTCCTGCGGTATCCCATGACCACTGCTGCTTGTTGTTTGCACGCACTTTTATGCTGCGCGGGTCCACGTACGCCTGCTTCCTGCTGGCGTACGTGTTTCCGGATCAGTGCGTCTTTTTTGGTACGTACGTGTGGGCGTTCCGTGCATTTGCCTCCTGTACTTCCCCGCCCACCCCAGATTTACACGTACCCCGCTCGCACAGGCCCAATCACGTGTAAAACTTCACGCGAGCCCAACTTCCCGCAAGCCCAACTTCCCGCGAGCCCCTGAAGTACACGTACCTCGCTCGCCCAGGCACAATCGCGTGTGAAACTTCCCGCGCACCCACGAAATACACGCTATTGTTGGCACAGCGGGTGTCCGTGTTTGTCGCATTTGCACGTCATTTGTCCTGGAGGGCCACAGTATGGGAAATTCATCAGAGCTGTATATACGTGCTTTTTGATAGCGCACATTTTTTTAATGCGCAGGGACGCTACCGCCTGCCTTCGTGTGGCGGACATGTGTTGATGCACATAGTTGACTTTTTGTTTGTGTCATGGAATCGCCATTTCACTGCTGGGGGACATGAGTGGGGGCCTGCTGGCAGGGGCCCCTGACTGCTGGGGGGTGGGGTGCAGGGGGACATGAGTGGGGGCCTCCTGGCAGGTACCCCTGACTGCTGGGGGGTGGGGGTGCAGGGGGACATGAGTGGGACATGAGTGGGGGCCTGCTGGCAGGTGCCCCTGACTGCTGGGGGGGTGGGGAAGCAGGGGGACATGAGTGGGGGCCTGCTGGCAGGTGCCCCTGACTGCTGGAGGGTGGGGGTTCAGGGGGACATGAGTGGGACATGAGTGGGGGCCTGCTGGCAGAGGCCCCTGGCTGCTGGGGGGTGGGGGTGCAAGGGGACATGAGTGGGGGCCTGCTGGCAGGTGCCCCTGCACTGCTGGGGGGTGGGGGTGCAGGGGGACATGAGTGGGACATGAGTGGGAGCCTGCTGGCAGGGGCCCCTGACTGCTGGGGGGTGGGGGTGCAGGGGGACATGAGTGGGTCATGAATGAGGGCCTGCTGCCAGGGGCCCCTGACTACTGGGGGGTGGGGGTTCAAGGGGACGTGAGTGGGGGCCTGCTGGCAGGTGCCCCTGACTGTTGGGGGTGGGTGTGCAGGGGGACATGAGTGGGACATGAGTGGGGGGCCTGCTGGCAGGTGCCCCTGACTGCTGGGGGGGTGGGTGTGCAGGGGCACATGAGTGGGACATGAGTGGGGGCCTGCTGGCAGGTGCCCCTGACTGCTGGGGGTGGGAGTGCTGGGGGACATGAGTTGGGGCCTGCTGGCAGGTACCCCTGACTGTTGGGGGTTGGGAGTTCAAGGGGACATGAGTGGGGGCCTGCTGGCAGGTGCCCCTGACTGCTGGGGGATGGGTGTGCAGGGCGACATGAGTGGAACATGAGTGGGGGCCTGCTGGCAGGTGCCCCTGACTGCTGGGGGGTGGGTGTGCAGGGGGACATGAGTGGGACATGAGTGGGGGCCTGCTGGCAGGTGCCCCTGACTGCTGGGGGGGTGGGTGTGTAGGGGGACATGAATGGGGGCCTGCTTGCAGGTGCCCCTGACTGCTGGGGGATGGGGGTGCTGGGGGACATGGGTGCGGGCCTGCTGGCAGGTGCCCCTGACTGCTGGGGGGTGGGGGTGCAAGGGGGCATGAGTGGGGGCCTGCTGGCAGGTGCCCCTGACTGCTGGGGGGTGGGGGTGCAAGGGGACATGAATGGGGGCCTGCTGGCAGGTGCCCCTGACGGCTGGGGGGTGGGGGTGCAGGGGGACATGAGTGGGACATGAGTGGGGGCCTGCTGGCAGGTGCCCCTGACTGCGGGGGGTGGGGGTGCAGGGGGACATGAGTCGGACATGAGTGGGGGCCTGCTGGCAGGGGCCCCTGACTGCTGGGGGGTGGGGGTGCAAGGGGACATGAGTGGGGGCCGCTGGCAGGTACCCCTGCACTGCTGGGGGATGGGGGTGCAACGGCACAGTACATTCAAAATTCAAGACCAAAGTTTTTCGGTGGTGAGTAATCAAATAAGTGATTCCATATATTCCAGAGATGGAGGCCAGCTATTGCCTCAATAAGTCAAGGGCTCATATACCAGTGCATTTCAGAGTATTGCACTCCTTCTTCAGGGCTGAGCCCTTCATATGGTTGCAATTCATAATCAAATACATATGTACAAAATACATATTCAAATGACAGTTATATACATAATAAAATATAAAGTAAAGAAATAAAATCAAATGATGAACAATTATATACCCAGATTCAGTGTGCCACAGAAATAAAATGGAGAAATTGCAAAACATGTAATAATTTGCTAATCTGCACTGTAATAACAATGGAGTAAGATAACAGGAGTGATGGTACCTTAGTCCTATGATCGGTTTTGTGTGTCACAATGGTCGTTTATCTAAATGACCTGGACTCAACAATCTGAAAAATGGATAAAACATCCATAATTAAATGAAACTATAATAGCTGAACAGCAATGGGGACAGCGAGAATAGTTACAGAAGCTGTAAACGCTTACATGTGAAAATTGTTTGAAAGAAGCAAGCAAGCAAGCTTAGTCAATAACGCACATGGGTGCACCTGAATATTTCCCAATGTCACTGTGTGCTGAACAAAGACAAGTTCTGTAAATGAATAGTAAAACCAATCTGAATATCTGGTTTAGTGAATCCGAGTGAATTCACTGATCTCTCTATAAGTTTCTGTTTGAGACGCTTACTTGTTAACAGTACATGGCCGTGTGGAAACAGGCGAAAGAGCTTGTGGGAGCACTCAGGAGGAGAATATGCAGTTGTTATGGTGACCAAGGTAGATGCCGAGGCAGGGCACACCCGTGGGTGTGTCTCCAAAATCAGTGCCTGCCGTCCCAACCTCGTCACAAGTGAAGAGATCAGTACGTGTCAGTCACCACATAGACATAAGCTTTTAAAACTCATGTAGATTGTAAAGTGAAGAATGGTTGTGCTTGTAAGATACGTATGACACTCATATAAATATCATAAAAGCTGTGTGTGGTATAGCGTCCCTGCAGAAAAGGTCACACCCCTATTCTCAGTATTACAAGTGTAAACATGGTGACACGAAATCAAAGTGGGTTAATATTTCAATTAGAGGCACATAAATCTACAACAACCCATGGGAAAGGAAGGACGTAGCTGTCGCATGATAGTATTTTAAAAGTGCCTATTGCTAAACAGTAGTAACATTTGTGATAAAAAATAATAATAATAATAATGCATGGAACAAAAGTAGCCTAAATGAAACTGGAATGCGTGGGCTGCCTAATGAAATATGAATTGTGTTCTAAATAGCATGTAGTGGAGAACTGTAAAGTACAGGCACAGTAAGATATGTGTTCATGACTAATATGTGGATAGTACCGCCCACCGTAAGATGTAGCGCTCCCATGTTAAGCATTCTATGATGAAACAGTGAAATGTAATCTCTCCATTCATTCCATTAGGCATAAGTGACCCCAGGCGGTCAATCCAAAACGTTTCTCTCCTGTTAAAGTTCAGATTCATCCCTTCATGGGGACTGTTCTTAAGTACAACTTCCAAAAGTTGGAATTTGATTTGGACAAAATGTGTCTTTTTTCTATCCAGTGATGGGCCACTGCGGAATTCATGTTGGAGTTCCAAATGCATGATCTGTGCTCATTTCATCTGGTTTTTGCAGTGCGTTTAGAATTACCTATATAATACAAACCACATGGGCATTTTATGGCGTAAATGATATTGCTACCATCACATGTTCAAAAGGCTTCTGAGTTTAATTTTTCCAACAGTACGTGGATGGTTTATTGTGTTCCCCTTGATGATGAACCCGCAGTTAGCACAATATAAGCAAGGGAAGGTGCCAGTTTGTTGTGTAATGGTTCCTTGAGGGCTGGTTTTGTTGAAACCAATTAATTCCTAGGGTTTCTACTCCTCTGATATGTAAAAATTGGAGGTTCTTTAAACAAATGCTGTACTCTTACATCACACTTGAGAATCTCCCAATGTTCCTTTATAATGTTCTTGATTTGATGACTTTGTACAGAAAACTTGGAAACATAAATTAAAGTAGCTTTGCCTATATCTTCTTTTTTCTGTGATAGCACAGTTTCTCAATCAATCAGATTTAGTCTGGTGGTGGCTGCTTCTATATCGATGCTTTTATAGCCACGTGCCATGAATTTCCTACCCATCTCTAAGTGTTTTTAATGTAGTCATTGGGATCACTAACCATCAGTTTCACGCTGAGCAGTTGGCTAACTGGAAAGTTCTGAATCAAACTCAGCTGGTGGAAATTAAGATGATGAAACAAGTTGTTTCTGTCAGTGTCTTCCCGATGAAGATTGGTGTTATAACCATCGGAATCAATTGTGATGCTGACATCAAGAAAATGTATCTCTGTTTTGGAAATTTCATGTGTGAATTGGATCTGTGGATCAATGTCATTCAAGTAAATAAAGAACTTATTGAAATCAATTTCTGTGCCAGTCCAAATGCCAAATATATCGTCTATGTATCTATCCCATAAATGGATGTTCTTTTTCCAATTGATCTGTGACAGGAGATGGTCAGTCTTGAACTTAAACATAAAACAGTTGGCATATGAGGGGCCATGGTGGCACCCATGGATGTTCCAGCAATTTATAAGACACATGTGTCTTTGTACTGGAAGTACGGCTTTTCGGCAATGAATTGTAATAAAACAGGATAAATTCCTTCTGAGCTTTAATCTCTGATTCTCTGAGGAGCATTCACTCTATAGCCTCCTGTCCTAGATCATGAGGTATGGCTATATAAAGGCTTTTCACATCGACTGTAAATAAGATGAAATCAGGATCAAATCTGGTGGACTTAAGGATTTGTAAAAAATGAGTGGTGTCACGTACATAAGTATGTGTGCATTGTATCAGAGGTTGCAAGAAATAATCAACATACTTCCCCAACGGTTGTAAAACACTATCCATTCCAGCTACTATGGGTCTGCCCGGTGGTTGTTGGGCATCTTTGTGAATCTTTGGAAGAGTGTAAAAATTGGGAATTCTTGGATGGACATTGAGGAGAAATCTGTGTGCGTGGTGGCTAATCCATCTGAGGTCTTCTGCCTTCTTGATTAGTTCTCCGGGTTCTGCTTGATGGAAACAGTGGGGTCTCCATCAAGGCAGGCATAGATGTTGATGTCCCCTACCTGCCTCATACATTCTGCGTCATAATCTCTAGTGTTGAGGATGACTAAGGCTCCTCTTTTGTCCGCTGGACGAATAGTGATCCATTTGCTGTCATACAAATTCCTGATAAGAGTCGTTTCATGCAGTTTCAGGTTCCTGTGTACCGGCCGTTTTATTTTATTTTTTATTTTATTTGACACTTATATAGTGCACAAAATCCAGAGGTATCTAGGCGCTTATAACTTAAGAATATGGTTACAGAAAGTGCTTTAGGTTACAGAGGAGGAAGAATTACATCATGGAACATGCAAAGGTAATACTTTGTACGCCAAGTGTAGAAGAGGAGTACATGGTACTCACATCCATTGAGCCTGACCCCCATGTTACAGGGTGGCAATAGCACACAGATGCAAAGTCAAAATCAGTGGACAAGTACACAGTGCCTACCTCATGTTAGAGGGTGGCGGCAACACACAGATGCAAAGTCAGATTAATAAGCTATATGGTGCCTACCTTATGCTGCAGGGCAGTGGCAGCGCACAGATAATGCAGAGTTAAAATCAGTGGGAAACTGCATGGTGCCTACCCATGATGCAGGGCCGCAGCAGCACACAGATGCAAAGTCAAAATCAGTGGGCAAATACATGGTGCCTACCCCATGTTACAGGGTGGCAGCAGCACACAGATGCAAAGACAAAAAAATCAGTGGGCAAGTACATGGTGCGTAACCCATGTTGCAGGGTGGCCGCAACACACAAATGCAAAGTCAGATTAATAGGCTATATGGTGCCTAGCCCATGTTGCAGGGCGGCGGCAGCACACAGATGATGCAGAGTCAAAATCAGTGGGAAACTGCATGGTGCCTACCCCATGTTGCAGTGCAGCAGCAGCACACAGATGCAAAGTCAAATCAATGGGCAAATACATGGTGCCTACCCCATGTTGCAGGGCGGCAGAAGCGCACAGATACAGAGTCAAATCAATGGGCAAATACATCGTCCCTACCCCATGTTGCAGGGCGGCAGCAGCAGACAGATGCAGAGTCAAATCAATGGGCAAATACATGGTGCAAACCCCATGTTGCAGGGCAGCG
Source organism: Ambystoma mexicanum (assembly GCF_040938575.1). NCBI lineage: Eukaryota > Metazoa > Chordata > Amphibia > Caudata > Ambystomatidae > Ambystoma > Ambystoma mexicanum. Next base: position 553,890,193 of record NC_090922.1, read on the forward strand.
GCAGCATGTATATTCAAAAATGAATTGGGGAGGCATACTCAAGCTTGGAAGGTAGGACCAGGGAGGGGGTGGGGCACACACTACATCACAGGTGACAAGGAGCGTGATGGGGTGGGCACACACTACATCACAGTTGACCAGGGGGGCACACATTAGATCGCAGGCAACCAGGGGGGGCTCACCTCATGATCCGGGTAACAAACAGGGAAACACCAGGTGCCTTAGAAGATTAGCCTTGTGAAGTGGCATCCACCTGTCAGTGTTAAGATTGGCCATTTTCAGCAATGGCATGACCAATCAAAACACAGCACCTGTTTTGGTAGGAAATCTCGAGGGAAGAGCGGATTGCAGGCAGCCATCATGGAAGGTGTTCAAATAATCAAAGGCAGACCTATATCGTGGCAAGCATGGTCATGCCCATGGCGAGCACTCGCCATGCAAGGTGTTAGCAGAATGTAGGTGGAAAGGCAGTACGGGCAATGCAATAAAGCTTGGAGAATCACCAGCTGCCATCAAGCTCCAAAAGGGGCCTACCTTTGTCCACAATGCAGGCTGCAGCTCCCGATATATGTTGGTATCCTAATGGTGTCATCAGTGGTCCCACAGAGAAAGAGGAAGAAAGGGCGGTCCGGCCTGGTAGAGGAGAGGAAGGCAGTAATACTTTCAAGGTCTCTGGTGACTCGTCTGTGGAAAATTTCAATTGATGGAATAGTTATTGGTGGTATGAAATGACGCTTGGCTCTGATTTCCCTAAATTCCGGTTCTTCAGGCGAATAGAGGTCTGTCTATTTCATCGAAAGAGACTCAAAGTTTCAATTAACTTGTGAACCTATAGAGTTCCACTTTGCTGTCAAACAGGGTGGTGACATGTGTTGACACAAAACTTAAACCTTTTTGTCGAGTTACTTCTTCTGCTGCAGTTAAAGATCTGAACGAGATATTAATGATTACGTTTTCCTTAGCTGTTGTGTCGTCACCCGTCCCTTTACTAGGTTTCCTACTCCCTGTCCGTGTTCTTTTCGTCTGGCTCTTAAAAGCCACCACAGATGTGCTGGTAGTTGCCTCTGTTGTGATGTTGCTGGTATCAGAGTGGTTGGGTGCCGTGCTGAGTCTGTTAGCTGTTTCTCGTGAAGACTATATCTATCAATCCATTTATATACTTCCTCACTGATGTAATCATAAGTGTCCCTCTTGACTTTTCTTACTCCAGCTCATTTTTGTAATTATCAAGGTTGTTGTTAATTTCTGATAAAATTGCATCATAGTCTTCTTTACAAAGTGTCACTACTAGTTCCTTCTCTGCCTCTGTTATTTCAGCATTAAGTGTTGTTAGATTTTTTGACAATTCCTGAATGGTCAAAAGGGTGAGATCGAGTGAGCATTTGTTTAGAATGGCTTCCCATTTCCATATAAACTCCTTGCTTTCCTTGCATATGGTTGGGCGTAATTGGATTCTCTCCTCTCGGAATTCATTATAGTACCTGCCTAGGGTGATTCCATGCAACTTGCGATTAATTTCTTTTCTTATTAAATACTTCATTTGTTTAATCCATTTAGATTGACCTTTAGTGGACATGTTAGATTTGCTGACTGAGGTGTCACTGATGAGGTCTAGAATGGCTGACGCCTCTTCTGTGGTGAAACCGAGGGTCTCTGTGTGTTTTGTGGTTAGACTTTCAATATCTTCCAACAACATCTTTAAAGAAGAAGTTCCTTGTAGGAACTGTATGTGGGGTGTGACTCCACCTGAGTCTGCCTCATAGGTAGAAATGTCAATGCAGAGAGGTGGGCACCACTACGCATGTTCGTTGGTCAAAATAAACAATAGTGATCATGTAAGTCTCTGTTGGAAAGATTTAGAGGAGATGACTGAAAAAAGTCCAAAGACACCTGGACCAAAATAGATCAACACAAACAACTAAGCACCTTATGCAGAGATCAGTGAATTCACTCGGATTCACTAAGCCAGACACTCAGATCTTTTTTTTCTATTAATTTACAGATCTTGTCTTTGGTCAGCACACAGTAACATTGAGAAATTTTCAAGCGTGCTCATGTGCTTTATTGACTAAGCTTGCTTCTTTTAAACAATTTGCATAGCTAACCGTTTACCGTACAGATTAGCAAATTATTACATGTTTTGCAATTTCTCCATTTTATTTTCCGGTAAGAACGTGGCACACTGAATCTGGGTATGTAATTGTTCATTCTTTGATTTAATTTCTTTACTCTATATTTTGTATGTATATAACTGTCATTTGAATATGTTTTTTGTACATATATATTTGATTATGAATTGCAACCATATGTAGGGCTCAGTCCTGAAGAAGGAGTGTTATACTCCAAAATGCATTGGTGTTAAGACGGATTTCTGAACCCTGTCCTCGAGGGGCAGAGGTTCAGAAGGCCAGCCTAGTTTCTTGGAACAGGGTAACCTCTGGACAAGCCAGACCAATCAGGGTAGCGATCGCGGCGGTCAAGACTAGGTCTCAAGAGGGGTGAGGGTGACTGAAAGCCTGCAATGAGCACACAAAGCAAGGACACTTACAAATTACTCCAAACAGGTGTTATATTAAAAGTATGTACACATTTATTACAAGGCCTTTGTAACATTGACCGTAGCGAGAAATCACAATAAAACTCCAGTAAACCAACACATACCAAACCAATACAATATATATACAAATACAAATGAGTCTAACAAGTTAGACACACGAAATGTGTAGACCACCTAGATGGGGAGGAAAACAGGCAGTGTGAATAATAATTAGACCCAGTCCGCCTTCAGAGGCACCTAACTAAAAGGAAGTCCAAGCCCTATGAAGAGTGGAGCCTTGCGCTCAAAAGTACCTGCACACGCTGGTGCCAACGGGCAAAAAGGGGAGTCTCTTCGAGGGAATCAGGCAGTTTAGTTCGGTGAACAAATGAAGATGAGCAGAGCTCCGCGACTCAAGCGCAGCCTCCACTGTGGGCAGAAGCAGAGCGCGAGTACGGAAAGGCGTGCTGTTAGACGCAGCGGGGAAAAGCTATGGGCACCTGCAGGAGGGCGACCAGTTCCTAGCGATGCTACTCACCGGTCCCCGATGCAAGCAGACCCAGGCTTCTCCGCGTCAGTTTCAGTGCTGGAAGGTTCAGATAGGAGCAGGGGACGTCTCGTCGTCGTGTAGATTCCGCAGCAGCAGAAGTTGCGTTGAGGGCGTCCCAAACACAGTGAACCCGCACAGTTTGTTACCAGAGCAGGGCAACGGAGCGGCCGTGTGTATTTCAGCCAAATGTACACTACTCACTTCAGACCTGGGAATGCCAAGTGTACGAATCGTGTGAAAGTGACAAGGACTCGTAATACAACACCACCTGACGGCGGTTACCGAGCAAGACTCCTGGGTAGGCTGGTCAGTCTGCTGGATGGCCCAGAGACACTTCCGAAAGGCTTACGTGCAGGAGATGGTGAAGATGCCGAGAATAGTTGTTCCCACTATTCGAAGGGGTCGAAGTACCAGTACAGGCCTTCTGGTTCGATCAGAGGTAGAAAGGGTTTCACCAGGCGACAGCAGTGCAGAGGAGCAGTCCTTCAGCGGGTCACCAGCGATTCCTCGGTTCAGCCTCGAGGTTGCAGGATACTTGGCTCCTGTATTCCTTTGTTCGTGAGAACTCAGGAGATAGACATGGTTGTGGCGTTTACAGCCCCCTCTTATCCACGGTTCCCTTCGCGCCAAAACAGAGGGGACCCAATGGGAGATCTGCTCATAAAACACTCACACTATCTGTGGACCTTATCACGGACCAAGGGGGTCCCAGGCATTCACACCACCCTAGACTCTCTGGCGCCCAGGATGTGTATTGGGACCAGACATCCCAGCCCCCATCCTGGAGGCACACACAAGGCCTGTAGAAGCCCGCGAAAGCATCTGCGTTTCGCGGGAAAGTACATGCCCAAATAAGGAAGGCCCTGGGTCGGCTCGACCTGGGGGAGGTGAAGGGGGCAAGACGGTCAGCGGACAGGACAAGGAGCCTCGTGGTCTGGCCATTTTGGGAGCCAGGCCACCATTTTGGGCTAAGCGCGAGAAACGCGCTTAAAACACCAAAAGGAGCTCAAAAACACAAGAAACAATCACTGCCACCAATCCCGTCCGTGATTCACTTGCACCGTTCATTTACAATCCAAAGAGAGTATCTAGGGCCTGTAGAAGACTAGAGACCCAAGAGAGCTGTAACTTAGCTTACAGTGCCCTCTTGTGCCATGTTGCGCGAAAGCTGCAACATGATAAAGAAACTACGGAAAACAACGTTTCCCGGTACTGACTGTCTTAAGGGCATGTCAGTTTCCCCGTAAGAATGGAGCAAAATCCCAGAGGAGTGCGGCAGAAGGCTGCACTTCTCTGGCAAAGTCTAGATCATGGTGAAAACAACAGCAAAAAGTTTAGGGGTTGCCACATGGAAGGAAAATTACCCACAATTAAGAAATCTTTCCTAACAATTGGTATATGAGCCCTTGACTTATTGAGGCAACAGCTGGCCTTTGTTCCTGGTCTCTGGAATAAATACAATCACTTATTTGATTACTTACCACTGAAAAACTTTGGTCTTGAATTTTGAATTTACTGTCACTTCTGAATGCTTGATAAAATATTCAAATCAATTTCTACTTGAGCACAAATTCTACTATCTAATGGTAACCCTACAAGGGGTACAGTTTGAGATCGACTGACTAGATACATGGTTCACATCTAGTTTTTTTGTGTTATTGTCGAAAAGTTTAACAGAATAATTAAGGAAGCTCTCAGATGGGTGTTGTCTAATGGAAAGAATTGTAGGGAAGTAGTAAGAGAGACTACTTCTCATAGTGGCTCATAGGTTTACCACACAGTGCACAATGGGCATTTCTCCATTTGATCACATTAGAGGAAGGACATTTCTACTAGACTCTTCCCAGGCTGGATGGGTGGTGTGTCAGGCATGGACGTGAGTTTGGACGATGCAAAGAACACAATTAGAGAGAGGCAGATAAAAAAAAAAAATACAAGAGAACAGGCACTTCAGAAATCATAAGGCCCCTAATGTGGGAAATTGTGTTAGGATCAAATTACCCACTGTGTTAAAATGTGATGGTTGTCAATGGTCCAGGCCAATTGAAGTGGTGCAGGTATTCAGACATGCTGTGAGGACAAAGGATGAAAGGGTGTGGAATATGGAGGGAGTGATGGTAATGGGATCTGGACGGATGGGAGAAAAGAGGGAGGAAAGAGAGGACAATTATTCCTTGCCATGTACCACAGATATGTCAACATCCAAATCAAGGTGAGGTATGAACTATCAAAGACTGTGATACCTGGATGACTACACTGATTGATGGAAAGCATGGAGAACATCTTTGTGAAGGAAGGGGGATGTGTAGTATTGGGCCCGCATCCACGCCTGGCTCCAGGAATATTCATCTGGGTGGGCCAGGTTTGTGATAAGGGGGGCACACATTCCATTGGGTGTGGGTCTAGGAGCATCCTAAAGAAAGTGTTGGCGTCAATCCAGATTTCCCAGATGCATGATCCAACAAAAATCTCTTCCCAGATCTGGAAAAATACATTTGCCCCCCTCTATAAAAAAACAGTACAGTGCAAAAGGAGACAAAAGGAAAATAGTGTTGCAAAATCAATGTACCTATCTTCCCTACACATCTGCTCTTCCCTTGCTGGTATGTCCTATTCCCCTTCACCCCAGTCACCTTCCTTCAGCTCCCCTAATCACCATTCCCATTTACCTCCACTCTGACCTACTCCAACCAGCCCCCAGCATTTCTTTCTTAGCCTGGCTGGGGAACATCGAGGGTGATGTATCCTCCACCTCCTCTGAGAGGGCTGAGCAGTGAGGCACCCAGTCTTTGTACCATTTCAGATGGTATTTGCCCAACAATTCCTTTCTGACCACTGTGGCTACTCCCAAGAGGCCCCAGAGGAGGTGCTTGTGGAACCTCCATCTTATGTGAAAGATAGACCTCCCCTCCCCCGGAATACTGAAGTAAGGAATAGGAGGTTTTGTTTCTTAGAAAATTATGTGGCATTTTTGCAGCACATTTGAATTGAGTCGAGGGTGTAAGGGAATGCTAGCATGAACGAGAGAGTGCTAGGGCTAGGAGTGCTGCATGAGGAGACAGACTGTGCAGGTTGAGGGGTTTCCAGCCTCCTGGTATCACTCCTGCTGGGGTGTGGGAGGGAGGAGAGGGCCTTGCTCCCCTACCATGCCCCTGAACATCATTGCTTGGTACATACTGGGTATATTATCCAATTGTCCATGATAAGCTTTTGTTTGATGTGTTTACTTTGATTTGCTATTGAATAACACAATTTTGTTCAATAAATGCAGCCTGATATTTTCAAAGAAAGATGTGTGTCTGTGTTCTTTGCGGGTTCCAATGTTTGTGCTGCCCATCTATTGAACCATGAGTGGGGCGTTTGGAATATCTTATAATGCAAAATCAATCACTTGTATGGTCACCTAATTTGATCAGGTATGACATAGTGAAATTAAATGATTTGTACAGGATCACACACTTTGATTAAATGATACAAACAGAATTTGAGCCTAGCCTGAAATTTAGATACTTGACCATGCATCTTCTAAGCTCAACTTGGTAAATATGTGTTGAAGTTTGGTTTTGAATTCCTACAATAATACTTAATGTTATACAGATTACTTTAAAAATGCAAAAATCAGATGATAAATCAACCTGACAATGTATTCTTCATTGTAGAAATGTGCTGATGAAAAGAGTAAGAGGGGCATTTTGTTTTGAATCCTAAATTGCACAGGAAGGCACCACTCCAATTTGCACTTTTTGCAAAAGGGGCAATTCATGAATGTTTGCTCTTTACATGTCCACTACATGTCTGGGAAAGTGGAAATCACTTCCACAATTAACAATTGTGGGAGCCAACCACAAGGGATTCCTTTGGAATCTGCCTGCTTTTAACAGGTGTATATGTCAGATGGATCCCAGAGGAATCCATTGGTTTTCTGCCAACATAATAAAATCAGACTGGTATCCAACCTCACATACCAAATCATACAAAATGCATGTATCACCACTTCTTGCATGCCACTCCTATTGGTAAATGGCCCCCTATGATTGTAGCTTTGTTTTTCCCATCCTAAATGGAAGCATATATGCTCCAGCATAGACATTAATGAGAATGTACACAAAATCTCATACAGACACAAAGTGAAATGAAATGCATGACAAGATCATTGTTTCACACTGCTTGTTCTTTATCCCAATCACCCAACAATCACACTTGAATAGCTTGTTAAAACCCTATACAATTTAAAGAAAAAAGTGCCACAGCAATGGTCACTACCTGTTACCTTTTCTCATCTCTACTTTCTGTTAATCACTTCCTGTTGTAAATAAGTTGCCTCTGAGACACGTTAAAAAGATACAACCTCAGTGGGAGGGTATGGGCATTTGTCCAGCGTCCAAATGTTAAATCCACCTCTGATTCCACTCTTTAGGAAATATTTAAAAGCTGCTTTTTAGTTTTAAAAGATGTACCACTTTCTATACCTTGCACGCAACATTATAGGAAACACTTAAAGGTGCTCTTTAAGGGATTCTGGCACTGCCTAAACACCCAGCACCCAGGATTTACATTATACTTCCCAAATAAGACCCACAAGGCACTTGATGTATTTTGTTGGAATGCAAACTCTGTTAAGTTACTCAAACAGTATGAGCTTATCAAGTTGGTACTTAGTTTGAATCATGAAACGTTCTGGCAGAGTAGCCTAGGCTTTTACACAGACAAAGATGCATTCTATTTAGCTTGGAGCCCCACTGTTAAGTATGCATGAGAATATATGAAACAGGTCCATACTTGCCATCCTAGCCTTTTCATTTTCAGGTAGGGCCTTGTTGGACCAACTCAGGGAGGTGCAGCTTGATTACCTAGGCGTAGCAAGCAAGGCACTCACATCTGGGCACATACATGTTAATTACAGGAGACAAACTGAAACCAACATGCATTGACTAAGCCAACAGCTTGGGCTTTTGATTAGGCATGGATAGATATTTACCAGGCACTGCCATAAGGGAACCACCTGGCCATAAGAAGGGAAAAGCTGGAAAATTGTGCGAGTACCTGGGCATATGATGGAATTGCTTGGCAAATGTCTAATACCTATAACCAAACAAAAACGTTTGGCTTTGCGATTGCTTGTTTAAGACAGTACTGAGGCAGAGGCATTGAATAAGATAATGCTTATAAAATCAACTGGCTGAAGACACACAAGAAGAGGTTTTTAAATCCTACCAGGAGCATATTTACAGTAGCAATTAAGTAGTTAAACACTAAAAGAATGCTTAGATATAACATTGGCAGGTCCTACATAGCAACATGTTTGGTGTTAGGTTGTGAAAGAGCTTTCTCAAAAAGTTCCAGAAAGGTTACGTTTTGGTAGTGGTGGTGATGCCATGGGCTCTAACATAGCCATGGCTAGTCATTGGGTGGGTAAATGACCAAATACAACCATAGGATGTGTGTTTCTCCTTACATTTTATCTCCATCCTATCTGTGTTCCACTGCATGAGTTCTGGCTTGAACCTAATAGGAAAATGTCTGAATCAATTATAACCACTGGCATTGAACTGACCAGCCGTCTTTACCATTGTTTGCAAATCAGCCTTAGCCCATTCACCAATGTGAGAAGCCCTTCCCAAACTGCTAGACCACAAGGCCTAAACATGCATGTGGTTGCTCTGTTCAAGTGCAGAGGGGTCATGGCCTAGCAATTGAGATTTGACTGCACCTTTTGGTGGCAGCACCAAGAGTCATTTGATAATGGATTGTCCCCTTCTGTAATGGCACAGACATACTACAGAGTTATGGCATGGAATGTTGTGCAAAGAAGCAGTAGTGGTAATGTTTAATTCAAAGCCTTGCAGGTATCACTTTTAATTTTACTACACTTCAGAATTACATTTGTGTTACTATCAACCCTCGTGGTGATTCATGGAATAAATGCTCGCTGAAAACGGGGAGCACGCGTTCAAAACACGCGCAAGTGCCCATTTACGTATTCATGGAACACATTGCGTGTGGCTTACCTGAGACCTGCGTTGAATCCGCGTGGGTCCAACACATCACTGCGAGACCATGACCGCCTTGGGCGATATGCCCAGCAAAGGTGCACACCATCCAGAGCACACACCTAAAAGGGGGCAGAACATGTGGAATGGGGAACAACACGCACAAATGTGGATGTTACGGGGGAAACACTGCAGTAAAATCCTTGCAACGCCCACACATGCGCTAACAACACATATTCATGGAATAGAACAGGTCTCACTGGGGCGCGGCAAAAGACGCGCAAACCCAGAAACATGTAAGACACGCAAAAGCAGGCGTAAGCGCTCCAGCTGCTCACCAAAGTCAATGCATAAAAGTGTGCGCAAACAACAAACACGCGTATACAGATACGATTAATGTACCATTCCTTGCAGCAGTGATCGTGGGACACAGCAAGAGGAGGAGGAGGATAGCCAGGTCCCACATTTGTCTACCCAGGGCCAGCCTTTTTGGGATGCCTATGGCAGGTAAGGTTTCCACCTCATATCATCCTAGACCTGGTCACTGAGTGGGAGGATGACCTCACATCACCCACCCTATGGCCCCAAGCACTGAGCCCCTTGGAAAAGGTGCTCAATGTACTGCATTTTTCGGCCACTGTGTCATTTCAGCGGACAACTGCCATAGTTGGTGGCATCTCACAGCCCACGCAGTCCTGCTTCCTACACCAGGTGTTGGCAATCAAGACGTCACGCCCCTCAGTCCGCAAGCACATATACATGCCCAGGACACCCATAGAAAAGCAAGCAATGGTCCGGGACTTTTACAGGGTGGCACACTGCCCCAAAGTGCTTGGTGCCGTTGACTGCACCCATGTGGCCCTAAGTCCACCTAGGGCCACTGAGCACATCTATCGCAATGGCAAGCACTAGCATTTCATCAACGTGCAGGTTGTATGTGATGCCAAGGGAATCATTACCTCAGTCTATGCCAACTATCCAGGGTCCACCCATGATAGTTTCATATTCAGAATGTCACCCCTAATCCGGGACCTGGAAGCTGGGAGGCATAGCAACACATGACTCATAGGTTAGTACAAATGCCTGTGCACATGCATGCATGTCACACACAGACAAAAAGACAAACCCAACTAATGACAACCATTATCACCTCCCAGGGCACAGTGCCTACCCTCTGAGCACCTACATGATGATGCCAATACGGAACCCTACCACACCACCACAGATAAGATACAACGTAGCCCATATTGCAACCAGGGCCATAGTGGAGCGCACATTCAGAGTGTTAATGTCACGCTTCCACTCCCTTGACCACTCCGGTGGACAGGTTCTATATGCACCACCAGTAGTGTGCAGAATCATTGTGGCAGCATGTGTCCAGTACAAAATACGAAATTAGACAGGAAAGCCACAGAAAATCACAGCGCTTGCAGTCGTTAGGTAAGTAATGCAGGCGCGACTGCAGGTAATCGTTAAGGTGCAGATGCCTTGCCCTGCACCCGCAGTTAAAGAAAATACTACGATTGAGCTTGGCTCTTCCTCTGAGGCAAATTCTTTTGTATATGCTGTACTGGACACAATTGTTTTCGCACACCTATATATTTAATCTCTTCTTTCTGTAACTTATTTGTTTCATATTGAAATTCCGCATTTATTTCAGAGCCTGCCTTTTGGCAACAGACTGTGTTCGGGAGAAAGAGCCAAGCTCGAAACACGTTTCAGGCTGACCAGAATAATAACAATTAAATATTGTACAACTGTACTTTGTATTTGTGTGTTGTGGAGCAATGTGATTGTTTACATTGATCTTAGTGTGTCCTGCACAATGTTGCAACACGGCGGGGCATACCGGTGGACATGATGGTACCCCCACATCCCCAACCACATGCACTCCCGCTGCGCATGGGAGGGGAGAGGGCACATGGCGAGGCTGCCCGTACCCAGCTTGTGGCACAATTCTTTTACCTAAAATCCCACCTCTGCGGAGTGCACACAGGCCTAGCACATTCCAGGTGACAATGGATGATGACAAAGGGACAATCAACTGTCACAACCTTACCACCCTGAGAATGTGTACTCGGAAGTGCTACATTGTGTGCATCCCTAGCTACTTAAACCAACACAATCCTGTGTGATCAAAAGGCACACATTCAAGATGCAGTATGCCACTAACCCCATGCAAAACAGCACATCCAAATGCTGGTATATCACCTAAACCCTCCCAAAACCCATGTCACCCGGCCGACACACCATGCAATGGCATGCAATGTAAAAATTCCAAATTAAATGCACAACACATGACACAACTGTCACACAGTGTACTTTGACAAATGGAACTAGGTCAGAAACAATTCCCTCTGACACATCAAAATGAAACCGTACACAGGGACATCCATTTACCAGCATAACATATCATAAACACAGGACCCAACAGTGACAATGTCAGACAGTGACCAATCACAATAGCACAAGTGCCTCAGTGTGACAAAGCCACCACATGGACCCCTTCCATCTTGAGTGTGTCTCTGCTAGCTAAAGGGGCAGGGTAACGCATACAGCATGAAGGGTATCAATAATGGAGACAGGCAAGGTAATACATGAAGATTTAATATAAAAAAAGACCCATTTACCAGCATACAAACCAAAATGCATGCTAACCATTCACTGGACAAACAATCATGAATCCCCACTAGGGGTGTATTCACAGGTTGGACTTCAGACTGGCCACATAAATGATGGAAGCCCAATGCCTCTGTGTAAGTCACTGTCACACACTGCCCTACTTGCAAGCCCATGGAAAGGGGAGGCAGGAGTGGCATATGTTTCTGGACCCCAAGCCACAAACACAAACACGAGACAAGCCTGTATGGGCCTAGCCGGAACACAGGATGCCTTTGGATGCCACTCAAACCAACACACTGTTACATGAATGCACAATAGACAAAAAAAAAGAACAAAAAAAAAATGCCCATTGTGGACCAGGGGTGGGGGGGAGCGGGAGCACCCAGGAGGGAGGAGGTGCAGGGTGTCCCTCAATACCCACATGCGTGGATGTTGAGAATAAAAAAAGAAAACCTCTATGGGTTCATGGCCTGCACGGCTAGCTGTTGCCGCTGTCGGCACCCTCTGGTGTTACATTAGAAGGTTGCGTGGTAAGGGAGGCTGACCACGCATAGCCCTGGTATGCTCCACAATGGCAGCAAGCATGCAGGCCTGAAAAGTCTGATTTTGCCTAATGATGGTACGGAGGTCCCCATGCAGCACCTCACATGTTGCATGGAGTTCTGCCTGCAAGACCTCCCGAGTTGCACGGAGTTCAGCAGAGATGTTGTGTGTGAGCTACTCCATCTGCTGTTCAGGCGGTCTACTGCGGGCCATCTCAAGTGCAGCCAGAGTAGATCTGAGGGAGGGGTTCTCTTCCCTCAGGGCGTCCCTGTGGGCCTCTGCCTGTGCAGCTATGGCTGTGCGTATAGCCCCAGTTCAGCCCGTTGGTCCCTGTTGCCAGCCAACATGTCCAGCAGGTCTACTGCACTGCCTGCTGCTGGAGCTCCATCTGCCTTTCGGGTGGGGAGAATAGGATTGGCCACCCTTTCTATGCCCTGAGCCATCATCTCACATGATGCCCCCTGTTGCTGTGCAATGGCGTAAATGAAATTCTCCCACAAAGTATTCCCGGGAGGCACATGGTCACCGCTTTGCCAGACACCACACCTGTCGGGCCCAAGGATACCTGGCTCTTGCTGCGCTGGCGCTGCCTGTGGCTGCAGGACTGCATTCCTCCCTTTCTGATCTGCCCCAGGAACAGGAGAAAATAGTGTGCAGTGTGACCCTGCATCCGTAACCACCACAGTTGGACGTACCAACACTGACTGGCCCTGAGAGGTGTCTACCCCCCCTGCAGGTGTGTCGAACAGAACAGCATCCACAGCAGAATCACTCACCTGTGACAGCAATGAGGGTTCAATGTCCGATTCCGCACCAGAGGCATAGGGCTCCTCTGAGGTGTACTCAGAGACACCCCTGGCCAGGATCGTCTGGAGCACCAATGGATTTTCATGGGCAACCACACCACGGCCTCCCTTGGTGCATGGTTGGGGCTCTGAATACTTCACCCCCTCCACTATCTCCTCCTCCTCCACGTCCACCTCCACTGCATCCAGTGTCTCATCACCTGCAGAAAATCAAAAGAAGACATGAACACACATCTTAAGAGCATAGGCCACACACATAGGTATCACAATGTTGAGAGCCAACACATGAACCCGCCATATCACACATGACACAAACTCAGGCACGCAGTGTCAATGAAATGGAAGGGGAGCCTGAAAGAAGACATGGATGTGTGTAAAATGGCAAGATAAGACAGGTATTGCATGGTGCATAGCACCTGCATCACACACAAGCTTGTGACTGGCATAGTCCTTCCACAAACATGACAGATGCCAACACACAGATGGCACATAGCATAGCCATGCCGAACTGTCCACCAGAACCAGATGGAAGCTCAATACTACTGTCCATGAGCCATGTACAATGCATGTCATTTGACATTTCATTGAAATCACTATGATAAAACACACATATGTCACAGGCTGCAACCACGCTTGGGTGTTGAAATACAGTGAAGGAAGGCTCATGCATTCATTAATGGCAGGTCACTTTGACATCACGCAAGTGAATGGGGATGTGGAAGGGGAGAACAGGGTTCAGAAGTATGTGGGTGCAGTGCAGTATATGTGTATGGCCTCAACTATCATCAAGAACACAGAGGCAGTAATGTGAATGTAATGGACTGATGGCAGAGTAATGGCAAGTGCAGTCATTCTGTGTAAAGTGTTGGTAGTGGGTTGTAGGGATCCAGTAAACCCTACCCCCAAGAGCAGGGGATGGCTTGGAGGCAGTACATGGCTCAAAATGTTGCTCAGAGTACCGTGTTGTAGCAGACAGTGTGGGCAGGTGTCAATTTCTTTTCTTTCAGTCATCTGGAACTACAGTAGGGGAGAGGAGGACAGAAAGCACAGCACATGAGGAGACATCAGAAGTGCCCCAGGACCCAGAGAAGCCACAACATCAGTTGCATAGAGGCAGGGATGCTGTACCAGAGGGGGTCTTCCGCTCGACACAGATGAGAACTCCAAACTAATGGCCATGAGGAGCAACTGGCCCTGAGTGAGCAGGAAAGGGATGATCAAATGTGATGAGAAGGAAGCAAATACTGGAGATGGAGTTGAATGAATTGCTTGCCCAGGACCCATATGGACTTGCTGGGAATGCACAGGGTCCGGGAATGAACACTCATAGCCACTGTGAGCCTGTGCCATCCGCACAGTCCGAGTGAGATACCCTGCACCAAGGCCAAAGGACGTTCCTCACAGTCCAGGTCTGGCAGAGCAGAGGGAAAAGTGTATATTCACAGAAATTCGGGTACAGCCCGTTGCAGTAGTCCGCCATCGGAATCACCAGTACCATGGAGACAGTGAGCTGCTGGGGGATGGAGAGGTAAGGAAGAATGCCTCTGAGGAGGAACAACTTGCAGGGTGACCTCACAGAGATGTCAGTCATGTGACGATAGAAGGTGAGTGTTGAGTCGAAATTCATCACAGGCATCCGCGACAGTAGGCTGGAGCAAGAATAGGGCCAAGAGAGGCTGCACAGAGATTGTTATGGAAGGAGGGAGCAGGTGTGGCGATGAGGGTTTCCTCCGTGTGCAGTACATGGTTTGTATGCAGTCTGCATGAAACAAGCACGTATCAGTCCAACATCACATGGGTCACACATGGCAGTCATGTCAATGAAGCCTGACCTGGCAGACAATCATAACACATCACCCAAGCAACATATACATGGCCTGGACACACACGCATAACCACTCACCGGACATTGGGGGTCATTACAAAGTAGGAGGTAACCATGCCGCTATTAGCGGCATGGCTACCCCCTTACCGGGTACCGGGTCCGGGTTCACTGAAGGAGGAATTACCGAGCCATTTCGACCTTGGAGGGCCCAGTAATTCCTCATTCAAGGAACCCGGACCCAGACCCGGTACATCCCCATTCCCATTCGAGCCCCCATAGGGCCCAATGGGAATGGGGAGCATGCTAATAACGGGCCCGGGCATGCTTGGCTGCTCGCGGGACCCGCTAAGGCTGCCTGGTAAAACTAGGCATCCTTAGCAGGTCCCGCGAGCAGAACACGTAATGAGGCGGTAAGGGGTTGATGGCTCCGGCACCATTACCAGCGCTGTTAACCTCTTACCGCCAGGGTCAGAATGACCCCCATTGTCTCATAATTTGTCAGGTCTCCCACGCCTTGGACCTTCTTCACTGCGATTAAATCACCAGCGATCTCCTCATGTGCAGTGAGTTCATCGTACTCTGGTGGTGTCCCACTGCCAGTCACCAGAGTAGAGGCAAACTTTGCAGCCAGCTTGTCTTTCTTGGCGTCAGAGGTCATTCCAATGCTTAACGACATCATCTGCTGTGCACATCTCATGTCCCAAGGCACTGATATGGTACGCGAGGCACTGCCAGTGGGCCCTACGGTGATCAGGCATATGTGTGCTCCCTGCCTGCACCAGCATGTCACAGCCGTGGTCCAACACGTAGTCCACAAGTGCATCGAGTTCCTCATCACAGAAACTCCTCTTCCTTGATGTGTGGAACTCCTGAGCCGCTTCTGGGGTACCAGCCTGTACCGCTGGAGCACGCTTCTTCCTCTTGCGAGGTGGTGCGGACCCTGAGTGGCTTGTGCCGCTCTGGTCAGTAGGGGCTGAAGTGAAGGTGGACTGGCCAATGGAATCAGGCAATGATGTGACAACCAAAGGTCGGACTGCAAGTATGGGCACCTGGGTGCTGTTGCCAGGATGCTGCGCTGTACCTGATGTGATATGATATGATCTTTTATTTATATCACGCTCATACACAGGTGATTCAGTGCGTGACCAAGCAAAGGGAGGGGGAACAGGGCATAAAACAAAAATAAACGATCTTACTAGGCCCAGTGACATTGAGAATGCACAAGTGCATGGGTAAGGGAAAAAGGGGGTTAGTGCATGGGAGGGGGGAGAAATTGGAAAGTGCAGAGCATAGGAGAGAAACAAGATAAATGATAAATGAATGAATAAATAAATAAAGGTGATCAAGAACAGTGGTAGTGCAGCCAGTGAGTGGCCATGTGCAAGGCAAGTCATATAGGGTATATCTGATAAGTGCTGATGAATGTGACAAGGGCTGGGACCAATCCAGTCCTGGCTGGGTGACCTAGAGCAGGGGTGGTGGTAGCTGCAGCTGCCCCTGCAGCTTTCACACCCTGGCTGCTCGGGACAGCAGATGGCACAGCTTGTCGGGTCTGACGGGTGCTGGGGATGTCAGCATCTCCCTGACCTGATTGGGTGGGGGGCAAGGCTATCCCTGCATGGGACTGGACACCTTGCCCTCGTGGATCACCCGGGCCATGTCACCAACCTTGTCCGCCTTGGCCACATCGTCCACCTTGACCACCCTGGCCACCTCAACCACCGCAGCCACCCTGGCCAGCCTGGCCACCTCGCCCACAACGGCCACCTCTGGGAGGTCGCCCAGCTTTGCCTCCCTTACCACTTGTTGCGCTCCCAGTCATGGCACTGATGGACTAGCGCAATGGGAGGTGCAGAGAACAATTGTCCTGGGAGTGAGGGGGCAGGGTACATGATGGAAAACGTACCACTGTGCTCCAGCAAGGCTGTATGTGACCCCTAGGGGAAAAATAACAGGTCACGCAATGCTCAGGCACCCCAAAAACAAAAATAAATATGTATGCGACCGCTCGGTAGTCCACGTGTGTTGAGAAAACATCCCCCAGTA
The DNA here is from genome assembly GCF_040938575.1 of Ambystoma mexicanum. Taxonomy (NCBI): domain Eukaryota; kingdom Metazoa; phylum Chordata; class Amphibia; order Caudata; family Ambystomatidae; genus Ambystoma; species Ambystoma mexicanum. Next base: position 553,907,111 of record NC_090922.1, read on the forward strand.
CGCTGTGGCACCCAGCAACACAAAAAATGCATACACGAGGAACACGTAGGCTACTATGACTTCGAAATAGAGGTATGCGACACACAGGGGCAACCACAGTGGGAAAAATGCATGTGCGACTCACTGTCTGCCTCAAAAACAAGAAGAAAAACACACGCGCGTAGGCAACTCCCCCGCCAAAACAACAAGTACGCACTGCCACAGTAGTGAACAATTCACGTGTGAACCCGCAATAATATGAATATCATGCGCCGTTCTCCACAAAAAGCACATACAGTGCACTGTTGTACTACACGGACCTTTAACCTGTACGGAAAGGCAACGCCCAATGACCAGCGCGCATCATGTAATTTGCTTAGGGCCTTTCCTCTGATTACAGGCTAACTTGCTTTTTCCGCATGTGCGGAGTCACTCTGTTTCCGGCTGGCCACGCAAAAGAACACGGAAGACCCACACTCCTGCCCACAAGGACATTTACCTGCCACCAACTGCTCTGAGCTGCCTCCAAGAGCCATCTGCTGCTGCCAGCCCACTCGGTGTGCCTGCTGCCCATGTGCCCTGCATTTTGGTGCCTGCTCTGAAGCCATTGCCAGTGATCCTGTTGCTGTGACCACCTCTGCTGATCCTGAAGACTCCCGACTGCCAATCCATCGATCCACAGCCCAGCCCTAGGACCACCTTCCCACCTACACCTGCCTCGGGGGTTGCCATGTCTGACCCATCTCCATCTGAGGCAAGTGGCAACCCCCCGTCAGAGAAGCCGAGGGCTGTCAGCTTCTCTTCCAGTGAAGTTGGCATCCTGGTGGAGCAAGTCCTGGGGCATTATGATGCCCTCTTCCCTGGACCATCGTGAGTCGACAAGGAAGGACGGAGTACGACCTGGGCGGACATCGTGGGTGGCATCACCGCGGAGGGGGTGGCACCCCGTGACTACCGACATGTCCGTAACCCCTGGGAAGACTTCAGCTCAAGCACCCTCAACAAGGCTTGGTGCCTCCTCTAGGCTGGTGATGATGAAGCGAGGCGCCGGGGCCGGTTGACTAACAATGAGAGGTGAGTCCTGGGGAGCATCGACCCAGCGCTGTACGCCCAGGTCTTGGATTTGGTGCTCCGTCTGGAGTCGACTGTAAATGTTCATGTGTTCTTGTCCATCATAGTGCATGTGTATGTTGATGTGTGGCTGGAGTGTGCACCTTGGCCTCATGTCTGGCATGCCTCCTGTATGGATGTCTGTGTACATGTCCCTGACAGTGCTGCATGTGAGTCCATTCAAGCGTGACCCACATCAATGGTGTCTGTGTTGCAAGGCGTTATGCGCACCAGCATGTAACGAGGTGCACATGTCTGCATACCTCTGTCTGAACTGGGGCATGCGAGAGATGTGACATATAGGTGCTTATGTCACCATCATGGACATGCATGGTGTACATGTGAGTGTGTCTGAATAGTGAGTGTGTGACTGGCCAACCCCATGAATGCATGACACATGAGCATCTCAATGCGTGATTGGTTCATGCGGTCCAGTTGTCCCCAAGTGCACTGTGACGGGAGGTCTACATGGCCTGATGCATGACTGTCAGGTGATGTGTGTGTATGTGCCATGATGCATGTGAGGTTCATTCTCTCTTCTGATGAGCCTGCAGTGCCTTGTACATGGATGTGAATGTTTGTTGCACATGGCATGCATGTTTCTGCATGTGTGTTGCTTACACTGACCTGTGTGTTGGGGAGGGTGATGATGGTTGTGACGTTTGACAGTGCCACTCATTTGCATTTGCTTTGTGTCAAGCAGACATTTGTTTGGTACACTGATGCTTGTGTTCAATGTCTCCCTATCCACAGCGGCGACGGAGGAAGAGAGCGGAGTTGGCACTCTGGAGCACCGCAGCAGGGATGGCTCCACCAGGCACTGACGCAAGGCCCAGTCGTCCTCCCAGGTTATGTCATCTTCCGGGAGTGAGGACGCTGGTGCCCCGTCAGAGTCATTGGCCGCAGCTGCTAAGGGGAGACCCAAGAGTGTGAAGTTGGTTGTGGGCTCCTCGGCAGTGGGCGGGACAGGTGAGACCACACAGGGGGAAATCTGATGCAGAAGACAGTGGGGAGTCATCCAGGTTGGTGGTGGTGGAAGAGGAGGCCACATCAGCCCAGCACATTGGGCCTGGCGGGGGTGACGAGGTAGATATTCCTGGTGCAGTCCAGGGTCAGGGGCCAGAGGCAGTGCAGGTCACTCTGGAGGGGCCTGTGACTGCTCCTTTCCCTGGAACTGCGACTGCACCATGTGTTCATCTGCGGGCATGCCTCAGGCCGGACCCGTCCGCAGGTGGCAGATGTATCCACAGGAACAGATCTTCCACTATCAGCGGATGTGACAATTTGTGACAGGGTTGAACCAGTGCTAGCCAGTATTGCGAGGCAAACAGGCATTCGTGATGATGTGCAGGCTTCCAATCAGGGGCTTGCATATCATCACAATGAGGTCTGTTGCCTCATCAACTGGCTAGTACAGTTCATGTTCACGAATTCTGCTGCGTGTGCTGGCCACTGCTGAAACCCCCTCCTCCTCTTCCTCCTCTGTGCGCCAGTAGTCCTCCCTGCCGTCTTCCAGCCCAGATACCACCAGGGCCATCTGTGTACCTGTCCAAACCCTGGCGGCCAGAATGGTGGAGACCACATCCCTGCCACAGTCGGGAGTCGAAGGAGGATCATCAGAGGTGTTCACTGCAGCAACAGGAACAATGACAATGGAGGAAGTGCAGGCACCAAGCAGCAGGGCACGTGCGCGACAGTCCTGGGGCTTGTCATCATCCCGGAGGCTGTCCTGGAGGTGCAGGCACCAGGCTTTTCGGTGGCGGCATGCTCAGCATAGGAGGCGACAGGACTCGGGGCCCTCAACATCACAGGGGCAGGTATCGGCCATCGGGCAGGGGGGAAACATAGACATTAACACAAGGATGTCTACCGTGTTGGTGGGAATGGGCCTGCAGATTGGAGCAGGGTGGCAGGGGGCAAAGGGGGCATGACTCACCATCGCCAGAATGGAGAACACTCTGTGTCGGGTGGAGAGGCAGGCCGAGTTCCTCGAGGAGGCTCGCAGGGAGTTTCAGAGCAGCACGTTGGAGTCCCTGCAGGCCCTTGAGGGGAGAGCACATGCCCACCTCATGGAAATAGATGCAGAGTTCGATGATGCCCTAGCTGAGACTCTTGGGGAACATGGTGAGTCGTACGACTAGACCGCTGCCTTTTAAATAGTTATTTAGGAGTAGGTTTCATTTGTTTGTATTTTTTTTTTTTTTTGGAGTTCATGGACTTTGCTCCACACCTTGTAAGTAGTTATTTCTTCTTAGACTTGTTATGGATGTTGATTTATTTTTTGGGATCATGGACCCTGGAGCTTTGTATATAGTTGGACGAATATTTAAATGTTTTAGGTTTTTTAATCACCATAGAGAAATGTTTTTTTTTATTTCTGTTAACATTTTGAGAAGCATCATTGGACATGGACCGCTTTTTTGAGTTATTCATTTTTTACATCACATTTCTTTTTGTATTCAATTTGATTTTCATTTGGATTACATTCATGTTGATTTTACTGGTTATCTTTTAGTTAGTGTGAGTTTTATGAATCAATACATTTTATTTCTTGATATCCAAGTCGTGTCTACTCTCAATGGTTTGGTGCATATCTCACTCTTCCTTGGCTCTGTTACATGTCCCTGCTGTTGAGCAATGTTGGCCATCTGTGTGCAAACATGCATGTGTGAATTCGTGATTCCCATGCCATGGGGCATGTACTGGGGAGCAGGAGCAATGGATGGGACTTGAGGTGCACTGTGGGGAGGGCAGCATGTGGTGGCATTTAAGTGGACATATGCTACATGATTGCATGTTAGGCCAATGTGTTGGGAGGGGAACATGAGTCGGGGCCTGCCTGCAGGTTGCTATCACTGCTGGGGGTGGAGGGACATCAGTCGGGGCATGCCTGCAGGTTGTCGTCACTGCTGGGAGTGGGGGGACATGAGTCGGGGCCTGGTTGCAGGTTGCCGTCACTGTTGGGGGTGGAGGGACATGATTCGGGGCCTGCCTGCGGGGCATGGTCAGCGGTGATGGGGGGTCCCTTGTGGTGTGGGCTGCCTGCAGGGTATGGTCACGGGTGATGGGGGTCCCTTGTGGTGTGGGCTGCCTGTGGCGTATGGTCACAGCTGATGGGGGGGTCCCTTGTGGTGAGGGCTGCCTGCGGGGTATGGTGATGGGTGGGCTGCCTGCGGGGTATGGTCACAGCTGATGGGGGGTCCCTTGTGGTGTTGGCTGCCTACAGGTTATGGTCATAGCTGATGGGGGGTTCCCTTGTGGTGTGGGCTGCCTGCAGGGTATGGTCACGGCTGATGGGGGGTCCCTTGTGGTGTGGGCTGCCTGCAGGGTATGGTCAAGGGTGATGGGGGGGTCCCTTGTGGTGTGGGATTCCTGTGGGGTATGGTCATGGGTGGGCTGCCTGCGGGGTATGGTCACGACTTATGGGGGGATCCCTTGTGATGTGGGCTGGCTGCGGGGTATGTTCATGGGTGATGGGGGATCCCTTGTGGTGTGGGCTGCCTGCGGGGTATGGTCACGGGTGTTGGGGTGTCCCTTGTGGTTTGGGCTGCCTGTGGGGTATGGTCACAGCTGATGGGGGGGTCCCTTGTGGTGAGGGCTGCCTGCGGGGTATGGTCATGGGTGGGCTGCCTGCGGGGGGTGTTTGTTGATGATGGCAGCACCCACGGCCCTTTAGATGGTATTTGGCTGGCGCGAGCGGGGTATGGGATTTCGCGGGGGTATGTGCGCCCCTTTACACAGGATTTGGCTGTCACCAACGGGGTACGCTATTTTGCGGGGTACGTGTGGCTCTTTACACGGGATTTGGCTGGCATGAGCAGGGTACACGATTTTGCAGGGGTACGCGCAGCCCTTTACACGAGATTTGGCTGGTGTGAGCGTGGTACGCAATTTTGTGGGGGTACGTGTGGCCCTTTACACTCGATTTGGCTGGCGCGGGCAGGATGAGCACAGCCCTTTCCATGCGATTTGGCAGGTGCGAGCAGGGTACATGAATTCGCAGGGGTACGCATGGCCCTTTCTACGTGATTTGGCTGGCACGAGCGTGGTGCGCGATTTCGCGTGGGTACACGCTGACATTTCTACGCAATTTGGCTTGCACAAGTGGGGTACGCGAATTTGCGGGTGTATGCCCGCCCCTTTCTATGCGATTTGGCTAGCGCGAGTGGGTACACAAATTTTCCAGTTCACGCGCGTCCCTTTCCACGCGGTTTGGCTGGTTTGAGCGGGGTTCTCTCTGATTTTTCACGCGATTACGATGGAGGGGGGCTGTGTGCTGGGCCACGGATGGTGCGGGGTCTTGTGCTGTATTGGATATTTCACTGGCTTTTTCTGCTCACAGTAAATAGATGAAAGGGCAATCTTTTGACAACTGCATCCACCTGTTTGGCAAAAGCTAGTTCATTATAAAAGAGGACACACAGATTCCAGGCTAACTCCACAGGCAGTGGGGGTGTTCCAAGATATATGTGACATATAAAGGGCAGTGGGGATTCAGCTGAAAGTCCAAACAGTATTACTTCTGTTTTGCAGCAATCACTTCTGTTTTGCCGCAATCTAGTTGCAGTTACTATCTTGCATCCAGCGCTGTACTGTGTCCAAACATTCTTTCACGACTTTACCTTTATTATAGTTACTATGGAAGTGAACCAAACTGTGGGTGCCATCCGCTTACCAGACCCCCTCTTCTCTATCAATTGCACCAAAGGGTACATATACATTTTGAAGCGTAGAAGGCACAGTGCTGAACCCTATGGAACCCAATGAGAACAAATGACTGCTTGCCGAGTCAACCCACCCCCATTTGGACCATCTGTTTTCTATCCTTTTAATCGGAACTCGGCCAAGCTAGGGCTGGTGCTGAGATATCCATTGATACTTCTAAGCGTGGTAAATACTGTGCTTCTCAGTATCAAGCAAGGGTGCAGCCGGATAACCACTATCTGTCAGCTCAAACCTACCAAGAAAGTCATTGGTTCATTTACCAACAGTAGAGACCAACAGCTGCACTGTAGACACAATTATTCAGCAGCCCACATCAAAAAATGATCGACTTCTTTCAAACAACTGCCAAGGTCCTTGTCAGTGTCGTGTGAGCTCAGTATATGTGTTCCACTGTTGCCCTCAAAATTATGTTTTTTGGTGTAAAGTAAATAAGATAATGGAAGAAAATAACCAATTTGAGTATGGAAATGAATGGGAAATACACCGTCTTGAGAAATGTGCACTGGTTCAACATCACCATTCAGATATCTGTTTAGTTAATATTACATGCATTTCTATTGTGCAAAGGTTATTTGAACTTCCAATTGTTTTAAATCATGAACACTTGAAGCTTACACTCACCATAAATCATCGCCAAACTGCTGAGCATGTTTAAAGCTCGGTGAACCTGAGTCAACTCTGAATCACAGGGATAATAAGGTAGTTTGAATTTTGTGTAAATTAATTTGTTCAGACCTAATTGTAAGCAATGCACGAGTAAGCAAGGCAAGCCTCCCACTCAGTCATCATGGCATCCTCTCTGTGGGGACTCTACCTGTCGGCTGCTCTAAAGTAGAAGTACCTCGCTATTGAAACACCACTCAAAGCTCACAGGTAAGGCCTGCCTGCTTGCCTGAGAATGGGGCAGGCATATAATGTAAGGACCAAACAGCAACTCTCTGTTGGTCATTAATTTGCTGAGGCCTCCATTCTTACCATACACTGACACCTCAAATATATTCCATCTGCAGCACCACTCAGCCTTTTTATCTGTTTTATTTGATTTGTATTGGACATTTGCATGGTGCCTATACACAAGTGTTTCCAGGTGCCACACGGCGAAAAGAAAACAAGAGTAATGGTCGTACTGGGCCTTGTGATGTTCTTACTGTGCAAGTAGAGATACAAAGAAGAACAGAGGCAGAGTGCAGGTAGGGGGAAGGGTTGGGAAGGGGTTAGGTGGGTGAAGTGCAGGAGTCAGGGGCTTAGAGGGCTGAGCAAGATCCGGGCGATAAGTGGGAGAGGGAAAGAAGTGCAGTGGTCAGATGCTGGAGGTGACTGGTCAGAGGACGGCCTGGCCCCTGAAGACTCATAAGGGACCAGCCTTAAATGGGGCGGTGATATATTGCGCCGCCCACACACCATGTGCTTGCAACTGATATTGCCAACCACATGCCACATGTCAACAGAGCATAGCACAACTGTGGCAATACCTTAATGACAAGTATTGGTAAGCTATTGGCTACTATTCTGCATGCGCGGTTATGTTAATGCGGATGTGCCAGATGTTTACCATTCTGCAATGGTCTTAGTGGTATTTATTATGCACGTGAAGAAAAGATAGAAGGGAGGAACCTGTGGTAGCACCACATGTAGCACATATTAGCTAAGCCTACATCCTTGGACTCTAACTGAAAGCACATCTCGCCACACTAGCAGAACACCGAGCACACTCAATGCCAAACAACCTTGAATGCAGCTCAAAGCATAGGTCCTGCACGCATGAACTCGACTTGTCACCGCACTGACTCACACTTGCTACCAACATATCCTGCACAGCATATGTCCAGATAGGCTGTTACTGAACACTGCACCAGCATCACCTGCAGCTTACCCACACACTGGACCCAGTTGCTTACGATCTTTAGGCATCAACACTGCAGCAGCAGCTAACTTGCTCTGCTCCCTGCACTCCTGATAACTTCCCGCTTTCACCGACCACAATGCAACCCATCTCTTTCCAGTCCCTAAGCTCAGAAGGTCCCTGAAAATGGCAGATGTCTTGCTGCCCGAAACCCAACAACATAACATAAGGTCTTGCCAGACCATGCTTCAAGGACGATAGGGGGCTTTATGGGGAACCGCGGCACACCATGCATTCATACTCTAGCTCATAAGGCTACAATGAGACACACAGACAGAGAATGTTTGTTTCACACTGATCGCCTCTCTCCCCCTCACTTAACCTTAACTACACACTTGCTGGCTCGACACACAGAGTGTGCGTATCATCCTCTTCACAACATTTCCAAAGTATCTCTCGCTCAACCTTTTCTCTTGCGCCTGGCTCGGCCCATTTATCAGACTTCCCATCCCCTCCAGTCACTGTTTGCTTCCCACCAGGCGATTCAGCCAGAACATCTGGCACCGCCCTGCTCATTGCCTAGCATTGCCTACCAAGAATTGCCTAGCATTTCGGTGCTGGACTGCCCCAGGGCAGGACAAAGACTGATATGTTTGGGATATTTCTTTTCTGTGAAAGATGGTGAGCTAAAAACTCTGGGTAAGGCTCTTGTAACCAGGACTCATGTCTGGAAGAGAGTCTCCCAGGACCCCCCTTGTTATTTACATATTTCAAGTAACTTTGGGTCTCACCCTAAGTTACTAGGGGAATCCAGGCGTATACCCCTTTCTCACTATTCCTGGAGAGGTACAGCTACACCCTACTGATGAGGTTCAACCAGACAAAAACACGTGTCTGGGGTTGCTGTTGGTACTCTTGTTCAGAGGAGAATTGCCTAGCATTTCGGTGGTGGACTGCCGCAGGGCAGGACAAAGACTGATATGTTTGGGATATTTCTTCTCTGTGAAAGATGGTGAGCTAAAAACTCTGGGTAAGGCTCTTGTAACCAGGACTCATGTCTGGCAGAGAGTCTCCCAGGACCCCCCTTGTTACCCGACCTGCTCATTACCTTGTACTTCATTCACTGTTAGGAGCCAAGCTCTGCGAGCAAATTAATTGGGCAATTCTCTTTCACTCTTACGCCTACCCCGATGCACCAATTCACAGTCCCTCCTTAACCCAACAAAATGTTTTTTCTTGTATTACTGTACTTTGCTCTACCCCCTTCCTTTAATTATGTTCACGCCTATATGTTACTCTAATGGCCTGGGTCGCCTCCCATAACACCTCCTTGTTCTCACTTTTCCTGTTATACACAGCAACAGATTTATCCAATTTACACCTGAGTCAACAATGTTCCCCCCCACAGTTATAAAACAACACTTAAATAACGTATTCAAGATCCAGATCAATAGTGCATTCTACTGTGCCCCCCTCCCTACTCAGAACTTCCAAATGCACTTTGGTTTTTCCTTTCACCCTACCCTCCCAGTCCACTATTGTAATGGTAAAGCGATCCAGAAAACCTGTCCCAGAGGGATAGAGCTATCGCTTCGCTAAACTCCTGGCTTCTCTACCAGTGGTCTCCCGGCCTCTCCTTCACTAGCGTCCTTTTCATGGTGTAAGTCTGGGCCCACTGCATAATCGTTTTCACTGCACTAGCTATCCCTCTTCTGGAGACTGCTGCAAACATTAAATGATTTACCTTGTTCCTGGAGACCCAGAAAGCAATGACTCACCACCATAAATAGATTGTCAGCAAATCTAGTGATTCCCAGCGACAGTAACAAGGCCAACCGGATACGGAAAAAAAAACACTTACGATCCCAAAGTTTCCACTTGCCAACATTGTTTGACTGAAGGATTAGAGGCCTTAATTTAGGCATTGTCTGTATTGATTGAGGAGGAGAGGCCTTAATGAAGAGTTAGTGGTCCTAAATTAGTAGCTTAGCAACTCTGACTTCACTCTGGGCAAGCCCTACTAGGTGGTCCTTTTTGGGGGGCTCAATCTGAGCTCATGAGAATACAAGCAGGCACCCCCTAAGGTTCTGGCCACACACCAGCTTCACAGGGGCCACTGAAGTATCCTCATCGTTCAGCCATTGTGGGAGAGACCATCATTACTACTCCCCTCAGTTGCAAGCAAGGTTGTTTTGGCGCTTTCTAGAAGTTGCATCACAAACCGAGGGCTGGACCTTTCTTGCAAACCATGCACGTTAGTAAGCTTGGGCCCATCTCTGGAATGGTTCCTGAGCCTCTATTAGTACCACTTTCACTCGCAGTATTCTCGATTTGGATTGTATCATCCCAGATGTCCAGTGTCTTAAAACTGTAATGTCAGTTTGGAACTTTTAGTTGTTGTATTTGGTTAACAAGATTGTTGATAGACCGCTTCATTATATAATAGCTGTCTGCTATCACTGTCACCTATATAACTTGTTGACCTTCTAGTTATAACACTCACGCCAATCTCTCTTTACTTTACTTTAATTTGTACCGCGCAAACCAAACCGGGTGGGAGGCATACAGGCGCACAGGATGACACCTAGTGGGAAAGAAAAGAAATGCACAAATGAGGGTCAACACATAAAGCTAGCCTATCATATCAGACAAAGTTGCTCAGATTACTTAAAAAGATAAGTCTTCAGTTTCTTCTTAAACTTGTCCAGGGATGTTTCCATTCTGAGCTCTGGTGGAATGGAGTTTCATAGTTTGGGAACTGCAGTGTAGAAGGCACTCTTACTGGTTTTTGACAGTTTAGTTCTAGGTACCACCAACAAGTTGGAATTGTCTGGTCTCAGGTTTTTGACTATTGGCTTCTTAATGATCCTTTCTACTAGATATTGTGGGTTCGAGCCCTCTTGGCATTTGTGGACTATCGAGAGCATACAAAAATGAATCCTGGCTTCCACTGGGAGCCAGTGTAGACCTCTCCTAGCTTCAGAGACATGATCATGTTTTTTGAGTCCAACAATCGCCCTACCAGCGCCATTCTGAATCACCTATAGTCTGGCAATTTCACCTTTATTGACTCCCATCAACAAGCTACTGCAGTAATCAATCTTAGAGCCTATTATCGCTCTGGTGATAGTCTCAGTGCTCTTGATGGAGAGATATGGGAGTATATGAGACAGGAGTCTTAAATAATAGGATGAGGTAGAGACAAGGTTCTTCACGTGCATTCTCATATTAAGGTTTGATCCAAGTAAACTCCCCGCGTTTTTATCTTCTTTATGGTGGGAATTTTACAATCTGCTATAAAAAATTCAGAGTATTCACTACCTAGTCTGGCAATTCTGGAACTAGTCCCAATAACCATAAATTCTTTTTTCTTTTAATATATATTTATTGCGGATCGACATCAGGTAAAAACCAATACAATGCAGTATTTTCTCATATCATTTTCGCTGAGCGTGATCAATAACAATAGGTTTTAACTGTTTTAAGAACAACCAGACACCCTCCTCTCCCTCCCTGGTTCCCACTCCCTTCCCCCACAGGTCTATTTGGTTCGTGTGATCAGGAAACACTACCCAGGAATATGGGTTGCGTTGTTTTCTCTACTGTATGCAGGTCCGTAGCACAACAGTTCTGACTTCAGAGAGGAATCAATAGAGTGTGATCAGAAAGTGGAGCTGATAGAGACAGAGCCTGTCTTAATGGGCATCGGTGAAATGCAGCGTTGCTGCGCACCGAATCATGGTATAGTGGTCGCTTCCCTTAGAAATACGCGAAAGGGTAGCCACTGTGTGTCAATGTATGTGTAGGATTCCATGACGAAGGCTGTAAGACTCTCAATGTCATAGAATTCTTTGGATTTTCGCAGCCAGTCAGTTTTGGTAGGGAGGGCATTTGCTTTACATTTAATTGTTACGGAGACACAAGCCTCTAAGAGGAGGTTTCTGGGCATGGGGGGGAGAACTTGATACTGCTCTTCGACCTGCTCCACTCCGAATAGGACTGTGAGAGGGAAAGCTCTCTATGGATGCCCTCTATCTGGTGAATCCACCCAAGGATCTCTTTCCAAAACAGTTGGATGTGGGGACATTCCCACCACTGATGCCAATAAGTACTAATTATGGTACAACCTCTCCAACAGTACGGGGAAATGCCCGCATACATTTTGGCCAAGTGTTGGGGGGTTAGGTGCCATTGTGTCAGGATCCTACAATTGTGCATTTTGTATTGTGTTGCAATGGAAGATTTCCATACTGCCCTGTATGTTGCCTTCCAACCCTCTTGATTGTTTTCCCACCCCAGTGCTGCCTCCCAGTTTGCCTTTGCATGTGGTGGTGGCAGCTGGTCCCTGTCTATGAGCGCTTGATATATTCTTGACATGAGGCCTTTCATACCCAATTGGGTGTTTAATATATTTTCAAAAGGGGTGAGCTGGCACTGTAGCTGTCCCTTCCACCTTGAATCTGTGAGGAGCCGTTTCAGTTGTAGGAATGGGAGGGGTCTGATGGTTAGGCCCTGCTGTGCTGTTTCTAACTCCTCCTTGGTTAGAAAGACCTTGTCCTTCCACATTTGGCCTTTATTGTGCCTGGAAGCGATTCTGGTCTACTATGAAGTCTCTAATAGGAGGAGCCCAAATGCAGCTAAAGGGGGGTGGCCAAGTTGTGACCCTGTCATGTTTGGCTTCTTCGGGTTCCATATAGACCACAGCTCCCCCAAAACAGGGTGTTCGAGCTTTTAGTTGGATTGATTTTGGTAGGGGCCCAAAGCAGCCACTCTCCCAGGCTCACCGGAAAGAAGAGGCGGTTCTCCAGATGGACCCACTCTTTAGTTGTTGAATCTCTGAGGTGGTTTACTAATATGCGCAAATGTGCCACTCTGTAATATACGGGGAGATCAGGGTATGCTAAACCCCCCTTCTCGTTTGGTAGAATCAGCTTATTGTATGGGATTCTGAGTTTTTTCCGATCCCAAAGGAAGGCCAACAAAGAGCTTTTAGCCGTGGTGAGGAAGGACTCTGGAAGGTATCAAGGGGAGGGATTGGAAGAAGAGTCACAGCAGGACATTCATTTTAATGGCCGTTAATTTTCCCACCCTTGACAGTTTGAATTTCTCCCAATTTTCTGGATTCTGTTGTAATGTGGCCGAGAGTGGTTTTTTGTTGGTGTGAAATAATCCCTACAATTGTCTGGTTATCGTTATCCCGAGGTAGTGTATATCATCCCGTGCCACTTTAAGGCCCCAGTTTGCTGGGTTTGCTGCTGGTGGTGTGGTGTGTACTGTCAGGGGGAGGGCCACTGTTTTTGTGCGGTTTACATGGAATCCCGAGTGGGCTCCAAAATTCTCTATTTGCTCTAGGAGGGCAGGGATCGATGGTTTGGGGAGGGTGATGTAGGCCAGTACATCGTCTGCGAACAGGATGAGTTTATAGTGTCTGCCATATTTTTTAAAGCTCTGTATTCTGTCGTCGCTTCTAATGCTCTGGGCCAAGGGCTCCACTACCAAGATGTTAACCATCAGCGAGAGGGGGTATCCTTGCCCGGTTCCCCTGGTGAGGGTGAACTGGGGCGATGCGACTCCATTGACTACAACTCTCGCACGAGTATTGCTATACAGAGCTAGTGCACCTCTTATCCATTCCGAGCCCAACCCTGCCTGGTGTAGGATTTGTGTCATAAAGGGCCATTCCACCCGGTCAAAAGCCTTTTTGCCGTTAACCGAGATCAGTGTGGGGTTGGAGTTGTGCGTGTCGATAGATGCCATTAGGTCCAAAGTCTTCCGGACGTTGTCGGTGCCCTGTCTATCTTTCACGTATCCCACCTGGTCGCTATGGACCAGCTGGGGGAGGACGTAGCTCAGCCTGTTGGCTAGAATACATGCATACATTTTTGCATCCACGTTCAGCAACGTGATTGGTCTGTACGAGGTGCATTCCAACCTATCCTTCCCTTCTTTTGGTATTACAATAATCCTAGCTTCCATGAATGATGGTGGGGCTTCCCCTGTGGCCATGATGTCATTAAACAGGCGAGCTAGGAATGGGGTGAGAGTGCTTCTCAGCCTCTTATAGTAGGCTGGTGTGTAACCGTCCGAGCCCGGTGCTGAGCCTGCTATTAGTCGGGAGATGGCTTGGTCTACCTCTTCCGGCGTTATTGGGGCATTCATTTCTGTGCTTGTGGCGTAGGATCACAGTCTGAAGTGCAGAACTGCTCATAATATTATGCAAAACGAGCAGTGATTTCTGTCGGTTTTGTCAAGGTGTTCACTGTGGGGGTGTTGATTTTGAGGACAGCCCTGTCCGCTCTCTGCTTCCGGAGTCTGGCTGCGAGCAGGGTGTGTGCCTTGTCGGCCTTTTCAAAATAACTTTGTTTTACATATTTTAGGTGAGTCAGGGCTTTCTACTGCCAGATCTTTTTCAGCTCCTGCCTAAGGTAACTTATTTCCTCCGTAATTTCTGAGGGGTCGCTGTTACCCCCCTCAGAATTGTCTCCTTTTCTATTATTGTTTTCTTAAATCGTGATTCCCTGAGGAGTATTATTCTTTTAACTGAGGTGCCCCGCGCAATTAGCAAGCCTCTCATTGTTGCTTTCACTGCCTCCCAGACCGTGGTAAGAGGGATGTCTCCCATGTCGTTTCTCTAGAAGAAATCGCAAGCCTCCATGTCTAGTGAGTCCCTGAAGATCCTGTGTTTGAAGAGCGTATCATTGCACATCCAACGCTTGTCTATCAACCTACCCGGACCCAGGTCTAGATCTACGGCGACCATGCCGTGGTCTGACCATCCCACTAACTCTATTGTGGCTTCCTTCATTAAGTATTCAAGGTCCCCATCTAAAAAGAGGTAGTCTATGCGAGAATAGGTTTGGGGTGGGGGGAATAGAACGCGTATTCTCTGTTTAACGGGTGTTGGAACCTCCATGCATCTGCAAGCGAGTGATCCCTGATCAGGTTTTGAAAGGCCTCTCTGTGCGGTAGAGGAGCAGCTCCTTCTCTGTAGGACTTCCAGTCCTGGTCTGGGACCACGATAAGGTTAAAGTCTCCCCCGCATATTAATGAGCCTGTTCTTTTTCCGTCTAGTTGCCCAAAGAGGTGCCTGCAGAAGGGTAGTTGCTGGGAATTAGGAGCGCAGACAGAGCACAAGGTAATTGCTTTGGACCTGATGAGTCCCTGAACTATGAGGAATCTTCCCCCAGGCTCTCTGTGTGTCTGCATTATTTAAAGTTCGAGTGTGGAGAGATATAGGATACCCACCCCTTCCTTTTCTTCCCACCCTGAAGCACAAACCATACCTCCCAGGTTTCTCCCTTTCAGAGAGAACTCCTCTTCATGTCTGTACTTTGTTTCCACTGCCAGCGTTAGGAGCAGGAGCCTCCAGGACCAGCCCCGCCCCTGCTGGAGCAACAGGCACATCGTGGGCACCCTGCACCATGGATTCATCATTACTGGCAGCATTAAGGTAAGCCCTAAGATCATAGCGCCTGTCCCTGAAAATCAACCTTAATGCATGAATCTGCATCTTCAACCGATCCGCACCTCCTTGAATGAAGGTTTGGCCCATGCGCAGCCTAATTCTGCTGAAACGAAAATCCTACTTTGCTGTAGCACAGCAAACGCCATTAAAGTACACGAGGTACTTTCCTTTTTAAAATGGCCGCCCGCTTTCCTACGGCATAACTACAGTGCCTATTGAGGCTTGAACATCCATCCTGATAGGCTGCCGTGCCTCCTTAAGCCACCATTGGCCACCAGCAGGAGAAGCCGGCCCAAATTTCCCAAGGCCCACTGCAACAAGGCCAGCACCTGTTAGATGCCTGTTTGTGCCTGTGTCTGCCGTCTGCCAGACCCCCTGTCTGCTACACGCCAGGTAACCTCTAAACACTCGCAACATCACCATTGCAGCACAACGCTGAAGAGCATGTCTCATACCAAGCTAACGGCTTGCATACAGATCATGGGTTCAAATGTATAAGTAGATGTGATACCATGGACTTTCACCATAGGAAACCCTCATGTTGGTAGGGCTCACGTTGTTAAAACTTTATAATTAATCCATTCCACTGTTACGGGCTTTGACCCGGTAGATTGTGAACTGGTGACTGACCAGGAGTTTAAGTTTGGATGCATTGTGAAGGAAGAGGGGAATCTTCAGAGCAACAGGCTCACCAGAGTTGTAATGTGCATGACATGAGACAGCTGAGCGGTTCATGATAGAATGTCTAAAAAATGGTGTGTACATTGCACCTACAGCGCCACTATAGAACACGCCTTAACTTACTATATTGATAACTAGACTGACAGTCCAGGTGGGAAGGTTGCAGGCTGGCACCTTAGGACCGACCCACTCTATAGGTCTGTCACTCTCCAGTACTTGAACGGTGGGTAGGGGCACGAGGCAGCTTCACAACTGCTGCCGTGCCCCTCCCCCCGCTAAATCTGTCTCCTCACCTTAGCAGGTGCCGGTACTCTGATTGATCACTCGATATAACCATGATCCTTACAAAGTGGAATTATTAACAAATCCAATACCATTGGCAATGCGGCGCA
Organism: Ambystoma mexicanum; assembly: GCF_040938575.1. NCBI lineage: Eukaryota > Metazoa > Chordata > Amphibia > Caudata > Ambystomatidae > Ambystoma > Ambystoma mexicanum. The sequence continues at coordinate 553,923,306 of NC_090922.1, forward strand.
TGCTCCGTGCGTGTCCTTAGCAGCGACTGTTGAGGTGAGAGCGCGCAGCACCACGATCAGCCTGAGTAGAATCTTTTGGCGGATTTGCCCATACAAAGATGGCGGTCCGCGTTGGGACGCGCATGCGCGTCGGTTCCCTGGGCAACGATAATAGCTTGGGTGAGCTGTGCAGCGCGTCCTCGAGGCGGGCTGCTACACTCAGTGCTCTACAGGCGATTTCTTTACTTACAAGTAAGTTACAACAATAACCGAAGCGAGCACTAGTAATTAAAATGTCACCATGAGTGAATGAGTGTACAGAGGCGGCTTTTCCACCTCTCACCCAACGACATTTACTACGAGTACGTATGCTTTGAAGTCACCCTCCTCTTCTTTCTTCACAATTGCAGTCGCTCTCGGTTGAAGTAACTGCACGACACTGCCACTACACCCGGCGAGACATCTACGGTCTTTTGACCGGGTGAGTTACGATTAAATTATGTTCACAACACTTGAAAATCTGATCCCTCACCAATGATCATGATCCTTACAAGCTGTTTCTGTCATGTAATTTTAACTATACAGGTGGCCATGATTTTTCTATGGGTACCAAGGAAAGCAGGTTAGTTTATCTCTACCTCTGTGAGATACTTATTTGAGTTTCTCCAAATTCTGCATCAATCTAATTAGTGTATCCTTATACCTTTAGGAAACCCCACTGAAATTTGAAAACTGAAATTTGAATCTTGTTGAAACTAAAACAACATCCTGCCCTGAAGATGGATTTGACAAACCTAATAGGAGTGTCTTTAGGAATATACTTCTGATGATGTGATTGCTCAGAAGCAGGGAATTTGAAATTGGACAACTGTTGTCTGTTCAGTTTTTGTATATGAATAGCTTAGTCAGACTATACTGCTAAAAGGTGTATTTTACTTTTGTTACCTACTGTGTATATGTGTTGTTACAGAGCATTCTGTCCAGATCAACTGAAATGCAATCCTTTGTTTGTGTACTATAAACTTACTTTTAGTTAGTATCCTGAGAATTGAATTAATTGAGTCTCACACCTTTTACACATTGAAGTGTGGGAAGTTGAATTGATTTTCAATGTGAATGATACAACTTAATGGCACCTAGGCCAACCTATAACCTGTTCTGAGCCCAGCCGAATTCTATGTTCACTGGGGACCTACAGCGTGAGACGTTTGTGTACACCTGGAGCACCATTGTAATATTTTAATACTTGAACAAGCTGACCCCTTTTCTTTGAACGTTTTTGAAAATGTGTCCTACTGAACTAGTATTCCCACAAGGGAGTCCTCTTGTTTCAGCCAGGCTGAATCACCAGTTGGGATTTTATTCCCATTAGGAGTGCAGCACAGGGTTACCGACTGGCAACAGTCTGTGCATGTTTTGTTTCTCCAACTAATGATCACATTAGTAAACTCTATCCTGAACAGACATGACTCTGCCTAGCATCAATACAACTGCATTCAAAGTGCTGCCATAATTGACTCTTGCCCACACCAACCACTGCTTTAACACACTGCACCCAGAGTATCTTAGTCTCTGCTTAACCATATTCACTGTCTCTAGACTTCCTCTTAGCAACGGTATGCATACTGCTGCAACCTGCATGACCCGCCTCTTTGCTGCATATCTATCATGTGGACCTCTGGTTGCTGAAATCGAATTCAGATGCCCATAGCCATATGTTGTCTGTTTGAACATGCCATTTTTAGCCTAAGTGTGATTTCTGAATTTAGGTGAACCCCTTTGTCTATTTGCACATGCCATTTTTAGCCTAAGCGTGATTTCTGAATTTAGGTGAACCCTTTTGTCTATTTGCACATGCCATTTTTAGCCTAAGTGTGATTGATTTAGGTGAACCCCTTTGTCTATTTGCACATGCCATTTTTAGCCTAAGTATGACTTCTGAATTTAGGTGAACCCGTTTGTCCACTTGCACATGCCACTTTCCGCCTAGTTGTGAACTCTGAACTCAGGTGAACCCCTTTGTCCACTTGTACATGCCATTTTTAGCCTAAGTGTGATCTCTGAATTTAGGTGAACCCTTTGTCTATTTGCACATGCCATTTTTAGCCTAAGTGTGATTTCTGAATTTAGGTGAACCCCTTTGTCCATTTGCACATGCCATTTTTAGCCTAAGTGTGACTTCTGAATTCAGGTGAACCCCTTTGTCCACTTGCACATGCCACTTTCAGCCTAAGTGTGAATTCTGAACTCAGGTGAACCCCTTTGTCCACTTGACATGCCATTTTTAGCCTAAGTGTGATCTCTGAATTTAGGTGAACTCCTTTGTCTATTTGCACATGCCAAACCGTACAATGCACCTTAGTAAGAGCCAAACAGCCACCCTACCGTACCTCCTCATACCTCTATTACACCTTACCATCTTTATTGCTGCCATAACCATGCACCCTGTAGAAAACACACCTTGTCCAACCGCAGAAAGAAACACCAGACTACGAGCCGGACTACCCCACCTCTACGAGCCCATCTACCACAACAAGAGCCCCACCTTGCAACACACTAAAATTCGGCCGAACCACACCACATCCTGCTACAACTCCACTCAACCCAAACTCATCCCTATAACTATCCAGGACACTCCCAACACTACCACTATATCTGGAACTCTGATCAACGCTAGATCGCTAGTGGCCCAGGCCACAGAAATAGCAGACACCTTATCCTCAAACAACCTCAACCTCCTAGCTATCACTGAATCATGGCTGCACGAAGCAGCAGGCCCAGCACTTTCAATGGCCATTCCAGAAAATTACCAAATAATCAGAATGGACAGGCCCAACAACAGAGGAGGTGGCCTAGCCATTATAGCTAAAACAAACCTCGAGCTAAGACCACTGCCTCAATCACCTCTCAAATCCTGCGAACTCCTAGTAGCCAAACTACCCATCTCCAACTGTCACACCCTAACCATTTATCTAATATACAGGCCACCTGGCCCCATTGGCTCATTCGAAGCAGACCTATCCAGCCTCCTAGCCAACAACATAAAAGACACCACCCAAATATTATTGCTAGGCGACTTGAATCTAGGATTAAACGACCCTGACGACAAACCAGCACAAGCCATAGCTAACATGCTAGATGAACACGGCCTAATCCAAAGAGTGCTCACCCCCACTCATAATAAAGGTAGGACCTTGGACTGGATAGCCACTCTGAACTGCGACACCATCATCACCAAAACCACCCCCCAACACTGGACAGACCATCACCTCATTGACTTCACCTTATTTCTCAATAAAGAAGTCAACAAAGAAAAAATTATGGCACCACCACTACCTACTAGAGCAACAAAAAAAAACATAACCCCTGACAATCTCTTACCACTAGTGCTGCCAAACCTCAATGCTCTTTCCGATAACCTAAATCCAGAGTGTCTAGTAGAAAACTATAACGATGCCATAAAGAAAGGACTAGACATCATTGCCCCTCTTATACTGCAAAAGAGCAAACAGCAAGCCTACCTAAACACCTGGTTCACCCCACATCTGAAAAAACTTAGATGGCACAAAAGAAAACTCGAAAGCCAATGGCGCAATTCCCCTACAGAAGAGAACAAATTACAACTTAAACTCTGTGCAAACAACTATAAAAAAGAAATTCTTCTCACTAAAAAGAAACTATTCAATGAAAGAATCAAACAATCTAGTTCCAACACTAGAGAACTATTTGCCATGCTAAGGGAACTAGAATCCCCCATACCCTCACCAGACAATATAATTAAGGACAAAGTATGGTGCACCAGCGGCCAAAACGGCCTAATTAACAAAATCAAAACTCTCCAAACTAAAACCGCACTGAAAAAAGACTCCCTCACCACCAATGAAGCATCTCCCAGCAACCACGCCAAAACAACAAACCCTCCAGGCCAGAATCTCTTCAGATTCACCAAAATATCTTTCCCAGAAACAGAAACAGTTATAGCCTCACTTAAACCATCTAACTGCAAAGGCGACAACTGCCCTCCCCAGATAATGAAGGATGCTGCTAGGGACCTAGCCCCTTTATAACCAAGCTGATCAACGCATCCTTCTCCTCCAACACCATACCAAGTAACCTCAAAGAATCTTGGGTCCTGCCTCTCCTCAAGAAGCAAACCCTAGACCCTGCCATTCCCACCAACTACAGGCCCATCACCATGGTGCCATTCCTGTTAAAGATAATAGACAGAGTAGCATATCTGCAAATTCAGCAATATCTTGAAACTCACAAACTATTAGGCACCCACCAATCGGGCTTCAGACCACAGCATGGTACCGAGACAGCCTTAATAGATCTCAAAACCCAGATCAATGAGATTAATGACAAAGGGAACACCGCCATGTTACTCCTCCTCGACCTGTCGGCAGCATTCGACCTGCTGGATCACGCAGTCCTGTGCGAACACCTGGCCTCAGCTGACCACTTGTCGAAAGAGGCCATAGCCTGGATCCAATCATTCTTGGACAACCGAACAATGAGGGTCTTCTCTACACTAGCCTCAGCAGACCCCATTAAAATAACTTGTGGGGTACCCCAGGGCTCCTGTGTCTCTCACACCCTCTACAACATCTTTACCAAGCCCCTATTTGACAAGTTGGACAGATTGGGTGTTTCATATACCAATTATGCAGATAACACCCAGATCCTCATACCCCTTTCGGGCAACTTCGTTGCAGATACGGCCTTGGTAAACAAAATATATCTCATCATTCAGGCATGGATGATGGATGGCCACACACGGCCTATGCCTGAATGATGAGAAAACCAAAATCCTGCTCCTCGGATCCAATACCAATCTTAAAAAACTCAATTCCAACTATAAGGCCTTCAACATTGATGGCAACACCATCACTTTGGCCAAAAAAGTGAAAATGCTAGGCTTTCACTTTGATGCATCCATGTCACTAAAAAAACAAGTCAACTCACTAGCATCCTCCACCGCCTACACATGCAAGCTAATCAGGGCAAGTAGAGCCTTCCTCACCCAAGGTAGCTGCATCATTATAGCCAACGCCCTAATATTATCCAGACTGGACTATTGCAACGCCATGTACCTAGGAGCCAACAAATACATAACCAACAAACTACAGACACTACAAAACAACGCTCTCAGAACAGCCCTCAACCTACCCTCTAAGGAACACATATCCAACAAAAGGAGAGAACACAAATGGCTCACAATCTCCGACTGCACCTCTCTCAAAACGGCATCACTCACTTACAAATGCTTAAACAACGCAGCCCCCCCTATCTCGCATCCAGAATAAAGAAAAAAACCTCCACCCGCCCCACCAGATCGATCAACTCCAACTGCCTACAGGTACCCGATTTCAGACTAAAGAAAACCAGCGGCAGTAGCTTCCCTGTCTTGGCAGCCCAATACTGGAACGCCCTCCCACTCAACATTAGGACAGACCAATCCTACTATAGCTTCAGGCGAAACACCCTCACCTGGTTGCGGGCCAATGATCACAACTAACCCTGCCATCTCATCTGCCCATGCCGCTGTTCTAACCTGAGAAACAAAGTAGCAAAAGCTCAATTACCCCTCTTTTTGTCCGCCTTGCAACGGGATCAGGAATCAAGGGATTGTATGATAGATATCTTTCTTATATATCTAGGAGTCGCATAAAGATATATCATTGTCCAGAGAGCGTTCAGAATAAAAAACACAATATTTTAATAGGTTAGATTACACACTTCTATAAATGGTTGGTGCTTTCCACAAGGCACCTCCAGACTTTAGAAACAAATTAGTACACATAGAATTAAAAAGTCCAACAAAAAAACACACACATATTCTATTCGTGGTGGCTAGGGTTAGTAAAGTGACAGTTCTTATGAAACACCTTTTCAAATCAATTCTTTAGATTTCTGATTCTGATTGGGGAAACCAAAACATTGAATGCGCAGCAAGAGAATTTTAGCGCTGCAAAGAAGGCACATCTATTTTTGTGTCAGGATGTCTACATATGTTTCGGCAACAATTTGCATCAACACCATCCCTGGTGTTCTGCTGCTCTTGTTGTAGCCCTCTTCAGGACAGGAAACTGTTTTTTAGGTTGATATAAATTCAGGGAACCCCAGGTATTCACTTTATTTTCCAATGCTGAAAAGAATGGAAATATGGAATTCGTGTTAGTGCTTGGTCTGAGATACAATATAAAAGCTCTTCTGGTAAGAGTTCATGTGAAATGGATACTCTATTTTCCACATTCCCAATTGGCACTGACCTTTATATGCTTTTGTGGTCGGACTCAAGTTTTTGATTTTTGTGGTGAAACACACAGTGAAGTCACTCCTTATTTTCTGTGTGTCGTCGTGCAGTAAATTCCTTCTTTATTATTTCGACTTCAAACCAATGTTAGTCTTTTCATCGAGATACTTCGAACTTTGGACCTAAAACAAGTTTCATGTATTGGTTTTTGATAGAACATTATTGACATGCTCATCTTCCAAGGTGCAGGCTTAACTTCATTGTTTACTGACCTGGTGATTTAAAATCCCAGTCCTCTAATTTCGGTTACGCGTTCGATCTTGTAATCGCTGCACGTTTGCGCTGTCAATGATTTTTCAAAGGTATCGTCTATTTCTTTTATTTAGTTGACCTGTGGAGACAGACCCAACATTGTTTTAGGCATGTACCCCATATTGACTGCAGTATCTTAATTTTCGCTTGCTCGCGGAATTCCGCAATTATTTCTCTAAAATAGAGAGAGCAGCGGGTCGCGGGGTTGCAGTTCATTTACCTTTTGAGGAAATCCACAGGTCAGTCTTCCTTGTTCATCGTGCAGTTCCTCTCAGTATTCGCATGGGGAACCGACTCGATCAAAGTTGGTACTGCGAGGGGCGAGATTGTGTTTTTTGCGTGTTCGCGTGTCATGTGACTACTGCGCATGGATACTAGACGTCTATTCATTTTTGCTTAGTGACACTGGCGGCCATCTTGGAGTGTATGTCACCAAGCTTCTTTTAGTTTTGTTCTTGTTTGAGTACATTTGTACTCAGTTGATTGTAATCTGTAATCATAATTTAAATACTAAATTTAGAATGTAAATGCTACAGCACATATTCTGGTATTTGGAGAAACCGTGTGTGATGACCTAAATGTGTTATTAAAAACCCATTTTGGGCTATCACAGTGCAAGAAAAATTGTCTTTTTTTCTTTTTTTCAAATGTGCAGTGATGCCACACAACCCTTATAGATATTCACACGGTACCGACCCTGTGCTTGTTGTAGTTTGAACCACTTCTTTGGAAAAACCTTTTTGCCTTGATCTGATCAGCTGGGAACCACTTTTGCACTCAAAAGAAAATACCCCACTCAACTGACGAATGTAAGCCATTTTTCACAGTGTCTATATCAAAAATCCACTTTTGTTCGCATTTGCGCAAGGCCAGGTCGCGGTCTCCTCCTCTTTTCGAAATCTGGACTGTTTGAATGATGAACCAGAATATTTTCCATGGTTTATGTTTGAAAAGGAGGTAATGGGCGACAAGGGGTTTATTAGGTGTTTGATTTCTTATACTGGTCCGATGTTCTCCAATACGTATTTTGATGTGTCTTTTTGTTTTCCCAATATGCAGAAGTTGGCAAGGGCATTTGATCGCATATATTACCCACTGGGAACTACAGTTTGTAAATGATTTAAATTGCCAGATTCTTTCTTTTAATTTGACGCTCTTCATGTTTTTCGTGAGTGAACAGACAGAGCACATGCCACATTTAAAGTGCCCTGTTACCAATGGGAGGTCTCAAAGGGTTTTCTGTGGTTCTGCTTTTTTTACTCGAGGATATGTGTGGACCAAGTTGTCCTTTAGGTTTTTCTGTCTTTTAAACGCAAATCTCGGGGGTGCTGGATTAAAATCTTCAGTTTTTATGATATGCCAGTTCTTTAGAATTAATTTGCGTAGTTTATGACTAATAGGAGTGAAAGTTGTGACACATGTCATTTTTTCCACAGTTGTTTTGTTTGGCGGGTTGAGGCATGTTTCTCGATTTTTGTTTTTTGCATTTCTGTATGCCACATTCACCTGTTTTTTTGGGTATCCTCTTTGTTCCAGGCGTTTTTTAAGCTGTTTCCCATGGATCTTATAGTCATCTATGTTTGTACAATTACGGCATACTCTTAGAAATTGGCCTATGGGAAGGTTGGCCTTCAGACTGGCTGGATGATAGCTCTGATACTCCAGGAGTGTGTTTTTGTCTGTCTTTTTTTCTGTATAGATTTGTGGCTAGTAAACCGTCTGTCCCCATTTTGATTTCCAGATCCAAGAAAGGGATACTCTTAGTGTTGTGGCACATGGTGAATTTGATGTTTGTATTACATTGATTTAACCATCCTTGGAAATCTAATAGGAGTGAAATTGAACCTCTCCATATTAAGAAACAGTTGTCAATGTACCTATGCCATGCAATGATATTTGTTTTGAAAGGATTGCCAGTATAATAGATGGACTTGGTCTCTACAGAATCCATATACAAATTATCAATGCCTGGGGCAAATGTTGCACCCATACTGGTCCCATGTCTTTGATTGTAGAAGACATCTCCACAGATGAAATAGTTCTCCATAAGTGCCAATCTTGCACATTCGAGGATGAAGGAGGTAGGAACCGTCTTGTTGTTCATGCTTCGTTGGTTCAGATATTGTTCCAAAACCTGTAGACACTCGAGTTGTGGAATGCTAGTGTACAAAGCAACAACATCTAGTGTTGCTAAGATGTCTCCTGGTTCTGTAATTGTACTTTCTCCGATCTTTATCATGCTCGTCGTGTCTTTCACATACGATTTCATGCGTGATACAAAGGGTCTGAGGAACCAATCTACATATATCGACAATGGTTCAAGGATCGAGTCTATGGACGACACAATTGGTCTCCCTGGAGGTTTTGTGCTGTTCTTGTGCACTTTGGGGAGTAAGTAGAAAGCTGGGACTCTTTGTACACTAGCATTCCACAACTCGAGTGTTGACGACTGTTTCTTAATATGGAGAGGTTCAATTTCACTCCTATTAGATTTCCACGGATGGTTAAATCAATGTAATACAAACATCAAATTCACCATGTGCCACAACACTAAGGGGCCGATTCATGGAACAAACGTGCGCCGAAAATCTATGCGCAAGCAGGCGCAAGCGGGAAAAAACAGGCGCACGCGCACATGTGCCATTCATGGAAGTCCCTGCGCATGTTTTCCTCGGGATGTGTGCCAAACCCGTGCATGGCGCACACGTCACTGAAACATCCCACAGTGAAAGCACACAACCTCGGCGCACACACCAAAAAGGGGGCGGAACACGGGGCGTAACGCGCGGAATGGGGAACAACGCGCGAAAATAAGGGCGTAACTGGGATGTACTGCTGGGAAGCAGACGGAACGCCTACACGCACGCAAACAACACGTATTCATGGAATCGAATAGGGCAAATCCGCGCACGGCCAAAGACACGCACAGGCCTAAACACGTCCGCCACACGAAGGCAGGCGGTAGCGTCCCTGCGCATCACAAAAGCGCCAATATACAGCAATGATGAATGTCCCACACTGCTATTGTGCCTGGGGTTCGCGTGAAGTTTTTCACACGATCGGGCCTGGGGGAGCGGGCTACGTGTATTACGGAGGTTCGCGTGAAGTTTTTCACGCAATCGGGCCTGGGGGAGCGGGCTACCACTCACCGTCTGCCTTGCGTGTAGAACCCCAACGGCTGGAAAACACACGCACCGCACCCCACGAAAAGCACGTACAGAGCAATGTAAAGGCACGTGGGATCTACAAGCCCTGCCAGGGAAACGCCCGTGCGCGAAACGTCACAGACGCGCTTACGCACTAAGGGCCTTTGGTCCAATGAAATCGCGTATGCGTGCTGACGCGCTTATGCGCTAAGGGCCTTTGGTTAAATGAAATTGCGTATGCGTGCTGACGCGCTTACGCGCTAAGGGTCTTTCCTCGATTTACAAGCAGACGTGCAAGATTTTCACGTGCCAAATCACTCCGTATCAAGTAGGCCACACGTAAGCACACGGAAGACCACGCTCCTGCCCAAAAGGTCGAATTACTGCCCCCCAGAGCCCCGAGCAGCCTCCCATGAGCCATCTGCTGCTGCCTGCCTGCCTGCCTGCCTGCTGCCACTGTGCCCTGCCATTTGGTGCCTGCACATCAGCCATCTGCAGGGGTCCATTTGCTGTGTCCACCCCTGCTGGAACAGAAGACTCCCGACTGGGATACCATCGCTCCACAGCCCAGCCCCAGGACCCAGTTGCCCACCCACTCCTGCCTCTGGGTTGCCATGTCGGGCACTGCAACATCTGGCACCACTGGCAACCCCCGGCCAGAGAGGCAGAGGGGCACCAGCTTCACCGCCACCGAAGTTGGTGTCCTGGTGGAGCAAGTCCTGGGGCAGTATGATGCCCTCTTCGGAAGTAAGCGCGCCAACAAGGAAGGACGGACTCGGATCTGGACGGACATCGTGACTGCCATCAATGCAGAGGGGGTGGCAGTCCGCGACTACCAACATGTCAAGAAGCGCTGGGATGACTGCAGGTCCAGGACCCTCTTGAAGGCCCGGCGCCTCGTGGAGGGGGCCGGGGCCACATGAGTACCATCCAGATGAGGCTCCTGGAACATGTAGGCCCAGCGCTCCACGCCCAGATCCTTGAGAGGCAGACCCGTCTGGAGTTGAGCGGTAAGTGGCCAAGCATTGCTGTGTGAGACAGGGCATGTCGCAGTGTGCTGGTTGTCTGTTACTTGCCTGTATGTGTGACATAGGCCATGTATGCATGTGTGTGTGCAGGGACGTCATGCATGTGGGACCAGTAATGTGTGAACCACACGGTTGGTGCATATGTTCAAATGCAACATGGGTTGCCCTATGCGGAATGGCCACATGAAAGCATGCCAATCTCTGTTCCTGGACATGGGTGGGGGTGAGGGATGGGTGCTGATGCCATGTACATGTATGCTGTCCATGTCTGTGTATCTGACCTGCGTGTCTGTGACTTGTGAATGCCAGGGATGCATGACACATGTCTGTCGCAATGTTCAGGTTTACTGATGCAGCCTAGTCATCCTTGTATCCACTGTGTCTGTGGTGTACGAGGCCAGATGGATGAAACTAGGGTGAAGCGTGTGCATGTGATAGGCATGGCCCATGATGCATGTGAGTTCCAAGACAACATTCTATGTTTCAAGAATCCCTTGGACATGTATGCTAATGTCCATAGCATGCGCCATGCCTGTTACAGCATGTGTTTTACCTGCACTGAGCCATGTGTTGTGGAGGGACATGATGGAAGTGATCTTTGACAGTGCCACTCATCTGCTATTGCTTCCTGTCTAGGGGACCATTGTACAGTACCCTGATGCGTGTGTTCTATGTCTCCCTCTACACAGCGCCACGTGAAGAAGAGGGTGGAGACGGCTCTGTGGAGCAAAGCGGCGGGGATGCCCCCACACCTGAAGCGGAAGGGGTGGGTGAGCCCCCACAGGGGCTTGCAACGGCGGAAGACGGGGTGGAGCCATCCAGGTTGGTGGTTTCCACAGAGGAGGAGGAGGCCGCTACTGAGGCGCACATGGGGCCTGGTGGGGGCATCCCTGCTGGTGCAAGTGTTGCAGTCCAGGGGCAGGGGCAGGAGGCAGCACAGGTCGCCGTGGAGGGGCCGTGGAGGGGCCTGTGCATGTCACTGTACCACCATGCACCAGCAGGGATGCCCGATCCCAGGCCCGTCCGCAGGTAGGGGGGATGTCCATGTCATCTGACTCCCCTCCACCTGCGGACGAGGGGAACCCTGGCTGTGTGGAGAAGGTCCTGATTGGTGTCGCGTTGCGCACAGGTGCAATTCGTGATGAGGTGCGTGCTTCCCGGGAGGAGCATGCACGTCATCACGGAGAGCACCGTGCCGACGTGGCCCAGTTGGGATTGGCCATGGTCGGGGGTTTCCTACATGTGTTGGCCAATCTGGCGACCCTCTCCTCCTCTGTGGAGACTATGCACCAGTCGTTCTCCATGCCGTCTTCTGGCCCAGATGCCACCAGGGCCCCCTGTGGACCTGCCCCGACCAATGCAGCCAGCTCAGTGGGGATCCCATCCCTGCCACAGTCGGGAGTTGGAGGTCCAGCAGGGGTGGACACACCAGCAACTGGACCCCAGCAGATGGAGGATGTGACGGCATCATCGGGCAGGGGACGTGCACAACGGCGTCGGTGGATTCCATCAGCCTGGATGCAGTCGTGCTGGCACAGGCAGTTGCGTCGGAGGCAGCGGCAGGCTTGACCTGGGAGGCATCATGGCTCAGGGCCATCAACATCAGGGGTGCAGGCATCGGCCGGAGGGCAGGAGAACCCTGGAATGGGAGTGGCTTCCGTGTGGGATCGGTTGGACCAGCAGATAGGTGCGGAGCGGCAGCGGGCAGAGGAGGAACGGCTCACAATGGTCAGGGCGGAGAACTCAATGCGGAGGGTGCTGAGGCGGGCTGAGTGCCTCGAGGGTCTTCGCAGGGAGTTGGAGCTGGACACTGCTTTATCCCTGCGAGACCTCGGGGCCAGGGAACATGCCCTCCTCCAAGCCATTGAACAGGAGTTCGATGATGCCCTGGCCCATGACAACATCCAGTGAGCCGCTGGACTAGCCCGCTGCCCTTGTAAATAGTTATGTAGTTAGTGTTAGGTTTCCTTTGTTTTTGCATTTTCTTTGGACCTTTTGGACAATGGGCCACATTTTTGTATATAGTTTTTTTTATTAGGTAGTGTTGTTAGATAGATTTCATTTCTTTTGTTGGGATCATGGACCCTGGCATGTTCACCTGTACATAGTTCACTGTTGGATTTTCTTTTCATTTTACAATTTACCCATGGAGCAATGGCTTTCAATTATAATTTCCCATTGGAATTTCTTTTGTGGACTGTGACTTTGGACACCATTCCTTTGGATTATGATTTTTGGTTTTTCATTTTTTCACGGACATGCTTCTTTTTACTTTTTTTACATTCCCATTTCTGTTAGTTTATTTTTGATTCAATTCATGTTTCCTTTAATACATATTTTTTGATCAAACTTCAATGTGTAGTATCATCTCATTGGTTTCATGCATATCATGATATGGGTTTTGAGATTCACTGACACCCGTTGGGTGTATGTGAGGGACATGTGTTTGTTTCCAAACTTGCAATTGGTGTTCTATCATGTTATTGCCATTTCTAAGTGGGTGGATGCAATACTCAGGTGGGTGTTTTGCATTTGGAGGCTGACCATAGGGACCAGGGATCTAGAGTGTGATGACATGTTGGCTGGGGAACATGAGTTGGACATGACTGGGGGCCTGCTGGCAGGTGCCCCACAGTTCTGGGGGGTGGGGGTGCAGGGGAACATGAGTTGGACATGAGTGGGGGCCTGCTGGCAGGTGCCCCACAGTGCTGGGGGGTGGGGGTGCAGGGGAACATGAGTTGGACATGACTGGGGGCCTGCTGGCAGGTGCCCCACAGTGCTGGGGGGTGGGGGTGCAGTGGAGCATGAGTTGGACATGAGTGGGGGCCTGCTGACAGGTGCCCCACAGTGCTGGGGGGGTGGGGGTGCAGGGGAACATGAGTTGGACATGACTGGGGGCCTGCTGGCAGGTGCCCCACAGTGCTGGGGGGTGGGGGTGCAGGGGAACATGAGTTGGACATGACTGGGGGCCTGCTGGCAGGTGCCCCACAGTGCTGGGGGGTGGGGGTGCTGGGAGACAGGAGTGGGGGCCTGGTGGAGGGTGCCCCTGACTGCTGGGGGGTGGGGGTGCTGGGAGACATGTGTGGGGGCCTGGTGGAGGGTGCCCCGCACTGCTGGGGGGTGGGGGTGCTGGGAGACAGGAGTGGGGGCCTGGTGGAGGGTGCCCCTGACTGGTGGGGGGTGGGGGTGCAGGGAGACAGGAGTGGAGGCCTGGTGGAGGGTGCCCCTGACTGCTGCGGGGTGGGGGTACAGGGAGACAGGAGTGGGGGCCTGGTGGAGGGTGCCCCTGACTGCTGCGGGGTGGGGGTGCTGGGAGACATGTGTGGGGGCCTGGTGGAGGGTGCCCCGCACTGCTGGGGGGTGGGGGCGCTGGGAGACAGGAGTGGGGGCCTGGTGGAGGGTGCCCCTGACTGGTGGGGGGTGGGGGTGCTGGGAGACAGGAGTGGGGGCCTGGTGGAGGGTACCCCTGACTGGTGGGGGGTGGGGGTGCAGGGAGACAGGAGTGGGGGCCTGGTGGAGGGTGCCCCTGACTTCTGGAGGGTGGGGGTGCTGGGAGGCATGTGTGGGGGCCTGGTGGAGGGTGCCCCGCACTGCTGGGGGGTGGGGGTGCTGGGAGACATGCAAAGTTGAGTAGTAGTGCCAGGTGACATGTGGATTGGCAGGGGGCCATGCCCATGGTGGATGGGCTACATGCCGGACATGAGCAGGGGGCCAGGGTAGTCCCCCGTGGTGTGGGCTGCCTGCAGGGACCGTGGAGGTTGTAGAGCAAACACCTGGGAGGACCCACACGGCCAATTCACGTGTAGTACTCCCCAGAACCCCTGAAATACACGTACCCTGCTGAAATCGCGTGTGGAACGTCCCGCGCACCCCTGAAATACACGTACCCTGCTGAAATCGCGTGTGGAACTTCCCGCGCACCCCTAAAATACACGTACCCTGCTGAAATTGCGTGTGGAACTTCCCGCGCACCCCTGAAATACACGTACCCTGCTGAAATCGCGTGTGGAACTTCCCGCGCACCCCTGAAATACACGTACTCTGCTGAAATCGCATATGGAACTAATCGCGTGTGGAACTTCCCGCGCACCCCTGAAATACACGTACCCTGATGGAATCGCGTGTGGAACTTCCCGCGCACCCCTGAAATGCACGTACCCAGCTGAAATGACGTGAGGTACTTCCCGCGCACCCCTGTGATACACGTAGCCCGCTTGCCGTGCTGGTACAGGGTTAGCGCAGCCCTTTGCACTGGATTGGGGATTTTGATGGCTTTTCCCTGCGCGAGAGGTGTTCTTGGGGGCGTAACTGGCGCTGCTGCAGGGTCGCTGCGCCACTGTGCGCCACGGCTGGTTTTGGTAGCTGGAATCCATGAATACGCTGTGCGCGGAAAAGGGTTTTGGCGCACGCGGCTGGCGCAGGGATTCGCATGCGCACACTGTGCGCCAGCCGTGTGCGCCACTTGTGCGCTAAACTCTATGAATTACCCCCTAAGAGTATCCCTTCTTGGATCTGGAAATCAAAATGGGGACAGACGGTTTCCTAACCACAAATCTATACAGAAAAAAGACAGACAAAAACACACTCCTGGAGTATCAGAGCTATCATCCAGCAAGTCTGAAGGCCAACCTTCCGATAGGCCAATTTCTAAGAGTATGCCATAATTGTACAAACATAGATGACTATAAGATCCATGGGAAACAGCTTAAGAAACGCCTGGAACACAGAGGATACCCAAAAAAACAGGTGAATGTGGCATACAAAAATGCGGGAAAAAAAATCGAGAAACATGCCTCAACCCGCCAAACAAAACAACTGTGGAAAAAATGACATGTGTCACAACTTTCACTCCTATTAGTCATAAACTACGCAAATTAATTCTAAAGAACTGGCATATCATAAAAACTGAAGATTTTAATCCAGCACCCCCGAGATTTGCGTTTAAAAGACAGAAAAACCTAAAGGACAACTTGATCCACACATATCCTCGAGTAAAAAAAGCAGAACCACAGAAAACCCTTTGGGACCTCCCATTGGTAACAGGACACTTTAAATGTGGCATGTGCTCTGTCTGTTCGCTCACGAAAAACATGAAGAGCGTCAAATTAAAAGAAAGAATCTGGCACTTTAAATCATTTACAAACTGTAGTTCCTAGTGGGTAGTATATGCGATCAAATGCCCGTGCCAACTTCTGTATATTGGGAAAACAAAAAGACACATCAAAATACGTATTTCAGAACATCGGACCAATATAAGAAATCAAACACCTAATAAACCCCTTGTCGCCCATTACCTCCGTTTCAAACATAAACCATGCGAAATATTCTGGTTCATCATTCAAACAGTCCATATTTTGAAAAGAGGAGGAGACTGCGACCTGGCCTTGCGCAAATGCGAACAAAAGTGGATTTTTGATCTAGACACTGTGAAAAATGGCTTAAATTCGTCAGTTGAGTGGGGTATTTTCTTTTGAGTGCAAAAGTGGTTCCCAGCTGATCAGATCAAGGCAAAAAGGTTTTCCAAAGAAGTGGTTCAAACTACAACAAGCACAGGGTCGGTACCGTGTGAATATCTATAAGGGTTGTGTGGCATCACTGCACATATGAAAAAAAGAAAAAAAGACCATTTTTCATGCACTGTGATAGCCCAAAATGGGCTTTTAATAACACATTTAGGTCGTCACACACGGTTTCTCCAAATACCAGAATACGTGCTGTAGCATTTACATTCGAAATTTAGTATTTAAATTATGATTACAGATTACAATCAACTGAGTACATATGTACTCCAACAAGAACAAAACAAAAAGAAGCTTGGTGACATACACTCCAAGATGGCCGCCAGTGTCACTAAGCAAAAATGAATAGACGTCTAGTATCCGTACGCGGTAGTCACATGACATGCGAACACGGAAAAAACACAATCTCGCCCCTCTCAGTACCAACTTTGATCTATGCGAATACTGAGAGGAGCTGCACGATGAACAAGGAAGACTGACCTGCGGATTTCCTCAAAAGGTAAATGAACTGCAACCCCGCGACCCCCTGCTCTCTCTATTTTAGAGAAATAACTGCGGAATTCCATAAGCAAGCGAAAATTAAGATACTGCAGTCAATATGGGGTACAGGCCTTAAACAACGTTGGGTCTGTCTCCACAGGTCAACTAAATAAAAGAAATAGACGATGGGCCACATTACGACACAGGCGGTAAGTTACCGCCTGAGCCGTGACTTTACCACCATGGCGTAAACTACGTTTACGCCAAGGTGGTTGGCGGACTTACCGCCCCATTCCGAGTTTGGCGGGGCGGTAAGTCCCCAATCCCCATTTACCCTTCCCCATTCCCATTTTTGCCCCATAGGGCATAATGGGAGTGGGGAAGGCGTTAATTACGCCACCGTAAATTACGGTGGCGTAATTAACTCCATGGTCCCTTAGCGCCATGGATTTTAACACCTGCTAAAAGCAGGTGTTATATCCGCCATGGCGCTAAGGGACCTCGTACTCAGGCGGTAAGGGTCGGCGCTGTTTACGGCGGCGTAAACCCCTTACCGCCTGAGTTGTAATGAGGCCCGATACCTTTGAAAAATCATTGACAGTGCAAACGTGCAGCGATTACAAGATCGAACGCGTAACCGAAATTAGAGGACTGGGATTTTAAATCACCAGGTCAGTAAACAATGAAGTTAAGCCTGGACCTTGGAAGATGAGCATGTCAATAATGTTCTATCAAAAAACAATACATGAAACTTGTTTTAGGTCCAAAGTTCGAAGTATCTCGACGAAAAGACTAACCTTGGTTTGAAGCCGAAATAATAAAGAAGGAATTTACTGCACGACGACACACAGAAAATAAGGAGTGACTTCACTGTGTGTTTCACCACAAAAATCAAAAACTTGAGTCCGACCACAAAAGCACATAAAGGTCAGTGCCAATTGGGAATGTGGAAAATAGAGTATCCATTTCGCATGAACTCTTACCAGAAGAGCTTTTATATTGTATCTCAGACCAAGCACTAACACGAATTCCATATTTCCATTCTTTTCAGCATTGGAAAATAAAGTGAATACCTGGGGTTCCCTGAATTTATATCAACCTAAAAAACAGTTTCCTGTCCTGAAGAGGGCTACAACAAGAGCAGCAGAACACCAGGGATGGTGTTGATGCAAATTGTTGCCGAAACATATGTAGACATCCTGACACAAAAATAGATGTGCCTTCTTTGCAGCGCTAAAATTCTCTTGCTGCGCATTCAATGTTTTGGTTTCCCCAACCAGAATCAGAAATCTAAAGAATTGATTTGAAAAGGTGTTTCATAAGAACTGTCACTTTACTAACCCTAGCCACCACAAATAGAATATGTGTGTTTTTTTGCTGGACTTTTTAATTCTATGTGTTCTAATTTGTTTCTAAAGTCTGGAGGTGCCTTGTGGAAAGCACCGACCATTTATAGAAGTGTGTAATCTAACCTATTAAAATATTATGTTTTTTATTCTGAACGCTCTCTGGACAATGATATATCTTTATGCGTCTCCTAGATAGATAAGAAAGATATCTATAATACAATCCCTTGATTCCTGATCCCGTTGCAAGGCGGACAAAAAGAGGGGTAATTGAGCTTTTGCTACTTTGTTTCTCAGAATTCAGTCCCGTTGCTAGCTCAAACCCCCTTAACAAAAAATAGGGACTTACCCTTTTTGCATACACACGCTGTTCTAACCTGATTGCCATGCACAGCTTTAAATATGTAAATATGTAAGTGCAATATGTAAGTGCAACCCCTATGTACAGCACTAAATATGCAAATATGTAAGCTTCCGTTTAACTATATGTATATATGTACACACCACGCAATGTAATGCTATGCCTTGTTTTTCTGTTCTGTTCTTCGCATGCGTGCCTTATCATGTAAAGTTGTTAAGTAATCCTATCTTCCTGCCCTCTGTTGCGCCCTGTTACCTCTGGGTTTTGCGCGCTATACTAAAAAAATAAACAAACAAACAAATAAAGAGGATGTCTAACTTGGCCTGGTGAAATAACCTGACCAACATTGCTCTTTTTTGCGGTGAGATGACGCCTTTAACGTTCAGGGGGCCAACCATCCCCCACCATTGGAATCAAGTATTTTGCGGATTCCACCGGACCAAGCGGGCCATCTTAGACTTCTCTGCCCTTTGTCTACTCCTTTCTGCTACTCTAGTAAGTTGCTGTTTTGTGTCTGCAACATCTGCCTTTTCTTCTGCTGTGCCTGCTTGGGCCCTGCTTCAATTTTGCTGTACTGCTGTGTTCCTGGTTTCCCTTTTGGACCCTCTGTGTCTCCAACGGACATGCCTAAACCCCCCCTCTATGAACAAATGAAAGATAAAGAAGATATAGAAAAAAGAGAAAAAGGCCCACTCCTAACATCGGAGACGCCATAGGTGTCAATATTGGGCCACAAAACGGGTGAGGCCCCCGGTACCCTTTGTACCCACTTTGCTTTGAACATTATAAACATAGCATGAGAGTGTAAATGGCAGCGTGCTTGTTTGCCCAGGCCAGCCCCGTGGGGCCCTGGGGCGAAGGAGGGATATGAGGCTTGCATCTTGACGGCTGGGAATTTAGCATCTGATTCCCCGCTGCAGTCTATAGGCGTTGCCCCAATCAATCGATGCTGCATATTCGGTTCAGGTAGATTCCCCAGGACCCAGTGGACTATTGAATCTGTGCAGTACTTCTCTCGTTCAAGGCGTGTTTAGTCTTGTAAATTTCCTCTTTCCCTTTGAGCGGCCTCTATGTGGCCATCTTTGTTTTGCAGTCCTCTCAGAACGTTGCTTGCTTATTCTGCCGAGATTACTCTGTACTCCTCTTCTATGTATTAAAACGTAAGCACAAAGGGGTAGTGCCAACAATATCTCGTGTTTCTTTCTCTTAGCCAAGTTGTCAGAGGGCGACACGCCCTTCTTTGAGCTAACGTTTCAGCCGACAGGTCCTGGTAGATTTGGACTCTTGAGTCCTCAAAATCGATGGTTCCTCTTTCTCTGGCTTGCATAATGATTTCATCCTTGTGCCTTTAGTGGTGGCACTTCGCCAGGACTGATCAAGGGCCTCCCGGTGGGGGCCGTCGGATCAGTGAACCCTTTCGAATGAAAGATATGGGGTGAAAGGAGTGGGGAGGAGAGCGGTTATGAGTGCCTTGACTTTCTAGGCCCATGGGTTTCTCACTCTGGGATTCTTTGAGGCCTTGAATCCTTATGATTGCTCTAAATCATCTATCTTGGTTTCCAGATCTTGGTTCCTTTGCTCAAGGTCTTGGAGTCTGCCTTCTGTCCTCAGTTCTATAATGTCCGCCAATTGTTGGTAGTTTTCCAGAGCTTCAATTTTATCTTTCTCTTGGAGTACGGTGACAGTTGTGGCCATACTGTTCCTAAAAACCAGATTTCTGCAAGCATTAGCTGTATATCAGCTTTAGTGGACGTCTCGTGGTCTCCCCCTGGAATAAGAGGAGTGTCCTGAGATTGGGGTGCGGCCATGGTGGTGTGGTCTCATCGGAATTCCTGCAGTTTTTGGATCATGGCGGGGCTCACCTCGCTTTGTATGTGCTTCTCACTTTTCGTGTCTGCTCCAGGAACCCTTGGCTGTGGGAGTGTTATCTGCGCTGTTTGGTTGCTCCAAGACTTCCTCCAACTCCCCCGCTCTGGGGTGGTGAAGTCTGTTGAGTCTCTGTAACTATTCTGAACCGTCACGGGAATTGATGATTGTGGGCAACTCTGGGGGGTCCCCGCTGAGCTGGAGTGAAGGGGGGGCATGTTTGACTGCCTGCCATGTTGAGCTGCAGTTCTGCCCCATTTTCAGCGGGGGTAGGTCACTGGTGAGCTACTTCGGTGGAGCACACTGGTCCTTTTGCCTTTTTTGTGGGGGTGTGGGAGGGCCGTGTCTGAGTTTGATCCTCTCCTCTGGTTTCCAGGTGCTGCTGGCAGTGGACCAGATGAAATCTGGTGTGGAAGGTGTAGGCGGCGTGGTGTGCTCACTTTTTTGTCCATTCAGTGCGCCCGCTCCTCAAAGGTGGTGGCTGGCCAAAGGTGGTGGGGGATGGGGAGTGTCCCCCTCTTTTCAATCACTCTGGATACCAGGCTATGTCCCCACAGGGGCGGGATGGTAGTAACAGCGCTGCTGATTCCTTTTTCGCTTGGAGGGAAGGTGAATTGGCAAGCCTTAGGTGGCCCTACACCTCTCCTCATGACCCAGGGAGGGATGGGGGAGCAGGCTGCTTTCCCTTATGGAGGTAGCGAGGGGAGGTCTGCGGGCCTTTTGCAACTTTTACACTATCGGCCACCCCCCCTCCACCTCCCATGTTGCAGGCACTGCTGCTGCGGGTTCGCTGTGGGGCAGGCGTGAGAGTTTACCTTGACTTTTACAGCGGGTGCGCACACGGAGGGGGCTGTCCATCGTGTTCTGCAGGGCCCGCGTCTGTCCTTCACTCTGCAACGCAGCTCAAGAAGCCAAGTCCCACAGCACAGTCCCCACGGGCCACTTAACAGGGCACATCTCCGTGCCTGTGGCACATCTCCACTGCCCTCTGGTGCTGCGAGGGACATCCTCTCTGATGCAGCGTTTCCCTCACTGGAACCAACATGGCCATTGCTCTGCCTCCGCCCACGTGGCCTGACTGTGAGTAGTGACATTGTAAATTGTGGGATGCAGGTTGGGGTCCTCCACTTCTCTCGTTCCGGTTTTTACTTTTCCGGCACCGATTTTCCTCAAGAGTCGGCTCAATTGTGTCGGATGGCTTCTCCCCCTTCTGCACTTAGTTGGGACTGCTCACGGGCTGGGCAAACAGTGGTTTCCTGCAGTGATTTTGGGGTTCCGAAGGAACCGAGCTCTCAGGCAGTGATTTCATCTTCGCCCCCTGGTGGTCTCCATAAGTTCTGTTGTATCATTATTAAGTGCAAGTCCATTTTCAGCCATCCATCGTTGGATGAGATCAAATATCTCC
Source organism: Ambystoma mexicanum (assembly GCF_040938575.1). Taxonomy (NCBI): domain Eukaryota; kingdom Metazoa; phylum Chordata; class Amphibia; order Caudata; family Ambystomatidae; genus Ambystoma; species Ambystoma mexicanum. Next base: position 553,945,004 of record NC_090922.1, read on the forward strand.
CCTTATCACACACATGTCTTCATTGTAGTTGCCTGATAGGTGGATGATACACTGCATATCATCTGCATGGTTGGAAAGCAGATACCCCTATTCTGTAGCAATTGACATGGGGGAGCTCTGAAAATATTGTACAGCACTGGAGATAAGCAAGCACCCTGTGGTGCACCATGAGGTAGTGGGACTGGAAATGCTTCTGCATACTGATTGTAGACCCTAACCGATCTGTCCTCCAGGAAGGAACGTATCCAAGTCACTGCTTCTTCACAAAAATTATCCACTTCCTTCAATCTATGTAATAGGAGAGTATGTTCAACCAACTCGAAAGCGGCTGATAGATCCAATGCCATCAACAGCATAGTTGGGCCGTTATCCATATTGTGCAACATATTTGTCTTTAAATTCAGGAGCACCAGTTATTATTAAGACCTGCTCAGAAGCCTGACTGCCATTTAATGAGGACCTCATGTTTTGTAAGGTGTTCCAACATTTTCTGGGAGGCAACCCTATCCAAAATCTTCAGCAGACATGGGGAATTCGGGTCTATAATTTCCTGGTATATCTGGATCTAAGCCAGGTTTTTTTAAGAGCAGCGTTATCCATGCGCTTTTGAGATCCCTAGGCACATGGCAATCATTCAAAGAGGTGTTAACAATTGTAGTCAGAATTCCAAGAAGAGAGCCTGAGCAAGCCTTCACCAGAACTGCCAGGCAAATATCTACCTTACAGTTTGTTGGATTGAGCTTGTTTAAGATTATACTGATTTCTTCTTCTGTTATTGCTCTGAAACTAAACCTGGGGATAGGAGGTTTTTGTGGAGCCGCTAATTCATCAGTGACGCTATCGCATGATAGCATGTCTAAATGATCATACTTAGACCTATCCTTCTGGATCTTAGATTGTATGCCCGCTAGTCTCTTTAACATGGCGTCCTGAATTGCGGTACACTATGCTTTATGCTTCCCTAACTTTTCAGAGGAATTATCCATGGTTTTTTCCAATTCCTTTAGAATTGCGAACAGTCCCTTGGAGTCATGATGTGCTTTCTCTTCTCAATTCAAATGAATCCTTTTTAGCCTGTATCACCGCCTTTTTATATTTTTCAGCATATCTACTATATATTAGCTTATCAGTATCTATTTCCATACATAGTAACTTTTCCTTTGATATTTTCTAAGGGTCCTCAACGCAGGTGAGACCCATGTGTTATTCTTTTTAGGTGCAACTCAGGCCCAGCTCCAGCAGGGGGTCAGGGGGGCCAGACCCCCCCAGAGCCAGCCTCTGCCCCCCCCCCCTAGAAAGGAAGCCACGTCAGTGGTGTTATACACTATTGGTAACCGAGGGAGTGGGGAGGTGGATGTCACGCTAAACATTCAGCAGGAACCTCAGAGACATCATTCTGAGAGGCTGAATTGTAGGAGGCCTGGCCAGGATTTGTTTTCTTGCCCTAGACAATGATTTATACCCCACAGCCATGAAAGTACAAATGACCAGGCAGATGGAGGGCCCAGGGACGTCATTTGGGGGTCGCCAGAGGTCGCAACTGCAACCTCTGAGGTCTCTTTTGCGACCTCTGTGGTTTCCCTTGCGACCTCTAGATAAAACATTTTGGGTAATGCAAGCTCCTGGGCTGTGACCAGCACCATGTGGCTGGCTTTCTTGTTCAGGCCCCTTTAAAAAAAAGAAGAATAATAGGAACAGGAGTGCCACAAGTCAACACTTTCAGCACTGACTCTAAATAAGAAAGAATAGGAATACCATGTGTCTTTCTGGAATTCTATACAATAATTTCTAGACTCATTAAAGGTTTATTTCAGGCACACTTCGGGGGGCTAGTCTGTTCTTAAACACCTCAACTCAGCCTTTCATCCGACTGAGGTCGATAAATGAGTACCAACACAGGGTAGGTGATATTGGGTGTATATTTTTTCTATATAAAGCTCTTAAGCGTAAGTGCTATATAATAACACATCATTGTCATTTGGTCATGGACGTCTGCTTGCATTCACAGTCATTTGGTAATATGGGCCTATACACATTGATCTTAACAATATATATGGCAATCCATTCTTGTATGAAATGTACATCACATTATAGTGACATCGTAACCATTTTTTGCGTAGTGTACAATGCTATTTGATGCCACTTCCTGTCTTGTCAACGGGTGAAATGTTGTGTTCCATCGCTTCGTGCCATATCACTTTGGGGTGGGGTCAAATGACATCACTTCCTGTGATGTCACCAGGGGGTCAAGGGTCGTGTGATGTCACTTCCACTACCCCTGGCATTTTGGTGAAATGACGTCCCTGGGAGGGCCATTCACACCTCAAAGTGAGGTACTACACTCATTCAAGCAAGCTGCCTACAACTATTTCCTCAAACCTAAAATCACAATTTTGGTTTCTGTAATTTGAAGTTTGTTTGTTTTTTGTGGGAATGTAGTGGTTTTTCCCATCATGCTTAATAAAATGGTTAACTATATCAAACAATAAATGACAGGTAAAACTGCTTGAACACAGATTTCTGCAGACAGTGCGTCATCTGACGGGGGGCCCTAAAAAATTACATTCAAAGTATATATTCTGCTGCATTAACTAGTTGAGTATAAGTGAAAAGATAAGGTTGGTAGTAACAAACATTTAATTCTGGAGGGGAGAGTGTAGTAAAATTTTAAAGTGATAGATGCAATGCTTTGAATTAAACATTACCACTACCGTTGCACTGCGCAACATTCCATGACATAATTCTGTAGTGTGCCTGTGGGATTAGAGAAGGGGACAAGACATTAGCAAATTACTTTTGGTGCTGCCACCAAAAGGTGCAGTTGAAACTCAATTGCTAGGCCGTGTTCCATCTGCACTGGAACAGAAGCAACCACATGAATTCTTTGGACTGTGATTTAGCAGTTTTGGAAGGTCTTCTGACATTAGTGACAGGGCCAAGACTGATATGCAAACAATTGAGGATAGCTCAGGGTCAACGTGCTTGCCTTGGAAGCAAGACAACTCAGAGCACCACAGATTTGATCCCCGGCTCCGCGCTTAGAAACCTCTGGGTATAAAGTGCGTTATAAATAACCTATCATATCATATCATGGTATAGAAGGCTGGCCAGAGCAATGACAGTGGTTCTGATTAATTCAGAGACTTTTTACCTATTAGGTACAACCAGAACGCATGCTATGCAACACAGATAGAATGGCAATAACATGTGAGGACAAACACACATCCTATGGGTGTGTCTGGCCCTTTACCCATCTAATGACTAGCCATAGATATGTTAATGCCTCACCACCAAAACCTAACCTTTCTAGAACTCTTTGAGCAAGCTCTATCACAAAGTAACACCAAACGTGTTGCTGTATAGGGCCTGCCAGTGCTGTATCTAAGCATTCTTTTGAGTGTTTAATTGCCTCTGTAAATGAGCTGCTGGTGTAGTAAAATTATCTTAAAATGTGTCTTAATCCAGTTGATTTTATAAGCAACATATTTGTCAATGCCTCTGTGACTTGCACTTAGGTCCTGTCTTAAACAAACAATCACAAAGCCAGCAGTTTTGGCATGCGTATAGGTATTAGCAGACAGGTGCCATGCCATCCTATGCCCATTTACTGACACCATATTCCAGCTTTCCTATCCATTTTATGGCCAGGTGGTACCCTTATGGCAGCACCTGAAAAATACATATCCATGCCTAATCAAAAGCCGAAGCGGTTGGCTAGATCAATGCATGTTGCCTTGAGTGTGTCTCCCTAAGAGAACGTGTATATGCCCAGATTTGAGTGTCTTGTTTAATATGCCTAGGGAATCAAGCTGCACCTCACTGAGCTGGTCCAGCAAGGCCCTACCTGAAAATGTGAAATGATAAGGCTAGGTTGGCATGTATTAACCAGTTCCAGATCTGACCATGCATACTTAACAGTGGGACTCAGAGGTTTCTCAGAGGCAGATTATTTACTACAGGAAGTGATTAGAGATGAGAAAAGTTAAAAAGGCAGTGGCCATTGCTGTGGCACGTTAAAAAAATATATATAGGGTTTTAAGAAGCTATTTAAATGTGATCGTTGGGTGATTCATAATTAAGGGGATACAGAACAAGTTGTGTGAAACAATACTCTTGTCATGCATTTCATTTCACTTTGTGTCTGTATGAGATTGTTTGTAAATTCTCATTAATTGCTATTAATTGGAGCTTGTAGGCTTCCATTCAGGATGGGGAAAATAAAGCTACAGTCATAGGGGATCATTTTTCAGGTCAAGCGGACTGGAAGAAGTGGCGCTAAATGACTTTAGCTCCACATTTTATAAGCTGCAGGATTTTGTATGAGTTGGCAGGCAAAGTTGGAGAGCAGATCGGACATAACAAGGTCCCCCTGCCAAATATGATTGGTATTCCATCAGCATGCGTTTTTACGTTGGCGGAAAACCACTGGATTCCTATGGGATCTGCCTGACTTTTACACCTGGTAAAAGCGGACAGAGTCCAAAGGAATGCAATGTGGATGGCTCCCACAATCGTTAATTGTGGAAGTGATTTACATTTTTCCAGACACGTAGACATAAAGTAAAGAGCAAAGGCAATTTTCGCCTGTTTTACTCTTTACTTTTCCAGTACTTGGTGGAAACAATTACAAGTAATGAATTTCCCCTTATGCAAAAAAGTGCAAACATGAGAATTCCGCTTTGTGCAATTTAAGATTCAAAACAAAATGCCCCCCCTTAATCTTTTCATCAACATTTTTCTACGATGATGAACACATTGTCAGGTTGGTTTATCATGTGACTTGTGCATTTTTTAAAGTAATCTGTATAACATTTAGTATTATTTTAGGTATTCAAAGCCAAACTTTGACACATATTTGTACCAACTTGAGCTCGGAAGATGTGTGGTCAAGTATCTAAATTTCAGGTTAGGCTCAAATTACGGCTTTACCACGTGACCAACGTGTGTGATACTTGGCATATTTTTTTTAATTCACTATGCCTTACCTGTTAAATCTAGCTGCCCCTACAAGCGATTCAGTTCGCATTATAAGCTATTCCAAAAAAGCCTCACTCATGGTTTAATAGATGGACAGCCCAGGCATTAGGACACACACATCTAACTTTGAAAATATCCGGGCCACATTTATTGAACAAAATTGTGTCATTCAATAGCAAATCAAAGTAAACACATCAAACAACGAGTAATGGACAATTGCATATTATAACAGGTATGTAAACAGTATGTACCAGACATGATGTACAGGGGCGCGCCCCACCTGGAGCGAAACCAGGAGGCAGCAAACCCCTCGACCAGCACTGTCTGCCTCCTGATGCAGCCCTTACAGCCCTAGCACTCTCTTGCACTATCAACTCAATTAAAATGTGTTGCAGAAATTGAACAAAAAATACCATTGCATGTTTAAAATGTAATTTTGGACATGAACCATTGATGTGACACATTCAGAAGGGTACTACTGGAAGGGTTTATTTGGAATGGAGGGGGAGGAGGTGGTGGAATGGGGGGGTGAAGGGAGGGTTGTATACGTGTGTATGTTCTTGGAAGATATGTTGTTGTGCTCGAAATATTGTTAAGATCAACAAGGCTATCTGTATTGATTGGACATTGTATTTTCTGTTCTTGAAGAAAAATGTAATTTTGTAGGAAACAAAATCTCCTATTCCTGCTTCAGTGTTCTGGGGGGCGGGGGGCTGTCTGTTGTTCACATCAAGATGGAGGGAGCAGAAGTATCTCCTCCAGGGCCTGCTGGGAGTAGCCACAGTGCTCAGGAAGGTATTGTTGGGAGGACACCATCTGAGATGGTACAAAGACTGGGGGGCCTCACTGCTCAGCCCTCTCAGAGGAGGAAGAGGAGGCATCACCCTCAATTCTCCCAAGCCAGGCATGGAAAGGCAAGCTGGGTGCTGGTGTGAAGAGGTGGGAGAGGTGTGGGGGGCTAAAAGGGAACGGTGGTTAGGACATCTGAAGGAAGGTGACTGGACGGTGAAAAGTGAAGTCGGATCAGCTATAATAGAAAGGGGGTAGCAGATGGGAAAGGGAGATAGATTGATATTGCAACACTATTTTCATTGCTTCTCTTTTGCTACATACTGTTTTTTATAGAGGGGTGACCACACCCCTGGCCCACACAGATAAACATTTCTGGATCTGGGCCTGGCAACTAATTTAGTTTTAAGTGGAGCTAGTCCATTCATGGCATTCTCCATTGACTTTTGATAAGAATTTTTTATTTGTTCAGCGGTATGTATGTTGGGGGGATTATTTATTAGGGGTAACATCCATTGTTGCACATTTTCTGGCTTCCCCTTCCCAGTATATCTTGCAGTGATCCAGGATTTCACATTTGCCAAAGACTTTATTTTATTGGGGAAACGTATGTACCAAAGACTTTATTTTATTGGGGAAAAGTATGCAAAATTGACTGGTCTCGCTACCTAACCCTTTAGCTCTGCTTTGGGACATCCATGTCACCCTACTGAATTAGGATTCTGCCTAAACTCGCATCCTTCTCAACCATAGTCTACTCTTTTAAATCTTCCAGAGCTTTGCCCAGGCTTGTCTAGATACATACCTCCCTTTGCACACTCTACCAGTTTTTTACCAACTGCACTCAATACTGATGTTCTCGTGACATTAATCCTTTCTTCTCCCTTAATATGCAGTCACTGTCAAGAAATATTGTACTCACGCGGGACAGAGCAGCCCATTTATACATGGAGTGTTCACACACAGGACAGCTCCATCCATGTACTAATTGTGAAGTGTTTTCCTTGAATGCATTTATTGATGCTTCGGGTGACAATGCATTTAGGGACAACATATATTCAGGTGCGGATAGGTTCCTGCTCTTTGCTTGTCACGGCCAACAGGGTGCTTCTAAAATGGACCTGCGACCTAAGTGCTGGAGGCCAAAACGGCCGGCGGAGAAACTGTGGCAGCTGAAAATCCTGTTTGGGTGATAATTGCTCGCAAGCTCATTTCTAACCCTTCACTGACACCCAGTGGCAATTTTTGGGAATAGCTCCTTTACTAGAGTCAGCTCATCTCTTTTGGCTCACCAAAAGTAACTAACTACGTTCTTTTGAGTGTCTCAAAATTGAGACTGCACCTTAACAATCCCTCAGGGACCACTGGTGTAAATTTTGAGTTTTATTTAATACCGAAAAATCTACAATCTATCAAAAACGCTATCTTGCATCCATCTATTTGCAGTCTTCTCAACCTTCTAAGATCTCAGTGGCAGGCGTCTTCCGCGTATTTTTGTCATTTTGCACACCTGTTCTCTAACCCGTCCCTTTGATTACATTCGACTGGAGACTCCTGTGTAGCTACAGATCTGCCAGGCGGGTCATCTACTTCCTTGTATACTTCACACATAATCAAGCCATTAATACATTCTGTACAGACACTGGGCCTCATTACAAGTCAGCCGGTCCGGAAAGAACGGTGGTGGTAAATCCGCCACCACTGTTCTTTCCGGACCGGCTGAACTCGAGTTCTGCAGGCGGGAGGTGTCACTCCCGCCAGGTCTGACCTGGCGGGTTTAACACCACCCGCCTGCAGGCGGACATGGAAACACCGGCACCATTACAACATGGTGCCCGTGTTTCCACTTCCCCATTCCCATGGAGTCCTATGGGACCACCCCAGCCTCCCATTATTCCGCGCGTTCACACGCAACCACATCTCAGACAAGTTCAGGCACCCTCCCCTGCTCCACAAGCCATTAAATGCACCAGTTCAACATACCATCCTTCATTCATACCCAGAATCGGGGGCTGTTTCACCTTCCCTCACTCCCAGGGCACTCTTATTCCATCCCATCAAATCACCAAAGGTTTTGCTCAAGATTTCTAGGTGCCCCGAAACCAACCATTGTCGGGAACATGTCATAGCTACCCTTTTTTCTTGGCATCAATATTCGTAAACGACAACTTTTCCTGGACTTTTCTTGGACTTGTGTGGAGTTCACGCAGGCTCAGCACGTCTCTGGAAGCCATTGAGGGCCTTGCGCGAGCATTCACACAGAGCGTGTGCGTGACTTACGCAAAGGCTTGGGAAGGGGGCAGAACACAAAAAATGGGGAAGAACTTGCTAAAAAATAGGCAGTCCGAGGGACGGCCTGCAGGCAGTCCCATGCATGCCCACAATTGCGCGGCCGGGAAATGGCCATGCAAGTCCTTCATACTATCTGCCACCCGAAGACAGGCGTAAGTACACTTAAAGGTAGGATTCGCAGTGCAGATGTGGGGTTGCATGTCGGGTTTCGGAGTGTGTGTACTCAACCGGGGTTCCGATCCAATTTAGGGGTGCGCGTACGCAGTTTAGTGGGGTACAGGAATGGTTTACTAGTGTTTGCACCCAGATTTCCAGAGCAATGACAGAGTAACGATTTTTTATATGCATATTGTCGGGGTGCTGCATACAGTTACGGGGGTCCCCACTCAGGTTCCCCGAGATTCAGGCCTACTTGTGGGGGACCCCACTCACTGTTTGAAGGGTGCATGGATTCATGCCCGAGGGAGTGTGCAAAAGTTGCTGTTCTGGCAGCTTATGCTTTGCGTGTGGGCGTGTCGGGAGCGTTCTGGCCGTGACTTGATATTACGGTTACTTTGCACAGTAAGTTCCATGAATGCACAGGGCGTGCATTTTTCATTCTGCACACAGGCTTGTGCAGTGTCCTTCCCCGGGTTTAGGTATACGTGTTTGTCTTTTTACTTCAAGGCTTATGTGTTCTTTAGGGTGGATGAAATCATGTAGCCCCACCCTGGGACTGGATGGAACTTTGAAGCAATCACCCACATCCAGAGGGTGTACAGGCCTGGTAACGGGCCACCAGCCTAAGCCTAGTTGGGTAATTTGCACCCAAGGGTTCACCCGGGGTGAAAATAGTTTACATGTTTTGTTTACTGGAGATGTGCTCCCCATACATTGCGCAAGACCAATCTTCAGCACAGAAAACCCAAGTTGGCCATCATCAAAGTAATTAGAAAAAAACACATCAGGGGTTGGGCGGTATCCCAGCGCTAATTTCACCGGGATACCGTCCAATGTAATTAGCATTACCGCAACTCGGTCTGGCTCAATCTGCGCAGATCGGAGTTGCAGTGGGGAGTAATCCCCATTCCCATTGGGTCTAATGGACCCAATGTTGGTTTCTTGGCGCTATTAGTGCCAGCGCAATTAGTGACACACTAATAGCACCAAAAACGGGCAGAAAGGGGAGAATTGTACCTCCAGCAAAAGGCTGGAGGTCAAACTCCCAATTTCCACCCAATGCGAATTGGGCGGGGAGGTAAACTTTGCTGGTAATAGCGTTCCCACCACATTTAACCACTCCGCCCAACTCATGACGGGTCCCTTTGTCCCTATTCTATTTCTATGGTGGTGGCAATGGCAGAGCGGAGATCCAGGCCCGGAGCACAAAGCTCAGGTCCAGCAATTAAATGCGGAGGGAGTCAGGAGGGTGGGGAATGGGCACCAGATATCTTGGGAGGTATGGAAGAGAACATGGCCTTCTGATTGCTCAAAGACCTTCACCACCCACTACTGTAATTAGTCTCCTTCAGAGGTAAACATGTTAAAATACAGAGCATTTATGATCGAGTTTCCCCTATGACTTTTTAGGTGTTTTCTGGAGCATCTGTCCGCTACATTTTTAAAATGTTTTCAGGAGATGGGGCTCGGAGAATATGGTTAAGTTGGAGTATTCTGGTTTGCTCAATGTTAGGTATAGCGTGCATTAAGCCCCACCTGCCTCAGATTTCAACACTCATTGTATTAACACCGACTCTACACTAACATAATTAACATTAGTACCCAGCACGCGCGGCGCAGTGGGAATACAGCGTGGTGTTTGGCTCATTTGCGAGCCATACCACACGGTATTCCCTTTTATGCCGTACGTGCCGGCTACTCTGTTCCCGGCGAGGGGTGTGGCAGACCCTCAGCCAATGAGGAGGCTCGAAACAGGGCAATCCCCGCTCCGAGCCTCCCCATGGCTGGAGGCTTCCCTCGTCCCCCGCTGGGGACTTAGGTAAGACATTTATTTTCCCCCTTTCCTCCTCCCTCCTCCCACCCCACCCCACTTACCTTCTATCTCGCAGTCTCCGGCGGGGGACGATGGAAACCTCCAGCCGTGTGGAGACTCGGAGCGGGGCCATCCCTGCTCCAAGCCTTCACACGGCTGGAGGCTTCCATCGTCCCCCGGCGGAGACCGCAGTACGTTTCTTATTTTTTTTTTCTTCCCCACCCCACTTACCTTCTTTTTTCTTCTTTTCTTCTTTTCTCGGGAGCGGATGCGTTGGGAACAGAGTGTTCCCAGCGCGCCCGCTCCCGATGGCCACCATGGAAAGGGAAAACGGACTACGTTTTCCCTTTCCCGGCGGCCATTTTTTTTTTTTTTTTGTTCCGAACGTGTTTCAGAAAAAAAACATGTTTGAGAAAAAAAAGCAATTAGTACCCTGGTCTAACGGTTCCGGGGTACTAATGGCAATAAGACCCTAGACTGCGGGCCAATACCGCCCACATTAATGCCCCTGGGGCTTCGTTAAGGCCCTCGCTACGCTCGGGCCTGTAACTATGGCCCCGGGGGCATTACCTGAGGCTGTATTGGCCCGCAGTCTCGTGGCTTATTGCCACAGTGTTTTACCAAATGAGGTGTTGTGTCAATCTCTTTAGCAAAGTCGGGTCTACACAAAAAAAATCAGAACACTTGACCTCAATGGAAGACCAATATTTTGAACATGTTTGTGTGTTACTTGCAAGTCATAGATTTGAAACTTGATAATATAGCCCATTGGGTTAATGTACCTACTGCACAGAAGTTAGGGCCCCATCTAAATTACTGCCACTTTTACCATACTGCTGAATCAGGAGTCGATGCAAATTCCACCGGGGAAATTAGCCCTGGTGGAATTACCACCAGTGGAGTTACCACAAACAACTAGCGGAATTTGCCCCATCGCAAATTCTGCAGACGGAAATACTGCCAAGGTTGAACATGGCATTTCAGCAGTATTACAAGTTGAAATGCCACCAAAATACCATAGAAAATTGGCTGTAATTCCACCAAAAACATAGTGCAGTCACTGCCAACAAAAGGTGGACGTACATGCATACAGATGATCGAAATTAATCCATAGGTGCCCACAATCCACTCTTACAGGATTTCCAACACCATGTTGCCACTGGCTGTTTCGAACTGGGACATGCAGCTGCTCCTGCTCCACATTGAGTTGCAGAGGCAGGAACAGCAGCACAGGGTGCAAAGAGGAGGAGGAGGAGACGTCATGCAAGGCAAGTGGACATTCACTGGGTCAGGACCTCACCCTGGACCTTAACTGACAACCAGCTGATCACCCTGTACCGTCTGAACAGGGAGCCAATTGCTGAGCTACTCACCCTGATCCTTGATGACACAGAGAGCAGTATAAACATTAACGCTGTCTTACACCTGCTGCTGAAGCTTGTCTTGGTCCTACATTTCTTTGCAACTGGCACCTACCAGCACACTGTGGGCATGACCCAGCCCAGATTTTCACAAGTGTTCCTGCAGGTGCTGGAAGCACTCCTGTGCCATGCTTCCCGGCACATCACCCTCTCACCATCCTGCCACAGGTAAATGCCATGAAGGAATGTTTTCACACTGCAGCCCACCTGCCCAATGTACTTGCTGCTCTGGACGGCACACCTGTGGCGTTGGGGGTCCCCCAGGCATTCAAAGAGGTATACTGCAACAGGAAGCAGTATCACTCCCTGAATGTCCAGGTCACTTGGGATGCTGACCTTGTCATCACACACTGATGTGCCTGCTTCCCTGGTTCCACACACAGTGCCATGGTCCTGTGGAACAGCACAATGCCGGCATACATGGAGAGCTACAGAGGCCAACGGACATGGATACTAGGTGAGTACAAGTGCCAACACACAAACTATCTCACAGCACCAGTGAAATGTGAAAGGGAAGGGGCATTACCACAACTGAACAAGGCATGCCCTGTCAAGGCCCTGTAGATGCAGGACCTGTCCTCTCAACCTGTGCATGGCAGCCACCAAACCACAGGAATAGGACATGCAGGACAATGCAGTAGTATGTTGGTGATACACATTTCCACAAATACCAAGCAATAAACAAAGAGAACTACAGGACACAAAATGCAAGTGGACAGATAACTACACATCGAATGTCACAGCTCACCACTGTGCAAAGACAAAATAACACTCACATATAGCACTGCCATGTTGTCTGGTAGGTATGTATGTGAAGCCATAATGGAAAGAACCTAGACAACGCAAACATGTACAAGAACAACAATTCACCCATCAGGGCATATACATGATAGCAAGGCACAGGCCCAACACAGGCCATCTACACAATGCCACTCACAGGGTTCCATGTGTTAAAATTGTGGCAAAAATGGCCGTGGACACATAATATTGTGGCAAAAAGGCTGTGGTTTTGCTGCCGCAACATGTAAAGGATGTGGGGGACACCCCCGAAACCCCCATACCCATTATACCATTTAAGAGGAGCGGGTGAGACCCCTGCAACCTCTGCTTCCCTTAGATGGTGTAATGGGGTACACTTTTAACGGGTCAAACCACGGCCTTAATGACGCAATTTTCTTTACAGGTGACATTTTTGCCACTATTTTATCACTGCATACCACTCACAGACCATGAGAGTGATGACTGCTGGTTTGGACAAGGAGTTACGCGACAATGCATATGTACCCTGTAGTAATTCAGGAGTCAGACAAAGGGGTGGCATTTTGACTCACAGTTATATTTAACAAAAGAGAAAAGCGCCTAATTCTCCCTATACCTAGAGGGTTTGTCCTACCTTAAGGGATAAAAAGTTGGGTGCTTGTCATCAGGATGGATGTGCAAGTAAAGAGTCTGTCCTCTATCCAACTATGTCCTATTCTGACCCTACCACCAAGAAATAATGCCAGGAGGATGACTCCCTTCTCCTTGTTCAAGAGGATTAACTTAGGGGCTTCTTTCTAACAGTCTTGTACAAATGTTCTTGTCAACAATGATGTGGCCAGGAGAATGACTCCCTTTTCCTGGTCACCTAGATCAACCTTTGGCCTGACGTCCGGCAATATTTTGAAATAGCTTCTGATTCAACACAGGTGAAAACTCATGAGAATGACTCCCTTCTTATAGTCAAATTCTATTTGCTGTAGAGGGTGTTTACGGACAGTCTCTGAGTCCTTGTAGCTCCTCCCAGGGACTTTCCCTGCGTTGACCAACTGTGCAACAGTTCTTTCTTTTTAACACAATATGAACTCCCAGGCTTCGCTGGTCTTCTCTTTGAGTAATGTAACTAGGGAGGTCACTTATGTAGTGTCTTTGGTTTCTTCCGTTATTCTTAATAGTGTTATCAGCAGAGAGACCACTCCTGTAACTTCCTTGATTCTGATTGCCTCTTTTTCTGATTATTGTGACGAGGTAGATTACTTCAGAGGAATTGTTTACTGTTGAGGTCTTTCTTTTGATTCTTCTCAGGAGGAAGATTATTCTTGATACTCTCCTCATTCTTGATAACTTTGGCACTCTAACTGGGATGGGGTAGATTACTCCCAATGCACTATTCACATGGGCCATCTTTAACACTGTTACTATGACAAAGGAGATTACTCCTTGTGCACTCTTTAGCACTGCACTCTTTAGCACTGTTACTGTGATTAGGGAGATTACTTCTGATGCAATCTTTACTCATAGTGTGTTTAAGTGACTATGATGAGGGTGATTGCTCCCGATGCAATCTTCACTTGGGGTGTTTTTAACACTGTTACCATGATGAGGGAGATTCCTCCCAATGCAATCTCCAACCTTTCCGAAGTCCCTACCGGGTCTACTATATCACCCGTTACCTTCTCTTTGCTGGCCCCATGTTGCTGGCTCTTCCTGGGGTGTTGGGTTGGTTTGTTCCCTTTGGCCATTCACGGAAACGCTCTCTCTCTGCACCCCGCTGTGCTGCTACGGCACCACTGTGACTCTGGCATCTTGGTATAGACTTTGTTGCAGGACCACACAGTCTACCTCACAGAGGTCATGCCACCATCCCCCTTTCGCCAGATTCTGCTCAGGGCAGGCTTCCCTCTGGCTTTGGAGGATTCCTCTGACCTTTCCGCGGTGTCCTCTCGAATGCTCCTCCATCATACTTCTTTGTCCTCTGGTTCAAACTTCCGGGGGTTGACAAGCTTCACATCAGCTTCCCCTTTCAATAATTCCTTCCTTGCTTTTTATGTCTTGAAGCTGGGATGTCCCCAGCCCAGTGCAACTGTTTTTCCATTGTGCCTCTGACATACTCTTCATGCATCCTTGGGGCCACCTCTTCCCGGTACTGTCTGGAGCTGTAAAATGAGTAGTTTGCATAACTCCTTCATTCTCTAACTCTTCTGGGTGAGTCAAATCGTATATAAGGAAAGGAGGGAGTATTGCAATAATAGACAATAGTTTTAATAGGTTGATTTTTGGAAGACCTAGAGGATTGAATCATCTCAAAGGTTAAGGTGTTAGGGAGTACCCTCATGGAACAGGAGTGCATGTCCCCATGAGTGGAGTCTGTCCCTGTGAGGTCCTGCATTCTCTCACCCAGAGGGGGATTGTTGCATAGCGGGCTCACCTCCCTAGCCACACAGGGACGAGCTCCCCTCTGGGGAGAAGTGACGAGATCCTGTGAATCATCACAACCCCCATTGTGAATTGCACTGCATGCATCAACTGTTATAGAATACTTTGTCATGGGACAAAGCCTGAGAAATGCATGCACTGAGTGTCCATCAATATGCACTGTAAGGAAGGCATGGTATCAACAGTAAGACAGACACAAGTGACCACGGTTCAAGGGTGTTTATTGAACTTTTGCAGGGGTTTGATTAACGCCTATCTAAACCAAAATCTAAATATGGGAGCAAGCTACGACCATCAAATAATAATGAAAGCAGTCCTAGTGGAGTCTTGTCAACAAAGAAAGGGCCTATACAAGAAAAATGATTACCAATCCTTACTAGTAATTTACAAATAGTGTTGAGTGAAGTTCATGTAAAAGAAAGAAGTATTGACAAAATAATTGGGCCGTTGGCCGCCCTTTCCCATGTTTTCAGCACAGGGCAAGGCGGTTGACTCGAGCAAAGTCTCTAGAATCAAAAGGGCCTGCTGTGTAAAAAACAATATGTAAATGTTCTTTTCCTTTCAAATATATTCAAAGTTGAGTGTTCAGCCTGGATCCCCTCAGATCCTTTTCATAAGTTCCAAGTACAATCCCCCTCTTCTGGGCTCAAATCCCTTTTAAACCAATGTTCAGAGAATTCTTTCTCTGGTGACTCACAGTTCACTCCGATCCCCCTCTGCCGGGCTCAGAGCCCTTTCTTTTGGTCAGTTAGTCTCCCTCAGCTGGGCTCGGAACATTTGTGATTTACCTTAAACTATTGAATACTTTGGAATGTGCACAGGGTTTAGATTGACCCGTTGCATGACCACTTTGATTTCGTTATTCCTTTTTATCACACTCAGCATCAGTTGGATACCTGAGAGAGACTTTCGAATGAGCGCCCACGTGGTGCCGGACCACTCTGTGTATGGTATAGTTTGTTGGCTCCCCAAAGTTCAAAATGTAAAGTTCAGTTACTCCTTTGGTTCCAATTATATTCTCGTCACTTTTTGCAAATGCCTTACACACTGTTCTCTTTGTTCAATTTTGCTGCTTGAAACCTTGGTTCAAAACACAAGCTAGTGTGATATCAGTCTCTCTGACTCACCGGCTGTGCTGTCTTTTCTGATGCTGCTTTATTGTAGGAGCCAAGGACAGTACCACGGCGGCAAATGCTCCTCCCTGCCTTGTTTATCGATGTGGGAGGGGCCCGGTACCTCCGACACACTGTGCAGGTGGTCTTCGGTTTCTTACTTTCCAAGGTGCATGAAAATAATGGTCTTTATAGGTCACAGGTACTTCCCCTCCTTGCAACTCTCTCTGGTCTCGCCATCTAGCTCCTTGTATTAAACTGCCATCTTGGAACTGCAGTTTCCTCGTGTGGTTTGCCTCACATAGAGTGTGCTTTTGTGCTCCGCCTTTTATCTGTGTGGGGAAGCATGATGGAAGTCAGGTGTGTGTAATAATCCATAATTGCCAGACTTTGCCTGTCCATGGTGTTGGGACATGTCAGGTATACGGCTCTGGTGTTAGTCTGTGTCGTTTACGGTGAACTGTCCATCAGAAAGTGTTTGTGTCAGAAAAGGGGGTTGAATTCCTAGGTTTCCTACCTGGTATGATGGGGGAAAGGTGTTATTGGAAACAGGATACCATGTCTCAGCCTCCGGTGTTCCACTTTCACTCCCTGAGAACCCCTCATCCAGTTCATCCTTCTGCACTGGTCCACCCTCAGGAACTGAATCCAAAAGCAATGGCCTTGTCCTGACACGCTGGATGACAGATCCCCGGGGACTAGCGGGTTAGTCACCTCCAGGTTTCTCACATACCCTTCCCCTATGCAAGGTGGATATGACTGATCTTTGTCCAGGTTCTTCCTTGTTAAGACCAGAGAAATAACAGGGATGAGATATTTCCAAGGACTCTCGCATATTCTACTGATTTATTTTTGACTGTGTAGGTAGAGGTGAGGGGGTCTTATTGGTCCCTCAAAAATAAACAACAAACTGTTCTCTAGGGGTTGATCCTGGTTTTATGGATTCTCTATATCTTGTGGGGAGTTCCTGGGATTCTGACCTTTCCCAGTCCCATATTGGAGAGTTTTGTGAATAGTAATTAGAGCGCCAGCAGTCCTGCAGTGAAAACTCTCTATAGGGCGGTGGGTGTCCTGCAAATGAGTGGAAAATGTAGGAAAATCCCGACCCACAGTGACTTTCTCTGGGAGCGCAGGAATGATGGCTGAAGATATTAAACATGGCTCACCCCTGATGTTAATGTACACAGGTATATTGGGGTATATATTAGTGTCCCTGTGTACACAGGTAACACTGACTAGAGCAGCATTCTCTAGGTTTGTTGTTGGGACCAAGTCAGCTCTTATGGAAGTTTGCTTGTTACATGAGTCAATTAACACCTTCACTTGCTACCCATTCACCCAAGCTTTTTCATATATGAAGCCAACAGAAGACTGACATAAACATATACCGAAGATCTCTAGATCTTCTTCGGGTTGTTCCTGTTCTTCTCCCTTTAAACAGCCTATTTCCATAGGTTCTTCTTTTAAATTATTTGGATAGTGTCTGGCCAAATGCCCAGTTTCTCTACATGTAAAACAGATAAGGGCAGTGTTGTGATTCCCTTAGGATCCTCCCTTTTACTTTCTTCTCTGCTTTTAGTGTCGGAACTTTTGGCTTCTAAGCTTTCCTTTGGTATCGATTCCTTCATTTTAGATGACCCTCCTTGTTTATCGACTCCCCGAGCTTGGGTTCGGTGGGTAGGTTTGTAATCTTTCCATTCCTCACATCGATGTAACTGAGTGGAAGTGTTTGGCTGCATCTGGGTGGTTTTGTGTAGTTTCAATGGCCATTGCTAGGGTAGGTTGATTCTATTGTAATACAGCATTTTTGCAGAAAAGGGGGAAAGGAATTGGTGAACTATTCTAACATAATCATTTCTATCAATTTCTTCAGGGATTCGTTATTGATCCAAAGGGCTATGGTATTTTTGATATGCTCACAAATTTCAAGGGGGGGTTCCCCAAGATTTAATCTAATGGCCCTCATTTTTTGCCGATAGAAGTTACAAGTTTGGCCCACTCTCTTCAATAGCCGTTCTTTATGAATGCAAAGGTGGCTCCCTGGGCAAGATTGAGTAGATGGTAGGTGGTTGGTAGTTCACCTTTCAATAGGGGCTCTAAATAACAACCTTTTAAGATTTTCTTCCCATCCTAACTGTTTGGCTAATCGTTCGAAATTCAGAAAGAGGTTTCCTAGATTGTTGCCTTCTAGGTGTGGTTGAAGTATTCCCTGTTGTAGTAGGGGTCTGGCTAGCAACTCAATCAATTTTTTTAGGTTTTCTTGGAGCCTAGTTTCGGCCTGCATTTGATGGGCCGCCAACTGGGCTATGACATTTTCTAGGTCGGCCATTTCTTCCGGTGGGGTAAGAGTTACTTCTGTGGTCTTTTCTGAATCAGAAAAAAACAGGTTTCTATTCCTTTGGATAAAATTTCGAAGTTGTCTGATCCTTCTGAGTCTAACTCCACCTAAGGGAGTTTTCTAGGTAGGTTGGCCTCTAACCCTGATGGCCCTGCGACCAATGGTAATTGGGTCCCAAAAGGAAATAATTCGGGAGCAGGGGGGTTTAGTGCACTAGGTCTAATGAAGGTAAAGGCTGTTCATATTTTCAATAGTATTCGATTCCCACTGTTGGATATTATAATGAGAGAGTGGGAGGGTATGCAATAGCACTTAAGATTTAAAAAAACAGGTCTTGTTGATTAGTTGGGATATGTAGTTGAGAGAGTGAACCCGTAGGCCCTTTTAGCGAGGTAACACTAGATGGGATGGATGGGGATGCAGTAGTTACTCATACACCAATAATAAGACCGACTAAGGAAGTTGGCAAATTTAGCAGTTTTATTAACATTGATCTAAAACTGGGAGTACAATGGACATCAATGGATATCTCAAAAGCTTGCTCAGCGAATTAGATAAAAAAAACACTTATATAGTAAAAACCCATCATCATTTACATCATCATACATGGTAAACTAAGAAAACCTAAGTTGGATTGTGGTAGGTCAACGAGGAACATCTATGTATACTTTCTATGGGAGATAGGATTGTGATTGGGTCTCTACAGTCAGGTGGACACCTCTGCCCACCACTAGTGCAAGTCATCTTCAATGTCATAAAATACACAACGTTTCATTGGTTCTTAAACTATAGGGCTCTTTGCTACGTGGCCCTCTACAATGGGTTGGCATGCTTGTACCCTTCTGGAATATTCAACTCGCTAGCAGCACGCAAGCTGGTATCCAGGTGCTGGTGGGTTGGACTTGACCATGCCTCCCCACCCAATTAGCCCATCATCCATCATCCCTCAAGCCGTCTGCCATTAGAATAGTCTTTGAACTTGGCCTTGAAAACTATCACTGCTCCTGAGAATACAAGTCTATTTCCATCTAGACCATGTGACAGGAGACTGTGTTTTGAGCTACTTCTTTGTATTTAATACTATTAAAATGATAAAACTTGGTACTCATTGTCTTTCCATCGCACCTTAACAGGAGCTTATCTTGCCTCTCACGTTCATTTTATCTTTCGATGATAGATAACCCGTTTCTTGGCTGCCTCAACCCTTGACACTGGGCCAGACAAGCCTTCTCGATTCTTCCTCCATCGTCAGCTGTTCTTATTCTACTGTACCACACTTTCAGCCCTTCTGCTCATGCAATCCCTGTTTGCTAAAACACAACATGGAACATCCAGATTATATATAAGGGTGGCATTGCCTGCAGTCTTTTCGCTACGTAGAGCCAGCTTTCATGAATACTTAGTCTGCTTGTGTTACTGCATCTGTACAATTATAAAACGGGTTGCATTTTCTTCAATGCTCTTTTCACGTGCAATCTTCATTCAGCACGTAAAGGGTCACTCGATCCTCTACTTCGTCATCACATTCTATATGGTCTATTCACCTTCTCTCTTGCCAACTCTTCTTAGCCTGTCATCGTTGCTTCCTGTGATGTCACCAGTCTCCTTTCCATCCGTCTTTAAATGTTCTTCAGGGATCTCTTTCAAGAGACAGTCAGCTCTCCACAGGATACATAAAGAATGGTTTTCACAATGGATACATTGCCTCAAAGGATTTTTGTGTTATGGGCATCATTACAGGTGTTGTGCTTGTTACTATATCAGGTTCCTAACAATAGGCAAAATAGGGGTGGGACTTCTGGTAGAGGCATTTGGCTCCTCCTCTGCAAGAGAAAAACCTCTTTAAGAGTGGGTACATGATCAGAGTCAAGGAGTTCAATGATTCTATTTCCCCTTCTGGTGGTATTACAATTATCAGCATGAAGTCTCAATTTTTATCAATTGAATCACATCCCACTGCTTACACCATATGCAAAGAAGGCATGGTATCAACAGTAAGACAGCCACTAGTGACCACAGTTCAAGGGAGTTTATTGAAGTCTTGCAGGGGTCTGATAAACACCTATCTAAACCTAAATCTAAAGATGGGAGCAAGCTACGACCATCAAATAATAAAGAAAACAGTCCTAGTGGAGTCTTATCAACATAAAATGGCATTTATTAAACAAAACCTATTGCCAATCCTTGCTACTAATTTACAAATAGTGTGGGGTGAAGTTCATGAAAAAAAAGAAGTGTTCACAAAATGATAAGTAAGGTTAATTGGGACGTTGGCCTTCCTTCCCCACATTTTCAGCAGGGTGCAAAGCGGTTCACTCGGGCAAAGCGCACACTCTGGTTTCTGTGGTCCTAGGATACAGTTCAATATTCACAGTTCAGGACCTTCTGGGACAAAGCCTCTTTACAATTCGTAAGTCTCTAGACTCAAGAGGGCCTGCTGTGCAAAACAATACGTAAAGGTTATTTTCCGCTCAAATGTATTCAAAGTTGGGAGTTCAACCTCGACCCCCCCAGCCAGGCTCAGATCCTTTTCAAAAGTTCCAAGTAGGATCCCTCTCTTGTGGGCTCAGATCCCTTTTAAACCAATGTTCAGAAAATTCCTTCTCGGGTGTCTCACGGGTCACTCCGGATCCACCTCTGCCGGGCTCAGATCCCTTTCTTTCGGTCAATTAGTCTCCCTCAGCTGGGTACGGACCAATTGTGATTTACTGTAAACTATCGAAGACTTTCGAATGTGCACAGGGTTTAGCTTCACCCGTTGCATGATCACTTTGATTTTGTTATTCCTTTTTCTCACACTCAGTATCAGTTGGATACCTGACAGAGACTTTCGAATGAGCTCCCACTTAGGTGCCGGACCACTCTTTGTATGTTATCTTTTATTGACTTCCCAAAGTTCAAAATGTAAAGTTCAATTAATTACTCTTCCAATTATATATGTGTCGCTCTTTGCAAACGCCTCACACACTGTTCTCCTTGTACAAAGTTGCCGTTGCAACCTTGATTCAAAACACAAGCTAGTTTGATATCAGTCTCTCCGACTCGCTGGCTGTGCTGTCTTTTCTGACACTGCTTTGAAGTAGGAGGCAAGGACAGTACCATGGCGGCAATCGCTCCTCCCTGCCTTGGTTATCGAGGCGGGATAGCCCGGGTACCTCCAACACACTGTGAAGGTTTGATTAGCCTTAGTTCCTGGTCTTCGGTTTCTTACTTTCCAAGGTGCACGAAAATAACAGTTTTTAGAGGTTA
Organism: Ambystoma mexicanum; assembly: GCF_040938575.1. Classification (NCBI taxonomy): domain Eukaryota; kingdom Metazoa; phylum Chordata; class Amphibia; order Caudata; family Ambystomatidae; genus Ambystoma; species Ambystoma mexicanum. Next base: position 553,966,349 of record NC_090922.1, read on the forward strand.
CGGGTACTTCCCTCCTTGCGACTCTCTCTGGTCTCACCGTCTTTCTCCTCGTATTAAACTACCATCTTGAAATTGCTGGTTTGCTTCGCTCAGAGAGTGCTTTCATACTCTGCCTTTTATCAATGTGGGGATGCACGATAGAAGTCAGGTGTGTGTAATAATCCGTAATTGCCTGACCTTGCCTATCCATGGTGTTGGGACATGTCAGGTATACTGCTCTGGTGTTTGTCTGTTGTCATTAACTGTGAACTGTCTGTGAGAATGTATTTGTGTCAGAAAAGTGGGGGAGATTGAATTCCAAGCTACCCTACATGGTAGGAAGGGGAAAAAGGTGTGATTCGGAAGTGGATACTGTGTATCACCCCCTGGTGTCCCAATCCCACTCCCCGAGGACCTCTCACCCAGGTTATCCTCCCACACTGGTCCACCTTGGATCCAAAAGCGATAGCCATGTCCTGGCCACCTGGATGACAGATCCCCAGGGACTAGAGGGTGAGACACCTTCAGGTTTCTCACAGCACTCACAAAAGGCAACACATCCACAATGCACCGTGAATGACACCTGTGACCTTTGCCACTGCAGGTGACTCTGGATACTTCCAGCTAGCATTGCTAATGACACCTGTGCACAATCCGCATATGCCATAGGAGGGGGCCTACAATGAGGCACATGTCAGGACCAGGCTGTGCACAGAGCTGACTATTTGCCTGATGTAGGGTCATTTTCGGGGTGTCTACACTGGACCGAAGTGGCCTTGATGTACAGACCAGAGAAGGTTGGACACATTTTTCTTGCCTTTGCCATGCTGCACAACATTTGCCTCAGGCGGATTGTCTCCCTGTGCCCTGTTAGGCACAATCATATGCAGTACCCTTTGGGAACACCACATACAATTAAGACTACAAGTACAAGTACAAATTCACCTTTGGTACAAGCCTGTACTACACAGTAAAGTGGTAGCGATGGCTGAGTAGCCAGACTTATCTCAAGACTAAAGTGAGCAGTATCAGAAGTTACACAAAGGACAACAAATTACTATGGTTCAAACAAACACTGACTCAATGTTTCTGAGTAAAAGAATATACATTTATTTACACATCAGTTGTAAAACAGTTCACTAAGTAAAGCAGCATAAAAATCACACTCTTAATATACTACACAGCACCTGATGAATTCTGGACAAGTTAAGCTGAAAATGAGGTGTGATCAAAATGGCACTCCAGCAATTTAAAATGGAGGGAAAGACAAGGTTATACAAAATTAAGCAGCACCAACGAGTAAGTAGGCAGGGCAATCTAGAAAAGGCTTGCTACAATGAGGATTCAAATCAATAGGCCTGGGCCAATGTTAATGGTTCAGAGTCTTTGCAGAGGATCACACAGTTCATAGTAGTTTGCGGTTAAGTCTTTGCCAAGAGTTTGAAACGAAGTTGGTCGGAAGAAAAGTTACTTAAAACAATAGAGAAGGACAAGCCTTCGGATTGGCGAAAGATTTCAAACACTTTCACTGCGGTCGGACGGAATGAACAACCGGGTTTCAACAGTACCTTAAATGAAGAAGAAGGCTGTAGCTGAGGTAGAAGTTCCTGGCAGGTCCTGCAGGCTCACGGTTCCTGAAGCAACTGTCGGACTGACACAAAGTAGGAAGACTGGAGGGTCCTGCACTGCCCAGGGAAGAAACCAGCAGCAGAGCAACGCAACGAATAAAAGGTGCCCTCCTTAAAACCCAAACAGGGTTCGGTCCTCCTGGCTATCCGGTTCACTGCAGCTGTGCACAGCAAATTCGACCAGGGCAGGGAGGCCTGGCTTGGTGTTTGGCAAACAGGTTGGTCCCACCAGCTCAAGGGAAGAAGATTCCTTGCAGATTTTCTCTGTCGTCGAAGTTTGGAGATTTGGACCGGCAGCAGTGCTTGACCGGGAGGTTCAGTCGTGGTAGTGGTCCTCTTCTTTCAGCTTCTCTTTGGTTCTCTCGATCCAGTGGTGACTCTGCCTACTTAGTATCAGAGACCTGCTTTTTATGCAGATTTCCCCCATTCACACAGCCTGGCTGTCAATCACACAGCAGGGTGGCTCAACACAGCCAATCACACAGAGTGTGACATGGGTCTCCAAGGAGACCCTGTGCATGGAGTTTCAAACCCGTCACTTACATCCTGTCCCCCTCAGACATTCAAGCGCCTAAGGAGGGCTTCTAAGGAACCAAACCTGGTTTGGCGCGCAGAGTGAAATACGAGAAAGACCTTTACAAAAAGAAATGGCGAATAAACCCAGCCGAAACCAAATAAAAGTAAATGGGGTCCAGCAGATTTAAGTTTGAGGCTAACTTAGCCTAAAACAGTACCAGGGCTATTTAAATGAACCGCTGTAGGAAAAATATGGTAGATACCACTGCCACCAGCCAAATCTTAAAGAAAAGGAAACAAAATAATGTTCCATGAGAGACAGACAAAAAGGGATAACTATTAACAAAACAGCAAAACACGTGTAAGAGTGGGAAAAAAAGGCTCATACTCTTACCAGGTGAACAAAATAAATGCTAGAAATCCAGCAAAGCTGCTGAGGGATTCAGTGGGCAAGGGAAATTAGCCATTCTGGAGAATTCTCCCTAACATGCCCTGATAAGGATGTGCCACCCCCAGAAGACAACGACCCCCTACCTACAGGTGTAGTCCTCCCACACAGTGAGCAGGAGGAGGGAACGGATGGTCATCTGGTGTGGAAAAAACTAATAGACAATTACTTTTGATGGCATCAATGAGCACATGCTGCTCACCTTTGTACATAGCCAAGCATTGAATACATCATATTCACACAGCAAGGAATGTCATAGCAGTGTTTCAATTGAACTAGAATTCTATATGTATTTGTGAAAGCAAATATTGTCCAGCACACCATCCCCACTTGCCTCCCCTTTTTCCAACCCATCATCCCCAACACACTCTTCCCATCCACCTCCTCTCCCCAACATACCATCTCCAACACACCCACCCCACCCACCTCTCCCTCACCAACCCATCATCCTCAACACACTCTCTGCACCCATCTCCCCATCTCTAACACACTATGCCCAGCACACCTTCCCCACCTACCTTTTGACTATGTACAGAGTGCCATGCAATGTTACTTACATGACCTCTTGCCTGTGATAGCCTGCTAAAGCCCTGTTGGTGTCAGATTATGGTGCTTTGGGGTGTTGGGCACTGATCTCTCCATGGGGGTGATAGAGGTGGAGGGTTCGGACTTCTGACCCTGGATGTGCTGCATTGTCCCTTGTATGCAGGAGTTGAGGGACTCTGCAAAGTCGGACATGACTTCATTGTGTTCCCTCATCCTCTGCCCTACTATGGTGATGGCAGCGGTGGTCTGGGAGTGGGACCGGGAAATCCTCCTGCATGTTTCCTGGAGGTAGTCTCTCACTGCCTGCAGATGCTGCACCTGCTGGCCTCCCAGTTGTTCTATGGACACCTGGCACTGCTCAATAGCATGCAGCCTCACCCATATCATTGCCAGAGTGTGCTGTGACACTGGCAATGGGCTCTGGGGAGGAAGGGTCTAATGCAGGGTGTGCAAAAGCCTGTGTCTTCCTCCTCATGCGGAGAGCCGTCACTGCCAGTGTCTGCCCCAGACTGGCACTGTCGATGTATGTCTGACATAGGCTATGAGGGAGTGTCAGAGGCGAGAATGGTGGGTGCTGGCATTTTGATTACTTGGGAATCTCCACTGGGGCAGGCTGTGGTGTGGTGTTGGTTATGCCTGCATCAGCATGTGGTGTGTGATCTTCATGACTTGGGGAGGGGCCACTGGGTACTGATGTGGGGACAGTGGTTGTCCCCATGCCCAGCACAGGTGACACTACAGTGGTGGTCTCATGTGGCCATGCTGGCTCACTCCTTCACTTCCTCTCACTGCTCCCATGCCTGGCCTGTGCATGGGGTGGCAGTGGATGCACTGTCAGCAGTTGGGGTGGCATGGGCAGTAGAGAGTCCTCCTCTTCAGCCTCAGTTGAGTACCTTTTGGATGGATAATATCATGCTTGCATGCTTGCATACACGTAAATGGGCTAGCAAGACAGTCATGCAACATGGTGGATTGTTCTACCTATGCACATTTTGTATGATGGGCATGGTTGGTTTCAGGTTAGTGTGTACAGCTACTGCTAGGTGTGAGTAGGGCCTTCTGAGGGTTACACAGTGCATGTATGTTCACATTGCCTGTTTGCCTGCCAATATTGATCGTTGTTGTGGGGGCGAAGGTGACTTTGCAACATGGACTCTCACATCACAAATTGGTGCTTCTCATCATTCCATGGATTCATATGCAAATGTTCCCTACAGTGCATGTAAAGTATAACATACTCCCACCTTTCTGGCACATGCATGCAGTCACTGTGACTTTGCACTGATTGCCATGTGGTTGCCCATTCCACAACTCCATTGTGCTCATCTATGCTGGGGCATGCGTGCTATTGGCCAATGTATTCACATTAGGGTGGGGATGTACTCACCACCATCCCCTTGGCTTTCTGCTCCTACTTCTGCACTGCCGATCCCCTTGATCCCTTCCATGTTTAGTATGCATCTGGCCTTCTCCTCCCACGATGTCAGGGCGAGGGGTTCCACAGCCCCACCTCCCATGGCTGCACTCTCTCTCTCTTGTACCTCGCAATGAAGCTGTGGACCCTGGCCTTTAGGTCATTTGATCGCTTCCTACAGTCTTCTGTTTCCTGTGGGACAATGACCACTACCACCACCTTATCTCTGATGGAGGACCAGACATCAGCCTTCCTCTGGCCAGAGGTCATGTGCTGCCTGCTGCCATACCTTGTGTACTAAGACCTGGAGTTCAGTCTCTGTGAACTTTTTTTCGCAGCCTCATTTCAGGACGTTCCCTTTTCCTGTGACATGTTTTCCCAAGTTTGGTGTCTGGTTGGCAACAGGGAATGGGAGATTCAAAGTGGATTGTACTTTTCAAGATGTCCCCCGCTGTGTTTCCCGTTCCGGAGATGACACTATTTCCACCAGCGATAATTCCACTGGTGAAATTACTGCTGAATGTGGGGGTGGTAACAGTAAGCTGATTACCATCGAAACTCATTTTTGGCACTCATTCATCTGAACGGAATTACTGTTACCGCCAGTGGTGTGTGCATGCTCCCGACAAGTTGTAATACTGTAGTAATTCTGACAGACACCACATTGGTAACAGTAATGCTGTGGGGAAATGACCTTTGTGTTACCACCACATTAACGCCCAAACTCATGATTTAGCCCTTAGTGCATGGGTGCACAACATAAGGCCCGCGGGCCAGTTGCGGCCCGCCATGCTCTTTTGTCCGGCCCGCGAGGCACAAAGACTTTCCTAATGGAGGGCGGCCCGCGGCCGCCCTCTATTAGGAAAGTCTTTGTTGTCTTCCGGGCCGGACAAAACACTGGCCCTCATTGGCTCAGCACACACACGCACCACGTCGCTCCTACCAGCACGTAATGCGTGTGTGCTGCACCAATGGAGGGCCAGCACTACGGCTGGCGTGGTCCATAAGGCTTGATGCCCGAAGGCATTTCAGCCTTGGACCACGCCAGCCGTAGTACGATTCCAGCGTTCCAGCTTACCTGCCTTCCAGCCTTCCAGCACGTCTCCGGTAAGTGCTCTGTTTGTGTTTGTGTGTCGGGTTTGTTTTGCTTTATGTTTGTGTGTGTATGTTGAGATGCGGGGGTGGGGGGGTGTGTCGGATGTGTATGAATGTTTGTATTTGAATGTATTTTGTGTGTATGTTGAGATGCGGGGGTGGGGGGTGTGTCGGATGTGTATGAATGTTTGTATTTGTATTTTGTGTGTATGTTGAGATGTGGGGGTGAGGGGGTGTGTCAGATGTGTATGAATGTTTGTATTTGAATGTATTTTGTGTGTATGTTGAGATGCGGGGGTGGGGGAGTGTCGGATGTGTATGAATGTTTGTATTTGAATGTATTTTTTGTGTATGTTGAGATGCGGGGGTGGCGGGGTGTGTCGGATGTGTATGAATGTTTGTATTTGAATGTATTTTGTGTGTGTATGTTGAGATGCGGGGGTTGGGGGGTGTCGGATGTGTATGCATGTTTGTATTTGAATGTATTTTTTGTGTATGTTGAGATGTGGGGGTGGGTGGGGTGCGTCGGATGCGTATGAATGTTTGTATTTGAATGTATTTTGTGTGTATGTTGAGATGCGGGGGTGGGGGGGGTGTCGGATGTGTATGAATGTTTGTATTTGTATTTTGTGTGTATGTTGAGATGTGGGGGTGAGGGGGTGTGTCGGATGTGTATGAATGTTTGTATTTGAATGTATTTTGTGTGTATGTTGAGATGCGGGGGTGGGGGGGGTGTCGGATGTGTATGAATGTTTGTATTTGAATGTATTTTTTGTGTATGTTGAGATGCGGGGGTGGCGGGGTGTGTCGGATGTGTATGAATGTTTGTATTTGAATGTATTTTGTGTGTATGTTGAGATGCGGGGGTGGGGGGGTGTGTCGGATGTGTATGAATGTTTGTATTTGAATGTAGTTTGTGTGTATGTTGAGATGCGGGGGTGGGGGGGTGTCGGATGTGTATGAATGTTTGTATTTGAATGTATTTTGTGTGTATGTTGAGATGCGGGGGTGGGGGTGTGTGTCGGATGTGTATGAATGTTTGTATTTGAATGTATTTTGTGTGTATGTTGAGATGCGGGGGTGGGGGGGTGTCGGATGTGTATGAATGTTTGTATTTGAATGTATTTTGTGTGTGTATGTTGAGATGTGGGGGTGGGGGGGTGTGTCGGATGTGTATGAATGTTTGTATTTGTATTTTGTGTGTATGTTGAGATGCGGGGGTGAGGGGGTGTGTCGGATGTGTATGAATGTTTGTATTTGAATGTATTTTGTGTGTATGTTGAGATGCGGGGGTGGGGGGGTGTGTCGGATGTGTATGAATGTTTGTATTTGAATGTATTTTTTGTGTATGTTGAGATGCGGGGGTGGGGGGGGTGTTGGATGTGTATGAATGTTTGTATTTGAATGTATTTTGTGTGTATGTTGAGATGCGGGGGTGGGGGGGTGTCGGATGTGTATGAATGTTTGTATTTGAATGTATTTTGTGTGTATGTTGAGATGCGGGGGTGGGGGGGTGTGTCGGATGTGTATGAATGTTTGTATTTGAATGTATTTTGTGTGTATGTTGAGATGCAGGGGTGGGGGGGTGTGTCGGATGTATATGAATGTTTGTATTTGAATGTATTTTGTGTCTATGTTGAGATGCGGGGTGGGGGGTGTGTCGGATGTGTATGAATGTTTGTATTTGAATGTATTTTGTGTGTATGTTGAGATGCGGGGGTGGGGGTGTGTGTCAGATGTGTATGAATGTTTGTATTTGAATGTATTTTGTGTGTATGTTGATATGCGGGGGTGGGGGGTGTGTTGGATGTGTATGAATGTTTGGATTTGAATGTTTTTTGTGTGCTGAGTTGGGGGGTGGGGGTTCGGGTCTGTATGGGTGCATGTTTGTGTGTGTGCTGAGTTGGGGGGTGGGGGGTTCGGGTCTGTATGGGTGCATGCTTGAGAGTGTGTGCTGAGTTGGGGGGTTTGGAGTTGGGGGGTTCGGGTCTTTATGGGTGCATGTTTGTGTGTGTGCTGAGTTGGGGGGTGGGGGTTTGGGTCTGCATGGTTGCTTGTTTGAGAGTGTGCTGATTTGGGGGGGAGGGGGGTTCGGGTCTGTATGGGTGCATGTTTGTGTGTGTGCTGAGTTGGGGGTGTGGGGTTCGGGTCTGTATGGGTGCATGCTTGAGAGTGTGTGTGCTGAGTTGGGGGGTGGGGGGTTTAGAGTTGGGGGGGTGGGGGGTGCATGTTTGTGTGTGTGTGTGTGCTGAGTTGGGGGGTGGGGGGTTCGAGTCTGTATGGGTGCATGCTTGAGAGTGTGTGCTGAGTTGGGGGGTTTGGAGTTGGGGGGGTTTGGGTCTTTATGGGTGCATGTTTGTGTGTGTGCTGAGTTGGGGGTGAGGGTTTGGGTCTGTATGGGTGCTTGTTTGAGAGTGTGCTGATTTGGGGGGGTGGGGGGTTCGGGTCTGTATGGGTGCATGTTTGTGTGTGTGCTGAGTTGGGGGGTGGGGGGTTCGGGTCTGTATGGGTCCATGCTTGAGAGTGTGTGTGCTGAGTTGGGGGGTGGGGGGTTTGGAGTTGGGGGGGTGGGGGGTTAGGGTCTTTATGGGTGCATGTTTGTGTGTGTGCTGAGTTGGGGGGTGGGGGTTCGGGTCTGTATTGGTGCTGGTTTGTGTGTGCTGATTTGGGGGGTGGGGGTTTGGTTGGGGGTGAGGGGGCCATGGGCTGGGGGGTTTGGTTGGGGGTGAGGAGGCCATGGGGCATAGTGTTTGGTTGGGGGTGAGGGGGGCATGGGGTGGGGGGTTTGGTTGGAGGTGAGGAGGCCATGGGGCATAGTGTTTGGTTGGGGGTGAGGGGGCCATGGGGCATAGTGTTTGGTTGGGGGTGAGGGACATGGGGCATAGTGTTTGGTTGGGGGTGAGGGGGCCATGGGGCATAGTGTTTGGTTGGGGGTGAGGGGGCCATAGGGCATTGTGTTTGGTTTGGGAGTAAGGGGGCCATGGGGCATAGTGTTTGGTTAGGGGTGAGGGACATGGGGCATTGTGTTTGGTTGGGTGTAAGGGGGCCATGGGGCATAGTGTTTGGTTGGGGGTGAGGGGGACATGGGGCATAGTGTTTGGTTGGGGGTGAGGGGAACATGGCGCATAGTGTTTGGTTGGGGGTGAGTGACATGGGGCATAGTGTTTGGTTGGGGGTGAGGGGGACATGGGGCATAGTGTTTGGTTGGGGGTGAGTGACATGGGGCATAGTGTTTGGTTAGGGGTGAGGGGGCCATGGGGCATAATGTTTTGGTTGGGTGCATGCTTGAGAGTGTGTGTGCTGAGTCGGGGGGTGGGGGATTTGGAGTTGGGGGGTGGGGGGTTCGGGTCTGTATGGGTGCATGTTTGTGTGTGTGTGCAGAGTTGGGGGGTGGGGGGTTCGGGTCTGTATGGGTGCATGCTTGAGAGTGTGTACTGAGTTGGGGGGTTTGGAGTTGGGGGGGTTTGGGTCTTTATGGGTGCATGTTTGTGTGTGTGCTGAGTTGGGGGTGAGGGTTTGGGTCTGTATGGGTGCTTGTTTGAGAGTGTGCTGATTTGGGGGGGAGGGGGGTTCTGGTCTGTATGGGTGCATGTTTGTGTGTGTGCTGAGTTGGGGGGTGGGGGGTTCGGATCTGTATGGGTCCATGCTTGAGAGTGTGTGTGCTGAGTTGGGGGGTGGGGGGTTTGGAGTTGGGGGGGTGGGGGGTTAGGGTCTTTATGGGTGCATGTTTGTGTGTGTGCTGAGTTGGGGGGTGGGGGTTCGGGTCTGTATTGGTGCTGGTTTGTGTGTGCTGATTTGGGGGGTGGGGGTTTGGTTGGGGGTGAGGGGGCCATGGGCTGGGGGGTTTGGTTGGGGGTGAGGAGGCCATGGGGCATAGTGTTTGGTTGGGGGTGAGGGGGGCATGGGGTGGGGGGTTTGGTTGGAGGTGAGGAGGCCATGGGGCATAGTGTTTGGTTGGGGGTGAGGGGGCCATGGGGCATAGTGTTTGGTTGGGGGTGAGGGACATGGGGCATAGTGTTTGGTTGGGGGTGAGGGGGCCATGGGGCATAGTGTTTGGTTGGGGGTGAGGGGGCCATAGGGCATTGTGTTTGGTTTGGGAGTAAGGGGGCCATGGGGCATAGTGTTTGGTTAGGGGTGAGGGACATGGGGCATTGTGTTTGGTTGGGTGTAAGGGGGCCATGGGGCATAGTGTTTGGTTGGGGGTGAGGGGGACATGGGGCATAGTGTTTGGTTGGGGGTGAGGGGAACATGGCGCATAGTGTTTGGTTGGGGGTGAGTGACATGGGGCATAGTGTTTGGTTGGGGGTGAGGGGGACATGGGGCATAGTGTTTGGTTGGGGGTGAGTGACATGGGGCATAGTGTTTGGTTAGGGGTGAGGGGGCCATGGGGCATAATGTTTTGGTTGGGTGCATGCTTGAGAGTGTGTGTGCTGAGTCGGGGGGTGGGGGATTTGGAGTTGGGGGGTGGGGGGTTCGGGTCTGTATGGGTGCATGTTTGTGTGTGTGTGCTGAGTTGGGGGGTGGGGGGTTCGGGTCTGTATGGGTGCATGCTTGAGAGTGTGTACTGAGTTGGGGGGTTTGGAGTTGGGGGGGTTTGGGTCTTTATGGGTGCATGTTTGTGTGTGTGCTGAGTTGGGGGTGAGGGTTTGGGTCTGTATGGGTGCTTGTTTGAGAGTGTGCTGATTTGGGGGGGAGGGGGGTTCTGGTCTGTATGGGTGCATGTTTGTGTGTGTGCTGAGTTGGGGGGTGGGGGGTTCGGATCTGTATGGGTGCATGCTTGAGAGTGTGTGTGCTGAGTTGGGGGGTGGGGGGTTTGGAGTTGGGGGGGTGGGGGGGTTCGGGTCTTTATGGGTGCATGTTTGTGTGTGTGCTGAGTTGGGGGGTGGGGGTTCGGGTCTGTATGGGTGCTTGTTTGAGAGTGTGCTGATTTGGGGGCGTAGGGGGTTCGGGTCTGTATGGGTGCATGTTTGTGTGTGTGCTGAGTTGGGGGGTGGGGGGTTCGGGTCTGTATGGGTCCATGCTTGAGAGTGTGTGTGCTGAGTTGGGGGGTGGGGGGTTTGGAGTTGGGGGGGTGGGGGGTTTGGGTCTTTATGGGTTCATGTTTGTGTGTGTGCTGAGTTGGGGGGTGGGGGTTCGGGTCTGTATTGGTGCTGGTTTGTGTGTGCTGATTTGGGGGGTGGGGGCTTGGTTGGGGGTGAGGGGGCCATGCGCTGGGGGGTTTGATTGGGGGTGAGGAGGCCATGGGGCATAGTGTTTGGTTGGGGGTGAGGGGGCCATGGGGTGGGGGTTTGGTTGGGGGTGAGGAGGCCATGGGGCATAGTGTTTGGTTGGGGGTGAGGGGGCCATGGGGCATAGTGTTTGGTTGGGGGTGAGGGACATGGGGCATAGTGTTTGGTTGGGGGTGCGGGGGCCATGGGGCATAGTGTTTGGTTGGGGGTGAGGGGGCCAAAGGGCATTGTGTTTGGTTTGGGAGTAAGGGGGCCATGGGGCATAGTGTTTGGTTAGGGGTGAGGACATGGGGCATTGTGTTTGGTTGGGTGTAAGGGGGCCATGGGGCATAGTGTTTGGTTGGGGGTGAGGGGGACATGGGGCATAGTGTTTGGTTGGGGGTGAGGGGAACATGGGGCATAGTGTTTGGTTGGGGGTGAGTGACATGGGGCATAGTGTTTGGTTGGGGGTGAGGGGGACATGGGGCATAGTGTTTGGTTGGGGGTGAGTGACATGGGGCATAGTGTTTGGTTGGGGGTGATGGGGCCATGGGGCATAGTGTTTGGTTGGGGGTGAGGGGGCCATAGGGCATTGTGTTTGGTTTGGGTGTAAGGGGGCCATGGGGCATAGTGTTTGGTTGGGGGTGAGGGACATGGGGCATTGTGTTTGGTTGGGTGTAAGGGGGCCATGGGGCATAGTGTTTGGTTGGGGGTGAGGGACATGGGGCATAGTGTTTGGTTGGGGGTGAGGGGGACATGGGGCATAGTGTTTGGTTGGGGGTGAGTGACATGGGGCATTGTGTTTGGTTGGGTGTAAGGGGGCCATGGGGCATAGTGTTTGGTTGGGGGTGAGGGACATGGGGCATAGTGTTTGGTTGGGGGTGAGGGGGACATGGGGCATAGTGTTTGGTTGGGGGTGAGTGACATGGGCATAGTGTTTGGTTGGGGGTGAGGGGGACATGGGGCATAGTGTTTGGTTGGGGTGAGGGGGACATGGGGCATAGTGTTTGGTTGGGGGTGAGGGGGACATGGAGCATAGTGTTTGGTTGGGGGTGAGTGACATGGGGCATAATGTTTGGTTGGGGTGAGGGGGCCATGGGGCATAGTGTTTGGTTGGGGGTAAGAGGGCCCTGGGGCATAGTGTTGCACTCCAAGAGTGAACCCAATAATAAAGCTAAAACAGGCACAGTTAGGAGATGTTCATCTTTGGCTTTTTGAGGAAACCTGACTCAACGAAGGCCATACTTCTCTTGGGCAACCCAAATAGCAAACTGTAGCAGTCCAAAATAACGGCATGTCCAATCTAGGGTCTATTAATAGAAATAAATTATAACAATGGAAAATGTGTAGTACAAAATGTAAGTTTGAAATGCAAATAAAAATCGTTACCCCTCAAAAACATTCTTTTTCCATGTGTTTAGTACAACTTGGTGGTTTAAAAAGCCTCCTGCCACGCCCCGCCTACCGCCCCGCCCACATTTACTTTTCGTCCCACTATAGCCCTCATGTTAGGTACTTTCGGCCCTCTGTCAAAATCAGTTGTGCACCCCTGCCTTAGTGTAAACTGCAGGCTACTGACTGAGTACCTGATGAGATACGGGTGCATTTTTGCATGCTGTGCTGGTCCTGAAATTACCTTTCATTTCAAAATATTGCCCTGTTTGAATTACTCATCAATACTCAACACTATGCTTCACTAAATGTCATTTGGAAGGAGGAAGTCAGCAGATATAAAATGAGAGTTACCGGGTCCAGAGCATATGCACTGAAGAAAAACATGTGCATTGTTAAGCAAAGGAACAATTGGCGGTGAACATATGGACACTCGAAGGGGCAATAGGGATTGGGTGATCATTTCTGACTGGACACTTATCCTTCTTAAAACTATCATTCAGCCCCCACCCCAAAATTATTTATTGGCAGCGGCTTTGACCAAAGGAGAGAAATGCTCTCTTTACTGCATGCCCTGCAGCGGGAGTGGTTCATACCAGTATTGCTGCAGAGCAATCCATCTAGCAAGGTGTGCAAAAACAATTCCGGAGATAGAGCATAGTGCACAGTGCTATTTATTACTCTATGAAAAATGTGTTGTTTCGACCTGGGGATGGGTACAGCTCCATTGCGTCACAAAGTGTGGGAATCTGCCCAAGTAGCAAAAATCAAAAGCTGCCACCCATTAATATATGCACACTAAGTGCACATATCTTAAAGTGAAATATACACATTTTATTCAATTGACCTTTCCCTTTAGAAGAAAGTGCACAAGATGAATGAGTATTGGTCTTTCAAATACAGTAATCAACACTGGAAAAATATGCGAGAGGAGAATTTCCAATAGCTATGCTTGCAACATATAAAAGGTGCCCACTTTTTAAACCTAACCCTTTATAATGAAATATTCCAAGAAAAGAAACATCCAAACAGGATTTGCTAGTTTGTATTTGCTTAGACGGCCACATTTGTCTATTTTTTTTTTTTTACCCGTGGGGCAGAATCGGCACAGAAAGGCAATTAAGTAACTGGCACAGTATACATGAGTATTAGCACCTGCTTCAGAATATACCCAGCCGAACAGCCAATCAGGTTCTAGACTTCCAGGGCGTTAATCGCTGCTGTTGAAGAGAGGTGAGGTCCACCACAGCTGCTGAGCCAGAAAATGGCACACAGCGCCTATCCGAGGCGAATTATTACAGCCTTTGGATTAGTTAATCACCTAATGGACAGATAGACAGATGTCAGAAGAAATTACAGTAAAAGTAAAAGCAACTCCCGTTATAGGAGTCACTCAGAGCTCAGGGACACCGCTTATTTCAGACACGGCATCCAGTGAAATGTAAACCGTGAAACACCCTCCAACCTGGGCATCCTCTCAATCTATAATGGGACTTATACAGAGCCCAGGAGTTCCATATTCTGTTTTACTCAATGTCTGCCACTCCATGGTTTGCAGATGCAAAAACGGCCACCCCCCGCACTGTAAGAAAGTAAAATGGATTACTACTCAAACTCCAAATGAATGCACAGTGTGGATACTGCCCAAATGTCAGCACAATGAAGTCTTAAGAGATGGGATCAACCAAAAGATGCAGCTGCTGCCACAGGCCCTAGGTCAAGACCAACATGGCTACCCTGAATAGCAGCTCATGTTCCGGGACCCAAGATTAGCCCAAATTCTGTATGTGTCTTTTATTTGGGAATCTAAGACCTCCCTCCCCCATCACGTGTTAGGGCATGCAGAGAAGGGATGCCTGCCAAACTCCATTCCTTGCACCCTATGATGAGCTGGGAAAGACAGAAAAGATGCAAAGTCTGCCCTCTGAAATGTACCAGTATTTAAGACACAGGTGCACATAAAACGATTCTGAATGCATTCATAAGTGTGCCACTGTTCTTAAAATGTTAAACCATTAAGTATGCACCAGCTTCAATTACATGTTTTAAAAGTGGGTTCATTCAATTGGCCGAAAGCAGAATTGGTTGTGATATGATGTAATATGTAAGATGTGCACCTTGAATAAGGCTTAAATAAAGAATTACAAAACAAAAGTGGGTTCATAAATTAACCTATATAGTTCTGCAAGCAGTGCGGATTCAAATTCTGAAAGACATGACTGATGTATATATACATATATATATATATAGCTAAAGCAGTAAAAGCTGAACTCACATTAGGTGGTATTATTTTATCTGGTCCAATCAAAATAGGTTAAATCTATTTGGTTATTTGGTGGTGCTGCATGCACTCCTTCTCTCCTAGTGACAATTAATAACAGCAATGTCCCAGTAATCTGAGTTCTAATGAATGATGTTTTGGTCTACACATCTTGACAATTAGATGATTATTGAATAAACATAAGTGCATGCAGTGTGCCTTAGGGTTTTAATGTTAGTTTTTCACAGACACACACAAAAGCTGACACGTGTTTCGTCCTCCACAAGGTCTTCATCAGGGCTTAACAAAAAGTCTAACCTGATTTATTTACAGTACATGATCGTTACTATCACAGAAAATACATTTGCCACAGTAAATAGTCCCATTGTAAATCTGATTTGTGGGATTACACGCATATCAACACGTCACAAAAAGGCATGCCCATTGATAAAGAGTACAAACATAACATTATTATGGTAGAGAAAGAAGACATGTTTGGGGGAGAGGATAGCAATATAGGAAGGAGTTTAGATGGGTAGCATATAATAGAACAATCTTAAAAGTCCAACTTGTTTTCCTTATGTGATTCTTATCCATAATTGGGTGGTGCCAAATCAATCCAACACCTTTCCTAGTCAAAGTTATATTTCACTTAAATGCCCGTGTTTGCCGGAATACTGCCTTGACTTCAAATACCTTATATCCCCATGTGTCCCTAATTGTTATTTGTACCCTATAGGTTCTCTTATCCATGCAAACACTTACTGTCAAACCACATGAAGCCAGGGGCGCTGAGTAGGTGGGTGCTCCTGGGCCCGGGCACCCCCCGGCAGAATGAAGTCGGGCTGAGCCCCCCCTTCCCGGGCCGTAGAGAAGAGACGCAGTATGGATAGCCCTTTGTTCCATCCATACTGTGTCTCTCTCTGGCGGCCCGGGTGAAAGCCGGGTGAAAAACGATGTTTAAAAATTGAGGGACGGATGCAAAGCAAGAGGCTCTTGTTTTGCATCTGTCCCTCAATTTCCAAAAATCGTTTTGGTTTGGGTATACTTCTATATCTGTGCACCCTGGTGCACGGATGTAGAGGTAAACCCAACTCAAAGCGATTTTTAGAAATGGAGGCACAGATGCAAAGCAAGTCTGTCCCTCAATTTCTAAAAATCGTTTTGGGTTGGGTGTATTTGTACATCTGTGCACCCAAGCGATTTTTAGAAATGGAGGCACAGATGCAAAGCAAGTCTGTCCCTCAATTTCTAAAAATCGTTTTGGGTTGGGTGTATTTGTACATCTGTGCACCAAAGCGATTTTTACAAATGGAGGCACAGATGCAAAGCAAGTCTGTCCCTCAATTTCTAAAAATCGTTTTGGGTTGGGTGTATTTGTACACAGTTTTTAGAAATGGAGGCACAGATGCAAAGCAAGTCTGTCCCTCAATTTCTAAAAATCGTTTTGGGTTGGATGTATTTGTACATCTGTGCACCCCTGTTTCTAAGAGGGGTGCACAGGTGTAGAGGTACACCCAACCCAAAACGATTTTTAGAAAAGGAGGCACAGATGCAAAGCAAGTCTGTCCCTCAATTTCTAAAAATCTTTTTGGGTTGGATGTATTTGTACATCTGTGCACCCCTCTCGGCAACAGGTCTTCTATAATTGTAATACTATGCTTTTGTTGAGGCAATGCTAGTTCATCTTAGTGGGGCTGCTATACTTTTGATGGGACAACATAAGCACTTCTCACTTGAGCTGCTACATTCATATTGACAAGGCCCCAGCACTTCTCAGCAGATTTATTTATTTTAATTTTAATTAGTTATTTATAATGCACGTAATACCCAGAGGTTTCTAAGCGCAGACCGAGGGATCGAACCTGTGTTGCGCGGACCGAGGGATCGAACCTGTGTTGCTCCATGTTGTCTTGCTTCCAAGGCGAGCACGTTGCCCCTCAGCTATCCTCCGAGACTCTGAAGATCTGAAGTACATTTAATGATAGAGTACCAGAACTATTGAGCAAGTCTGATATCATCTTCATCATCATCGGAATAACTCAACACTGTCGTGGTTATACAAGAGCTAATATATTTAAAGGAATGGAATTACTCAGAATATAGCAGCACTATTCAATAACCCAAAGTGCTTAAGCATAGTTAATGTGAAAATACTACACTTATCACTGTTGGGACAGTACTGCCACTTCTCACAGAGGCTTCTACACCTTTTAGATCCAGCCTACTGATCCAGCACTGATCCAGCCTACTGATCCAGCCTACTGGACAGCTTCCCTTTTAATGGCACTTCTCAATAGGGCTGCTATACTTCAATAGGAATGACCAACACTTCCCCGCAGGGAATTGTATACTCTTGATGCCACCGAAGCAGCACTTCTACCCACCACAGCTGCTTTATTTTTAATGGCACCATGCGTGTACTTCTCAGCCACTCTGCTTTACATTTAAACAGACCAAATTGTCATTTCTCAGCAGGACTGCAACACTATACTATTGTGTTCTGTATGTTGAGTGCTTCATCACCACCAATGTGGGTTCATGGCACTCTCCCAGTGTCTAAATAGAAGATCTGGCTACATTCAATTAGCAACAGGCATGTCCCAAGCTGCCTGCTGTACATGAGCTGCCGCTCAGAATGTTGGAAGCTGTGATGGGGCAAGGGATAGAAGGTTCGACCCTGTAGGATAGCAGAATCAGCAGGGTCTTAAAACCTGCTCACTCATTCAGGAGTGAGGGGCCATGGGGCAAAATGAGCCTGATCCCACATACAGGGGGTTGTTTCCCTTTATCTCTCCTGAATGAAACGATGAGCTCTCTCAGACACAAGTTATCACCCCTGCACACACAATGAATGAATATGGTATGGATCTATATAGATCGAGAAAACGGGAGTGAGAATTCAGAGTGTTTTAACAGAAATATAAGTGTCTTTCCAGATGGGAGACTGTCTCCAATAATATACATGGGGTCACTGAGATGACCAGGAGTGAAACTGTACGTTCAGTTGTGAGATTACCAGCAACAGGTATACTATGCTCCAAGGAGTGAGGTGCCCATTCAATATATCACACTGTCTAAAGGTGTGAGACCCATCCTGAATGCTTGCCCAAAGAGCCTTGGCCAGAGTTTCACACTGAAGAAGTGAGCATGTGATCCGGGGTCTGCAGCCCACACACACGCATGAAATTCCCATGCACCCACTTGCGAGATTTGCACCAAATTAGTGAGATTGTGCTCCAAGGTAGGAGGCACACGCACAGTCTTTGCTCTGAGGTTTGACACACTCACAGGATGGGATGGCATTTCCTTCTCCCATCCTAGTTGTGTTGCTCTGCCTTTTGAGGGCTACTACAACCTGGATGATTATAGAAGGGTGGAGAAGGGGCAGTGTTGTAAACCTCCTTCCTACTTGACTTTATTATATGCAGTAAGTGCTAGCCAATGTTTCCCCTGTTCAGCAAACCCCCACCTCCCCTGGCACCAAGTTCGCGACTACGTGCAAATGCGGTCATATAACCGCTGGTGATGTCACCTCCTATATTTGGGCAGCCCCCGGGAAATTCATAAGTCGGCTCCCTGCATGAAGCTAGTCATACTGAATACTCCATGTGCACATCTTTGACCCATCATTCAGACCTGGTATTATAGTAACAAAAACAACCCTAAAGTTTTCGATTCGAAATACATGAACAACACTGTCCTCCAGTGGCACTCACTTGCAGTATAATTCGTCTCTTCAAAATCAGTGATACTCTACTTATCCCTTCTAGTAAGTGATTGCACTCACATTCACCCAATTTTGGAAAGCTCTCCGTAAACGCTTATTCGAGCAAGTGTCTGATCCTCCTGTGATCTGCAAATAAGTGATATGGTGCGAAGAATCAGTAACTAGTATTCCTTTGTTTTGAATTCCAAAGTACGATTACTTGGCCACACTGTACACACAGTGTACCAAATAATCCAGCTATATAATCAATATTGAAATGGCCATGGTGCTGGCTTTGTATATTATCTCTACCTGATTTAAAACGTCTAATTTCCAAGTGTTGCTTTGGAATTGATGGCACTTTGGAATTCAACACAAATGAATACACGTTCTCTCTCTCTCTCTCTCTCTCTCTCTCTCTCTCTCTCTCTCTCTCTCTTTCTCTCTCTCTCTCTCTCTTTTGGTTAAGCATCCATTTATAGTACCATGACGTCGCACGGATACGTCACCCTCTTTAGCATTTGGCAATATTAGACTCGGACAAAGGCTGTCCACATTTATGCATCAGAAACGCAAGTCTCCTTCTCTAAATGGAAAACAAAGGCACTATACTGTTTCTCTTAGAATAAAGAAACAATCGTGCATACATTTCCACGAGTATGCATTATTACACTAAGGCGGTTCCCTTATTTGCTACAGGAACAACCCGAGAAATGGTATGTGCATGGCCCCCATCCATTTCTTGTTTGTAAACCAAGGAAGTGCTCTGCCAATGTTCTCACGTCTAGCTGCTAATAGTTGCAGTGTTCTACTGTGACTCCATTGTCTTAGCTAAATGTCCTTCATTGTATATCTGTGTTACTATCCCTGATGGGTGTATCCAATAGTGATTAACTAGCTAATGTTTCATTTATTAGAATGATAAATGCAGCTGGCTCAAAAATGTGCCAAAAACAAACCACAATGCTTTCATCTCTAACTTCCCATTATGTGGTTTAGTGAATCTTAGAGGGAACTGTGCAAACAGGTGTAATGACCTTCAGATTCAAATTATGGTTACGGTCTAGAGCCAAATAGCTTTGTTAGGTAGCTTCATTAAGGCAGATGTGGAACTGACATTGCACCGCAAACAATTGTTCATCTTTTTATTTCGCTCTGCTCCTTCTACAGTAATTTTCTTAACGCTCCTTCTTATCACCATCAGACCCACCAATACAAATGTCTTACATTCTATTCATCACTACGCAGTCAGTTATGCGCCATCCCATTCATCAAGAATCACACACAAAAAAATGTGTGATCAGAGTTAAGACCCTTCGATGGTGCAGTACTGGCAAATCATTCTTTCGGCTGCATTGTCCAAAAGGCTTTCTGGGGCCTGGGTCCAAAATATCTTCATCTATCCCTCTGTAAATACCTCCCCTCTCAAGATCTTCGCTCCTCCTCCTCCAACTTCCTCAGGGTCAGTTGTTTTTTAAAGAAACAAGCTGGGGGTAGATCTCTGTCTTCGGCTGGTGCCTCCCTCTGGAACAGTCTCCCTACCACTCTAAAACATGATGAAAACCATCTCAGGTTCCGGAAGCACCTCAAGACCTTCCTCTTTGCTTCTGTCTTCGCCCCCCCCCTCTGCCCTGCTGATCTGCTCTCTTGGCACCTTGCATCGGGACACCCTCTGCCTCTGGTCCCAGGTTCCTACTACACTGCCACCCAACTGCACTGCCTCCGGGCCACCCCTTGCACTGGGTTTGTATCTGTACCCATACAGCCCCCCCTTTTTTTCCCCTCCTGCACTTATCAGACACACCTGATCTGCTGCCTCAAACCTAGCACTTGCCACTTGGCTGCTCTACCACTTTTTGCTGATTTTGTTATTTATTTATTTTTATTATTATTTATTCTGTTTCTCCTTTGCTCTGCACTTTCCACCTTCTCCCTCCCCTCCATGCACTTTTCCCCTCCCCCTCTCCCATGCACTTGCACGTGCTCAATGTCAGTGGGCCTAGTAAGATCGTTGTTTCGTTCTCCCCTGTTCCCCTCCCTTGCTTTGTCGCGCTCTGAAACACCTGTGTATGAGTGCAATATAAATAAAATATCATATCATATCATATCACCTCCTCTTAGTCCACTTTGGACATGTTTCAAACCTACAAACTAGATGCCCTCCTTGTTCCCCATCTGGTGGTACTATAACCAATGGACAGAGAAAGGAAACCTCTCATCATCATGCCGAATTCCGTGCTACCCCCAAAGGCAATCAGTACCAAGCATGGGGAGCGGGGGACACAACCCTGCAACCCCCCCTCCCCAAGTTTGGTAGTGATTGCCCAAATTGGTTGTTTCTAAATGATCAAATGGTAGTGGCCAAATTTGGCCAATTGTACCATACGATAGGTTAGAATTGACTCATTTGGGTAATACCATCTTTTCAGCAGAGGGGATTAGAGTGGAATGCACGTAGCATGACAAGTAGTTTGACTATGTGGAGCAGACGCACCTGTGTGGCTGCATACAGCACTGTGGCTCGGAAATTAAGTTCCATGACCGAAAGAAACATTTGGTGAGTTAGTAATATCTATGGGCAAGGCCATAACGGCATGTTTCATTTGCACAGTACAGCTCACAAACTATGCAAGAAGTTCAGATGGGCCTTACCACGGCTCAGCCGCAGCAGGTCTACAAATATCAACTCCCTGCATACATTACATGTACCCAATCCACTCCTTGATCTAACCTGCGTATAAACATATACCTTTCCCACTCTCTATTATGCTGGATATACTTCAATATGTTTCACAGCACCCTACATTACAAATGAATACCTTTCAAATTAACCTTATTATGCAGTTTTTGGTTTTACATTTTTTATTTTCACCAATAAAGTTTGCAATACAATCAGAAATAAATAAGCTTCATAACATTTCTAACATGGCCACAAGATTGAGTCCAAAAGAGAAGAAAAAGAAGAAAACATCATCTCATAATGCATAACACAACATAAATAAGAAGAAAAGGTAGAACAAGAAAGAAAATTGAAAAGAGACCAGAAAAGGAGAAGAGAAAGAAACAGAAGAATATCCAACTGTTTCATTTGGTAGTACAATTTATAAATAATCACAAAACACATCCCCACATAACATGGCATGGTCTTGGCTAGAATAAGAGCAAATCAGAATACATTTCAGGGTAATAGTGAATTAGGACAAAACACACCAGCATATTGAAGTTTTTGCTTGCAAAGAACAGAGACCGAAACATAACCATAACTCTGGGTGACGGATCGCCGTAGGATTCAGGGTGAGGGTGCTTTTCCTGGTACCGGATGCCTTGGGAGTAATGGGAGCGGTTGGGTCAGAGCCTTGAGGGGTTCGTGGGGAGAGAGAGTTCGAGCTTCTGAGAAATGCTCAGTGGAGTCTGCAGCTCAGCATGCATCTTGCAGCACTTGGCTGGAAAGGGCCTGAATCGGAGGGGGCACCGACCTTGGTCGGAGAGAAGTAATCGGTCATTCGGAGCTGGGCCATATGGCGGGAGATGAAGGAACCAATCACACAGCTTTTTAATCCCCGATTCAGCAAAATAGGCGAGGTACAATGGAGCCGTTCAAGCAGCGTTCTAAACACAGAGGATGCCTCTCTCGCTACTTCTCACAGCAAACCTGTGTGGGAACTAGCAGTCATGTGACCTTATGAAACACAACATTGGCTGAAAGAGAGATTTGGGCACAAGCGGGGAGTGTGCCTCTTAAAGGGACAAACTTGTCTTCATCAGACGTTTCTTGTCTCAGCCCACTGACATGTGCACTTTTAACAGATGTCTTTTTCATTTCTCTGTATACTATTAAAGGTAGGCGTCCATACAAAACTGTGTGCAAGCGTTTCCTCTTAAGGAAAAAATCTCTTTTAGATTAAAGGTTACGCACGTGACATGCCTGGCAAGCTGAGCTCATGGTTGCTAAGCAACCATAAGCACCGCCTGACCCGACACGACACAGGGGTGCCGCGCCGGCGCACCTGCTGGCTATTCATGGATATTAGGCTTTTTGAAAAAGAATTGTTGTTTTCAATGTTGACAACAACAAACTATTTTTAAAAAGTGCAATGGTCGCAAAGGCCATTCAAGGGGTCACAAGGGAGACACTTGGGGTCACTGTTGCAACCCCGAGCGACACCTAAATGGCATCCCTGGGTAAGGCCAGCTCAAACATAGTGACTAATTCAAGCTCGACTCAAGGGCTTGCCAAACCACAATCAGAGCTATACCACGCCCCCTTCAGTCTCTGAGAAGTTAGCAAACTTGTGGGGTCTTTTCTGATCAAGGGCTCAATTTCTTTTCTACTCAATCTGCTTCTGTGGGCTTCAGGCCTAGTGGTTGCTGTTTCACAGTCAATGAGAGAAGAGCCCTGTTCCAGTCTGCAAAAGTTACTGACTGGTATCTTGCAGGCCAGGCTCACACCTATCAACTCTTTCCTTTTATCTGACCCACTTTCTCTAGCCTTAATATCCCAGGGCCAGAGTTTCCTTCCCCAAAGTCCCAAAGGTGTCGCTCTGGCAGGGGAGTTGCTAGGTCTGGAAAAGACCTGGGGCTACGCTGATGTCAGAACTGTTGGGACTGGGGGCTAGCTAGGCTTTTGGCTGTAGCTCCTGAGATTCTATCCGGGGCTACAACCAAAAGATCAGGGGCTATAGCCCCCTTAGCCCCCCCCTAGCAACGCCCCTGCGCTCTGGACTTGCGTTTCTGCACCTTAAATGTACATGTGCATGCTTTGACAAGAGCAGTTTGTTTACTGTTGGGCTGCAGTAGATATGTCCATGATTGCGAAATGGATAGTGGGTGAGGCCTTTTTCAGACATAATACAGCTCCTATTGTACGTTTTAATGACCTTATGGATGGTGTCCGGTCAAAGGGTCGACTACAAAGGGTCGAATGGTCAAAGGATCGACACCAAAGGACCGAAAACAAAAGGATCGATTTTTTTTTTAAATTACATTTTTTTGGGGGGTTTCGTTTATGGAAAAAAAGGGGGGTTGGGTGGGGACCCCCCCCCCCCCCGTAAAAAAAATGTAAAAAAAAAATGTCGATCCTTTTGTTTTCGGTCCTTTGGTGTCGACCCTTTGACCATTCGATCCTTTGGTTGTCGATCCTTTGACCTAAACCCTTATGGACGTCACAATTGCCAATAGTCCACAGAGCTGCCAATAGGCTTCTCTGTTTGTACCTACTCTAACAATGTGTTTTATAAAATGTCACTTGTCACCAATTCTACCCAAATTGTGCATTGGAGTAGAGTAATGTTGCCATGCCCCAACAAGTTCTTATTGAACAAGGTACCACAAAAGGCCACTGATGAACCTACCTCTTTTATGGTTTTGGAAAGGTAGTCACAGTAGGGCAAGTTAGGGAAAAACAAACAATCTGTTTTTTTTTTCTTTTGAGGGACTGCTAATTGGAGTTTCATCTTTATTTCATTTGGCATTTGTAAAGCACAGCGAACCCGGAGGCAACTGGGTGCTGGCAACAGTAAGAGCAAGTAACAGACAAACAATAATATTACAAATAATAGATAACACATGATAGTGTTTCAGGCTCGGAGGAGCGTGCTAGCTTCACAAAGTTAGAATTCTTGCTTGAAAAGCCATGTTTTGAGTCCTTTACGGAAGGACGAGAGCTGCCTGCCCGTGTCTGGCAGTGCAGGTTACATTATCAGAGACTTTTTTGGAGTGTCTCTCATGTTCTTTGCAGCAGTACGATAGAAAGGTGATTGTATATAGATTTTAAAGGGCCTCGTTTCAGGAGTGAGATTATAATCACATGCTGATTTTGTGGAGCAGATCACATTGCATCCAGGTACTTGTAGCCCCACATTTGTAATGTGGAAAATAAAACAACAATTATTGTATAGAAAAGTATGTCACTTCTGACATTTACAAAATATGTAATTGTTAGATATCCACATCCTTTCTTTTCATGGCTTTTGATTCACCCTGGGAACCAAGCCCATAGCCCTGGTCCAGCTCTGTTCAATCGCTACTCATGCATTGTGCGGCTGTCTCGTCTCAATACAGCAAATCCTCCCAAAATAAATCACCCACTCAACCATCCATCAAAGAATATTCACCCAATAATCCAACCATCCAACTATATCCACCTACTAATCAATCATTCCAACGATATTCACCCAATCATCCATCTACCCATTCTGACAGATTAACCAATCATCTGTCTATCCATCCACGATGCAATCAAATTCACTCATTAATCCATGTCTTACCCTCCCAACCATATTTCTCCACTCATCCAGTCATGTATCCATCCATCTAACCGTATTAGACCACTCAATCATCCATCCAACGGGCCAGCCATATTGCCATATTCATCCACCCACCCACCCATCCATCCATCCATCCAACCAATCCATCCCACTTACTTATCAATCACATACAAAATTGACAGGCCTATTGGCTTTGATAAATAACCGTTACACATTGCTGAAATCTGGAGCTGCTGCAGAGAGGCCACAGGGGGAGCTCCATTGAATTCTCGTCAGTTGAAGGCAGTGCTGCTCTGTATACAAGTGTACTGGACTGCTCTTGGGTGTGAAGAGGAAGCTGAACAGCCTCTCTCTGTTTACAAAAGCAGGTCACAATGCTCTCCTTATGTATGGGAGTCAGTGACAACGTGGGCCAAGGTAAGAGGGGCATGGGGATAAAATTGACGCTGCTGTGACTGCCGTGGGAGTCCCCACAGCCTCCTGATGTACAATACTGGCTACGGGCACTTAGCAGTTTGCGGTGACCAGCGGAGACATGGGTGCAAGCATTCCCATAGTTCAGAAGTTAAAGAAATGCTGCATAAGCAGCGCTTACCTCCTGTCTAACCTCCTGCATGCCCCACACCCCTTCTATCTATACAGTTACCCATCGTGCAGTGCTTTCAAGTTATGATTCTTGTCCAGAATGACGACAACGCTGGAAAAGTCCTGCACGCTTTACATGGCTTGTCTGAGCCCCAATGCTGTTTATGAAGCCCAGGCCTTCCCTGGACCTTTCCTATTTAACCTGCCATCCGTGGGCAGCCCCCACTCACCCCCTTGCAAAAATAAAATAATGGTGTCGATTTGGAATTTTTTTTTTTAAATGTAAAGGAATTTGACTTGTGCAATGGCTGCTGCATGATATGGTCATGTTTCGCTTCCATATTTTAAACTCATTTTTTAAAATGGTGAATATTTGCCTTTTCACTAATTGAGCATGGGCATCTTGTGTACAATTCTAGTAAATTCTAGTAAATGTGTACATTGGACATTTGAAGAATGTCAAGAAGATAATTGAACCTGCTCCAGGTGGGCACACATTGCACCCTCTGCATCATGTATTACTAATACCTGGATTCAGCCCACAGAATATGTATGAGCTTAATACAAATGCTTTCAAACACAAGGTATGTATTATTTTCACAAAATGTATGCATTCAAGTTATGTTAATGCCGAACTTTTGAATACCAAACGCAGCTTGGTTTTAGTTATATTTGGACAACCTTTGTACTGAAATTATCATTGCTGCAGCAAATATAGTTACATTTCACATAGAAGAGTAGAGGAGGTTCCGGACATGACCTGCACTCCTGCCCCTCAGTTCGATCTGCCAGGAAGGTACCCGCAAAGGGGCGTGACGTATCAAGAGCAAATGAACCAACAGAGAGCCGCACTGGGACTCTGCCCAGTATACATTAGGAGATCCATGCCTGTTGAAGTGCCCATAACAAGACAACCCTGGGCAGCGCGGTACCCTATCAGACTGCCATACCAGCCGCTGATACGAAATGAGGAATACCTTCATGCGGTCCACGAAGAGAACCCAAAAGCCTTAATGGAAGGCCAGTAGAAATGACATAAGTGCCTGAACAGACTCGCAAATGAACAAAAGTGGCTATCGAAGACAAGCACGCCAGTGCGAGTAGCCACGAAAATAAATGTAATGGACACAGAGAAGAGACAATGTTAAAACGTAAGGAAATGGTGCTGCGAGACAAAATGGAAGAAACCATCCTGTTAAACGTGTGTAAATAGGCTTGAAACGCAAGATACTAAGAAACCGATACTGCTTGCAATGGTTAGTAGAATAATAGAAGTGGCATGCGCCGACTATATATCTACCTCAAAAAGCACATTATAAAAGTGCAACTCCATTTTGTAAAAGCAGAAATGTACCCAGGCAGCCAGAGGCCTGACAGGCCAAGTTTTGAAACCCAGCCAAAGGCAAGAGAAGGAGCGGAATCGAAACTCAACAGAGAGCTGCTCATGCCTAGGAAATCGAGGTCAACCAAAGAAGGGGAGGAGAGCATCAACTCGCAAGAATCAGGTACCGGAGCATACCAGCTCGCCCGTGAAGGTCAAGATAAGAGAGGCCGAGGCAGGTGGCAGAGCCGAAGCAGAATTAAATGCAATAAAAGCTTGAAACTGAAGCAGATTCATGGTGAACAGACACGTGACCAGCCAGGCGCGAAGAAGTACCACCGCCTGATGTCATCCAGAACCCAAGGATGCCATAACTTCTCCTGATAAGAGACTACAGTTCTGAGGCCATACCCAGCCAACTAATTGACACATAGCCCTAAGATACTGATTGATGGAAGGGAGGCAGGGTGAAACTTGGGACACCAGGCACCTGGGTTTCCATTCGGCATGCTGCTAATTAAAATGGGGATTTATGTCTAGGGGTGTAACCCGCCCAATCACAATAGACCAAGTAATCTAGGGTCCTATAGCCAGTAGAACCAATGAGACGTCGTACTTGTAGTAACGTCAATCACGAGTGGTGTAGAGGGTTGGGCATAGACGCCCACTCGATAAGAGTCATCCAATCCGCATGCTCTGTTACCGTATACAGATATAGCACATATACTTAAGTTACCTTTCCTAACCAATTATATTGCATGATGATTTTTGTAAAGTTAGACATCAATGATGACGAGTTTTATGCATAAAAGTGGCTGTTCAACTGAAGTTCGAGGAAGTCGGTGCGAGAGAGGTGATCGCAACGCTGCTGATTTCCATTTGTTTTCCCTGTTTGATGTACTTGCCATTAAACGCACTTCCCTTTGCCAATTTACTTAGTCCTCATTATTGAGTTGTGCTGGAGTATGTGAATCCTGCACCCCCTGTCCTCACATGGTCAGCTATCTTGTCTTACAAGCTCAGGAGGGTGAGTACTGACCTATGGGCCCGTCAGTAACTTCCTCCCCTCTCTGAACAACTGGTAGCGTGAGGATGGTTTCAGCCATCGTTTATTGATTATTGATTGATAGTTATAAGACACCTTCAGACCGACGCCACAAAGTAACTATCGGTAAGATCACGAGTCCTTTCGCCATTCCGGCTGAGTAGACTGAGAAGCTCCCTGTGGACAATGATAGAGTAAAAGTTTCAAAAATCTGCAGTGGGTCTGAAGGAACCCGCCTTTCCAAGCATAACCCTTCTCATTCCCACGGGCAGCGGATCGGACAAAAACCTTAAAAGCAGGAAGAGGAAGGGGCGGTGATCCCAAAGTCCCAGAGAGGAAAAGATGCGATCGGTGAGTGAAACAACGAACTCGTTACTTTGGCAAATGTCTCGTAGGCATTAGAGTAAATAAGGGTAAGGTAACGGAGGGTGGCAGAGAAAAAATAAAGTAGGTAGAAGTAGAGAAGACTGTATTCATATAAGAGATTAATGACTCGAGCATAAGAAATAAAGAGTTGATACCAGGGGGGCACCTGAGCAAAAACGTAAGTAATACCAGGGGAGCACCTGAGCAAAAACGTAAGGATTCGCCTTGTTCCTGCACTTTAAAGAGTGGTCAGAAGGAACGTGAACCCAGAGCCCACAGTGGGGGGACAATATAGGCTACGGTGACGATTAAAGACGTCACAAAAGGGGTTCGTTCACATCCCATGGTGGGGTATTGATTAGATGGCAGGTATATGTGTGACCAGCTGGCGTCTGTCTAGTCGTTCAAGCGTCTGTCATATATGTCCTGTGTATGTCAAATGTGAAATTATTGTACTGATGATTGATTGAAATGCATTTTGGCTTTACGCGATTTCGTAACTAAGAGGGAATCGCCTTGGAATTGATGAGTTTTGAGTAAATTGTTGGTACAAAATTTAGCGGAAAAAAATTGGATTGGAGCTTGCGTATGCGGTGCTCGCTCATACTAGTGGAAAGATTAAAGAACTGTGCAAATATTGTTGGTGACGAAAATAACAATGGAGGAAGCTACCACACTTGCACATTTATGCAAGCAACTGCCCAAGCATGCAATAAAACTGAAGAAATATAGCCAAGAGTGGGTTAAGGGTACCGCCAATAAGATGTTTATGCCTTGGCCCCAGAATGGGTCGCTTTCTAAGGCTGTTTTACAGCACATGACCACCTTCCTACACGCCACATATACAGGCAAGAAGCTTGAGAAACGTCTTGCTGTCCTTGAGTTATGGAAAATGTTTGAAGAAACAAAGTTGGAAGAACCACCCACAGACTGGATACTAAATGTATGTACGGAGGGGGGTGAGACGTCTTTCGCGCCACCAGCCCCGCCTGAGCCAGTCATCGAAGGGAGCAAAACAGAAGGGCTTTACCCGCTAAGAGAACTCAAGGCAGCCACGTGGTATTGCAACCACACATATGAGTTACCTACGTGCAGTAGTGACGAGATCAAGGAGAGGGAGCAGGAGAGTAATCTTGCCTCCGCAGTCCTGAGGGACAAGGAAAGACGCGATGGTGGAAAAAAGGATCAAGCACAGACTAGTGCATCTCTCGAGAAAGAGAAAGAGGGAAAGAAGCGGAATGGAAGTGATGAGTTAGCATGCTCAAAAGACGAATGGATGGGAGGGCAGATACTATTTAAATTAGATGGAAAGGGAAGCGATGAGGTACGGTCGAGAGAAAGGACAGATGAAACACAACGAAGGGAGAAGGAAAAGGAGAAGGAAGTAAGGGATGAAAGGACAAGAAAGAAAGATAGGCTAAGACGAGAACAACTATATCGCGAAGAGCAAGGAATACCACTCAGTCGCACACAATACGCAGCCTATGAAAAGTACAGGCAGAACATGCTAAAGTTAGAGTAAGAGAGGAGTGTGCACGAAAGAAAAGTAAAAAAGCGGCAAGAGGAGGAAAGTAGAAGGGCAAAAGAAAGTAGAAATGAACGAATGAGGGAAGTAGATAAGGCAAGGGAGGAAGCAAAAAAGCGAAAGGAAATAGACGAGGAAATAGAACGTAAGCACAGACAGAGGGCACAGGATCTTGAATATTTGGAGCGGGAAGTCATTAAACCCAGTCCTACAGTAGAATGGGAAGACATAGAAGAATTTTTTCCTGCAAGCGATGCAGTACCAGGTACAAGCGGGACAAATATTGAAGATGACTTTGACACCAGAAGCATTGGGGAAACTATTGATAAAATCTATGACGAGATGGGACTGGAACTAGTTTACCAAGGGGGAAGGGAAGATGAACGCTTAGAGAGCACCCAGCTATATGACACTGAGGATGTCACCCGAAGTAGTGGGAGCAGGGGACTGTCTCTAGACAGGCTAGAAATTTGGCAAAACGAAGAAGACGCTAGGAGTTGTGTAAACTGGGAGTACTCAGAATCTGACTCTGATGGGGAAACTGATGATGTGGCATATGCAGAAGGGAGACGGTGCGAAAAACAGCCCCCAGGGGACCGAGGGGTACGATGGTCAGATGCTAGCAGGTCCACAAGTAGGGCACCGAAGTCTGCCACGCAGTTCCGGCCGTCATGAAGGAACACTCTACGGTTGCTCCCTCCCATGGGTCTCACCACTCCTTATTTACACTCTGGTACTTTTTTGTTACTAGGCGTGGACCCCCCTTAGGATCTCCGGACCCTACCACCAAGCAGCTGCTTAATCTCCACGGCCTTCGAGACGGGACTGCTGCACGTTTCCCTCCCCCCGTCCACATCTTCTCAGTTTCTCCCTGTCCGGATCCAGGTTTCAGGTTGGCTACCTTTTTCCTTGTTTTTAATGAGAGCTTCCCTCTCTTTTAGCCATACAGGTTACTCTTCTGTATATAGTAGACTGTTACCAATTTAAGGTACAGTTTTTCTTTGTGAGTCTCTAATACCTCTCCTGCTCTTGTTCTTGTCTATCACCTATAGGGAGATACAATCCTCTTTTGGCCCAGATGAAGGAACCCACACTGGAAGCCGAAACGTCCAAGGGTCCAGAAACATCACTGTAGACCCAACCTACATCTTTGGGAATTTTTTCATTTCCTGACGTAGACCGACTGAGGATTGGTCACTTATAGATCTGCACAACAGTGTACAACTATAGAGGTTTCACCAATAATACTGTGAGGCAAACTGTTGCCCCCCTATATGTAAATGTACACAACCTTACTAACACTCACCTCTCTGTCCTGCTCAATTTGGTGCTACAGAGTTTCCCAATTGGAAAATATTTCGCTGAATAATTTGTCAAACTGCATTTGTAACTAAAACAAGTGTTACCCTGCTGTTGCTGGTAAAAGAACCTTACCATGCTAATGATGATGACATAAGTAATTTTTCTTCTTTTTTTGTTTGAGACTGATGCTCTAACATCACCTTGAAAAATTATTTGGTTTTTTCAGAATACTGTATTTCTGTTTTTGTTGTTCTGTTAACATACTGAGTGCATCAAAAATAAACTGCACCGTATATAACTGGTTGTTTGTAATAGAACTTGCCTATAAAATACAAAGTACATTGTCTTGTTTTCAACCCCCAGGGGATGTTAGATTACATCACTAGGATGAATCATAGGTTTACTTCTGCATAGACCACCTTTTTTCTTCATAATGTTCACCACATACATAAGTTAGAGTATGGTGTAATTTAGTTAGGCGGCTACCCCCTATGTGACACACCGCTTACTTCAGCCTTTGGTTCTGCCATTATGGGCTGCCCCTCTAGTGTACTTACCTTCGATACAGTGTTTACTGTACTAGGGGTGTCTTTGAATTATTTGCATTAAAATTCGTTGTTTGTACGTAGGGCTCATCATTGTTTAAAAATATAATTTTGATTTGTATTTCACGCCAACCCGAAACCCTTGTGGATCACTCCGCCTTTTGTTTCTCCCCCCCCCTCCCCCTTACACCCTCACACTCCACTTTCTGTACACAATGGAACAGGTACTTAGCTTCTCAGAGGATCAAACAAATGAAATCATCAGAGGTCCCTCCCTTTTTAACATGCCAGGAGCCCTACTGATGACGTCATCTACAGCGTCAGGAGATGAACTCCTCAAACTAAAGAAAAAGTGCTTCCGGATGGAAGTACATGGTCACTTTTTGAGGGAATATTTGAAATCCAATATGGTGCCGCTGGGACTAACAATCCGGAACGAGCCTGCACTGTTTCTGGATGATCAGGAATACATGCTGGGCTTCAGCCAAATTGCTACAAAATGCAGCCGGGATCTGATGGTGTTAACAATCACCAAGGCCCAACGAATTCATCTGAAAATTAAGATTGTACTAGAAAATGAGGAAAAGAAATTCCTTAATGACAATGCATTAGACAACGCACAGGAAAAACTTAAAGAAATAAATAAGGTTATGGATCAATTCATGGCAGATACCCTGGAGAAAAAGCATAAAAAATTGGCAAAGATATGTCGATTTTCAAGATAGAAAAAGTATATCCTTATCTATCTCCAGATTATAAAGAAAACAAAGAGAAAGAAATAGCGCAAAATACAGCAGGCGCTGCCAGACAAAGAAAACGCTGGGTCACATTCTCGGACACCTCTAGCTCAGGCTCAGGACCGGGAGACCCAAACCCCCAGTTCGGCAGGAACATGCAGCCGAGACCACAGTTTTTTCAACAACCTCCGCCTTTTTTAGGGCAAGGGGGCCTCAACAACAACTTTTGGGGCCCCCCCTATGCCAACATTTGGATACCCACCATGGCACAGACCCAGAGGACAACGCCGCAATCGACGCCGCTAGCCACCCCTGACAAACTACCAGTTTTCAATCTGTCTGGGGAAAATCTCACTGAAGAAGAATTAGCAGTGCTCTCTATGGGTCTTTCTTATGTCCCAACCAATAACACCAATTGGTTCGGACTAGAAAATGAACTCCAACACTTTTTTAGATCCATTCGACTCAAAGCATACTTTCATGATGCTGATCAAAGATCAGGGGAGGAAGATACAGGACTTAGATCTAAGTCTAACTTCTGCCCTAACGACAACGACACAGAACCAGCCCTTATCAACTTCAAAAGATGTGTCAGACAAGAAGTTGCCAAAATCAATCACAAACAGATCAACATACGACATAACCTTACCAATGGGGAACGCCAGGCCCTTAAAAGCTTATCCACGAACAACAATATCGTGATTAAGGCTGCAGATAAAGGAGGAGGGATAGTGGTGCAAAGTATTGCACAATATAAAGAAATGGTGCTGATTCTGCTCGATGAGAAAACAAACTACAGAGTACTGAGCAAAGATCCGTCAATGACCATCAAACAAGAAATCTCTGCGTGTACCCGATACGCTTGTGAACGTGATTGGATTTCAGATAAAGAGGAACTTTTTCTTAATACCTCGGAAGAGAGAATACCAGCTTTCTATGCACTTCCCAAGCTCCACAAAAATGCTACCACCCCACCTGGAAGACCAATTGTATCAGGCTGCGGTTCTATCCTTGAGCCACTTTGCAAATTCATAGACCTTTTCCTAAAACCACTGTGCCAACTGACTCCCACCTATCTTAAGGACACTACAACCACTATTAACCTCTTCGAACACCTTGCCTTTGATAGTGAGACTGATCTTTTGGTGACCTTGGATATAAAGGCCCTGTACACCAGTATTCCACAAACAGCATCCCTTAATTGCATACGGGATTATCTTACTCACCATATGGAACAAGAACGTGTCCCAGTCAACTTCATCTTGGAACTATTAGAAATAGCACTTACCAAGAACTTCTTCACCTTTGATGACACGTTCTACCTTCAAGTTGCCGGGACAGCTATGGGGGCAGCTTTTGCTCCCAGCCTTTCCATTATCTTTATGGCAGAATTTGAAGCAACACATGTGCTCACCCAGCAGAACCCTTTCTTTAACAACATCAATAGATGGTATAGATACATCGATGACATCATTTTTGTCTGGAGAGGCACAACGGATACACGTATGGCTTTTTTTACATGGCTTAATGCCAGATCTACCGACATCCAATTCACTATTACCAGTAGTGCCTCAACCATCAACTTTCTGGACCTCACTATCACCGCGGAGGAGGGTAAACTCATGTGTACCCTATTCAGGAAAGAAACTGATAGGAACTCCCTCCTTCACTACCGGAGCAATCACCCACAGAGCCTCAAGACTAATCTCCCATTCGGACAGTTTCTTAGGCTGAGACGCAATTGCTCAGACATCCGCCAATATCAACACCACGCAGACATTCTGGAGTCTAAACTCACAGCGCGAGGATACCCCAAAAAACTCCTCAGAAACACTAGAAAAAGGGTGCGCTGCATTCCACGTGAAAAACTACTTGAGCCAAAAAACAGAGACACAGAAAACACCAGAATTACTTGTGTTACGACTTTTGGACCAAACACCAACAGGATTAAGAGCATCATTAAGCAATTCTGGCCCCTCATCCATCAAGTCCTACCCGGAGAACCCCCACCCCGAATGGCCCTCAAACGCTCCAAGAATATCCGCGAATGGCTTACGCATGCCAGACTTCCAAAAAAGACCCAGAGAACAGGACTTTGGAATCTTAGAGAAATCATGGGTCACTACCCATGTGGAAACTGCACGGTCTGCCGTTTCACTGACAAGATAAAAACCTTTAGAATTCAAGACAAAGATTGGACGTTACGCCAGCACACTAATTGTAAAACCCCCAATGTAATCTACGTGATCGAATGCCCCTGTGGCCTCCGTTATGTAGGCCAGACCAGCAGACCAATACACAAACATATTGTGGAACATCGATCCAGGATCAGATGCCGGACGCTTACAGCACCACTGGTCCCACACTTCTTGGAACAACAGCATAACCAGGACCAGCTCAAGTGGTGGGTTCTTGAAAAAATACAAAATTCGGGAAATGTGACCAGTGCACTGAACGATAAAGAAGCATGGTGGGTGTTCAAGCTGTGTTCCATTGAAACAGGCCTCAGTGAGGCAGCACCATTGGATAACCGGCACTACTAGGGGGCTGCCCTTTACCCCCTAGATTTCCAACTTCCTGGCAATGCGCCCATTCCGGCAATTCTACACATGCCACACCCTACACCCGACCAGCTCTCTTGTCTTTCTTCACTAGAGTTAGTAAGGTCCCAGGTTGAAAAACACGTTCCTCTAGCGAAATTGTTTGTATGTTTATGCTGTACGAGGTTAGATGTCTGCCTCATTTATCCAAACAACTTATGCTTCTTTTTGTCAGAAATGTATTCAATCTACCCAAATTGTACTTCAACTGCCTTTGTATTATACACTTTTTGACTATTCATGTTTTATTTATAGGTGCACCATTGTTTGGCTTTAATACTTGCACCTTCCAGAGCTTGGCCTCACTCTTTTCCTCCCCCCCTACGTTTTTTCCCAATTCACCATTAACCCCCCCTTTGCCCCCTCTCCCCCCACCCCTAACCCCCTCTCTCCCCCCACCCCCACCCCTCACTCCCACCCGCTCCCTTGGCGGACTACTCTTGCCTTCTATAGGCTCTTTAACCACTGCAATGAGCTCCACTGAGGGTGCCGACAGACCCGGGTTAGCTGGGCCCCTCCTTTCCCTTCCGCTGCGCCCGGGGAAGGCAAGGCAGCTTTCCCTTGATTTGTTCACATTCAGCTGCCACCCACGCATGCGCTTAGGAGCAGTGTTCCTTACGGCTCCTTCCCCTTCACACCACGCTTGTGCATGGGATTAGTGGCATCACCCGCAGCCATGTCAATACGCATGCGCGGGGGAGCAGTGTCCTTCCTCTTGCTCTCCACCGCGCATGCGCACTCGAGAAGTGGCTCGGCACACAGCTGCTACTTGCACCTGCGGCCCTTATAGGCAGCGTTTTGCCGCCCGTTAACCCCTCAGCCTTACTTCGGATTGCTGTCCTGAATGCATAAGGTAAGCAGCAGAGGGCACCTGCTACCCCCACATTTATGCTACTTTTTAGGGTTTGTTTCCCTTATTTTACACCAGCCTAGTCTATAGGCTTGTCCATTTCTGGTGGCATTTTTCTTTGCTTTTGTCTCCTTTGTTTTGCCCTCCATTTTAGAAATTCTGATTGCCCACTGTTACAAGGGCTCACCTCTGTAACTGCGGCCCCCCAACTGATCTGTGTTGGGCCCCAGCTTTACATCCCCCTGCCTGCCCAGGGTTTCATTTGGGCCTCCATTTGTTCTGGCCCAGACTGGAAGGTGTCCAGTCCACACGATTTCAGGTAGGAAATTCTCTTTTTTCTTCTACCATTTCCCCTTGCCTTTTCCCGCACCCCGTTTCAGTTTCGGAGGGATTTGCTCCCTCCCATGGGTCTCACCACTCCTCATTTACACTCTGGTACTTTTTTGTTACTAGGCGTGGACCCCCCTTAGGATCTTCGGACCCTACCACCAAGCAGCTGCTTAATCTCCACGGCCTTCGAGACGGGACTGCTGCACGTTTCCCTCCCCCCGTCCACATCTTCTCAGTTTCTCCCTGTCCGGATCCAGGCTTCAGGTTGGCTACCTTTTTCCTTGTTTTTAATGAGAGCTTCCCTCTCTTTTAGCCATACAGGTTACTCTTCTGTATATAGTAGACTGTTACCAATTTTACAGTTTTTCTTTGTGAGTCTCTAATACCTCCCCTGCTCTTGTTCTTGTCTATCACCTATAGGGAGATACAATCCTCTTTTGGCCCAGATGAAGGCACCCACACTGGAAGCCGAAACGTCCAAGGGTCCAGAAACATCACTGTAGACCCAACCTACATCTTTGGGAATTTTTTCATTTCCTGACGTAGACCGACAGAGGATTGGTCACTTATAGATCTGCACAACAATGTACAACTATAGAGGTTTCACCAATAATACTGTGAGGCAAACTGTTGCCCCCCTATATGTAAATGTACACAACCTT